>NW_016690240.1:4646563-4726743 GCF_001604755.1 Lepidothrix coronata
CATCCTCCTGGCACCCACCTTTAAGTTATTTAGTAATGAGGTTCCCTCTCAGTCTTCTCTAGACTAAACAGGCCCAGCTCCCACAGTCTCTCCTCACATGAAAGATGCTCCAGACCCTTCCTCATCTTTGTGCTCTCCGCTGGAGAGTAGCTCCTTGTCTTTCTTGTACTGAGGAGCCCAGAACTGGACACAGCACTCCAGATGTGGCCTCACTAGGGCTGAGTACAGGGGCAGGATCACCTCCCTTGATCTGCTGGCCACAGTCTTACCGATGCACGCCCAGGATACCATGGGCCCTCTTGGCCGCAAGGGCACACTGCCGGCTCATGGTCAAATTGTCACCCACCAAGGCTCCACAGTCCTTTTCAGCAGAACCCAAGCCGCGCACCCACAGCTCCCCCGCCCGCCGCACCCACCACGGGCTCGCCCCACCCACCACGGGCTCGCCCCAGAGCGCAGCGAGCGGCGGTGGCGCCCGGCCCGGCCCGGCCCCGCCCGCAGGCGCCGCCCCTTCCTGCGCCTTGGCGGTGCCTCCCGTGCTCTCCCGGCGGTCCCGCACAGGCGGCGCGGTTGTGTTACGGCCCCGCGCCCGCTCCCGGACCGCGGCCGGGCGCTGTGCGGGCCATGCTGCGCGGGACGGCGGCGGCGGTGGCCTGGCGGTGCGGGCTCGGCCCCGGTCCTGGCCCCGTCCCCGGCCCGGCGCAGGCGGCGGTGCGGCGGTGCTGTGGTGCGGCGCGGCGGCGGGAGTGGGCGCCGCCGGCGGGGCACGACTGCGGGATCGTGGCTTACAACAGCCGGAGCCGGAGCAAGGAGCCGCTCGTGCTGGCCACGGAAGGAGTGGCGACCTGGTAGCGCCTGGCGGCGGGCGGGCGTGGGGGTGACGGGGTGACGGCCGCAGTTTGTGTCCGGAAATGGTTGCCGTGCCCAGTTCTGGGCTCCTCAGTGCAAGAAAGACAAGGAGCTACTGAAGAGGGTTCGGCGGAGAGCACAAAGATGAGGAAGGGTCTGGAGCATCTTTCATGTGAGGAGAGACTGTGGGAGCTGGGCCTGTTTAGTCTAGAGAAGACTGAGAGGGGACCTCATTACTAAATAACTTAAAGGCGGGTGCCAGGAGGATGCTGCCAGGCTCTTTTTGGTGGTGCCCGGAGAACAGGACAAGGAGCGATAACCATAAACTAAAACACAAGAAGTTTCACCTCAACATGAGGCAGAACTTCTTTACATTGAGGGTGGCAGAGTGCTGGAACAGGCTTCCCAGGGAGGTTATGGAGTCTCCCTCTCTGGAGACACTCCAAACCCACGTGGACATGTTCCTGTGTCACCTGGTCTAGGTGACCCTGTCTTGGCAGGGAGGTTGGACCAGATGATCTCCAGGGGTCCCTTCCAACCCTAACGATTGTTTGCCCCCTCTCCGCAGGTACAGCTGCGGGCCGACGGTGTATGACCACGCACACCTCGGGCACGCCTGGTGAGTGCGGCGCGGGGCTCCAGGCGGGAGCCAGGCAACGGGAGTTCGGGGCATCCCCAGTCTCCGGGGTGTGTCCGGGTGACGGAGTCGGGACTGGGACACCAGGCCCGGCCCTTCATCTCCTGCGCCTTGCAAAGGGCAAAAGTCTGTTTGCTACGTATTTTTTCTTCTTGAGCTGGGGGAGCCCGTAAAGGGGCTGTTGGTGCCAAAGTGTGTATGTTGGGAAGAAGTGTTAGAAATGTGCACAGTTTGTCTGGGTAGGGTGAGTTGTTTCAAATCATATCAGCATAACATGTCCTCTCTTGCAGGGGAGTTGTGATCCTGGAGCAGAGTCTCTCAGCAATGTAAAATGATAGTTTCACCTCAAATTTGGTTTGGGCACTCTGTGGGCACTAAGGAAAAGCTGTGCAGAGCTGAGTACTGAAAAGGTACTTTTGACGTTAGCATCAATTCTTAAATCTCAGAAAGCCCAGGTAGCTGAAAGGCCTTTTTGCATAGTAGCAGTTCTGTGGCTTACTATGTTTAAAAATAAAAAAAAGATCCAGAACAACACATTTTCTCTGTAGTTCATTAGGATCATTACAATAGTAAACCAGCTTCATTGTAAGTAGCTGTCAAAAGGTACTTTAAATGCACCAGAGCAGGTTGCTGCTGGTTGTTTTGAAAGAACATGCCTGATGAATAGACATGCCGGGTGTCTGCTGTTCCTATGAAGCTGAGGGGAACTGCAGCAGCTCAAGATGCTCTTGAACTTCTGTCTCCTCATTCTTAAAAAACTAGATGTGTTGGGCTCCTCGGAAGAGCAGGGGTTTCTCAGATAGTTGCCATCTGTATGAAGATCAGATATTGTACATTCCAGTAATTGAATAATTCCTTTTAATGTAGGGGATTTCACAGCTTCTGGTCCTATCTCAACTTCATTCAGAAACTCATGTTGAATTCTGCTCAGTGTTGAGCCATCACAGTACTGCACAACTGCTGCTTCGTTCTCTGAAAGGGAAGACTTAAAATTCCAGTCCGTAGTGGGTTGACCCTGGCTGGATGCCAAGGTACCCACCAAAGCCACTCTGTCACTCCCCTCTGCTGCTGGACAGGGGACAAAATATAACATAGGGTTCATGAGTTAAGATAAGGACTGGGAGAGATCACTCAACAACTACCGTCACAGGCAAAACAGACTCGAAATGGGGATACTAATTAAATTTATTAGTAACCGAATCAGAGGATAATGAGAAGTAAAATACATCTTAAAAACACCTTCCTCTCACTCCTCCCTCTTTCCCAAGTTCTACCTCCTCTCCCCCAGTGGCTCAGGGAGACAGGGAATGGGGGTTATGCTCAGTTCATCACAAGTTGTTTCTGCTGCTGGATCTAGAGCACAGTGTTTATAGGGGTAGAGAATTTTACCCTTTGGTCTTGCAGCTCTCTGTGGCTTTTAAATGTCTGTTTTTGTCAGTGGTTCTCCTGCCTTCAGACTCATTTGGTTAAAGGAGGGAGTACAGAGGCGTTGCTCACTCTGCCTCTTCTCTTACCCATCTTTCCTTATCTTGTGTCCAAACATCAACTTTAAGCTTTCCATACGTGAAGGTTTGCCATACATCTGTGTCACCTGGGTTTGACCTGGGTTTTCACTTGCTGATTTAAGAAAAAAGAGTTAGTGCTGAATATTGCCTTTGGTGTATCATGCAGATACACCATGTATTATTGAAATGCATGCTGCTGATGGGGGCTCTACAGGCAGGAGATGCCCTGGGAAATAGTGTGAAGTCAAATGCAGTGGTGACCATTGGTGCTGTGCCACTCTTGTCAAATACCATTGTTTTGTTGTACCCTTGCAACATGTTGTCTTCTCACTAGAATTCCCTTTTTCCTCCTTCTTCTTACATTTGGCTTGTGGCAAGCACAACAAATGCAGTAGGTAATAATGCAGAAATGAATAATGGAAAAGAGCTTGAGATCCTTGAGAAGAATTTGAAAATAATGACATTACTTCTTCACCTCCTCCTTCCCTTCCACAAAGAGTTCTTATCTTTCTAAATAATCCAACTTTTTCTAGTATGTTGTACTTCCAGTCTTAAAAGCAGGTGCTCTGTATGCCTCCATATGACATCCAACACCCCATTCTATATAAAGAAAAAGTAAGACAGGAAAATAATATTATTTTTTCCCCTCATTTCTAGGCCTGACCTTGATTGTACTGGTTTGAGCTGTAGCCTGGTTGGCATCCAGGTTCCTGGCTTGATGCTTGGAAATAAGAGTAAAATCAAGCATGAGAGGACATTTCATTCAGTCCCTTGTATCTGCTCTGCCACACTCTGATTTTGTCTGTCTTTGTTCTTTTTTTTTTTGTCTTTTCAGTCCTGAAGTGGTAAGGACTCTGGTTTCTGAGATGTCAGGAGATCCGCTCTGGCTCTTGCAGTATTTCTTCCATCAATTCAGTTGGAAGATCAGAGGAGCAGATCATTTGTATCTGCTCTGGGAACAGTGACTACAGGGCTGTTTAATATCAAGCTTTTGATGCTGACATTGTTCTCTGAACAGGATCCAAAGACCAATTTAATATTCTTATGGAATTGTGTCACCACATTAGATGAACCTTATTCCCACTGAGCTGCTATTCATTAAAAACTATCTCTCTGGCAGCAAGGCTTTCAAAAGGTGTTTTTTCAACGTGGGCGTGGCACAAACAACAACAACGAAAATACTTTTCTTCAATGATATATTACATCCATAAATCAGTACCTTGGTGCCACCTAGCACGTGCAGCTAAGGGAAAGGGTGCAAATCTGTTTCTAGTGTTTGGTTACACTTCTTTGCTCTGACAGCCATGGCATTGGCAGTTTGTGTGGTACTGCGTGTGAAATGGGAGCCTGTGGGTCTGTGAGTCTCCTTGCTGGCTTTGGAGAAAACAGAGCCCAAGAAGGTTGAGGGTTCTCATTGCCTTGCAGGGCAGAGCCGGAGTTTCTAGGCACCTTCTAGTATCTCACCTAATAACTCAGTTTTACTCAAAGTGTGTTTTGAGAATTACAGATGGGGAGTCTGTGAGCAGAAGGAGCTGCAACAGCCCTGTAAAGCTTGTACATACATTGATCTATCAGCATTAAATACTCTGTTTTGTGACAAAGAACATGAATAATTTTGAGAATAACTTCTATTCTCAAGTGTAAGTAAAACAACCCACAGAGCTTTTAGTCTTTGCTATCAGGAAAGATCTGTGACGGTGTGTGAATTAAATAGTTTATTGGTGGCTGGTAGCTGTTGTTTTTACTCAACCCTAAGCAAAGTTCATTTGAATCCTGCCTTATTTCTCTCCGTTCTTCTGCCACATGACTTTTCAAAACCTGTTAAAATACACAAAGCCTGAGGGATGTATTTCAAGAATACCTGATCATTGTGTCCTAGTTCATACTATTCACTTAGAATCTCTTGGCTCACATGTGGCTTGTGATGCTCTTCAGTGCTTGAATAAAGAGATACAACAAAAGAAGACACTCAGAAAATTTGATGTAATGTGTCACTAATGCCAGAAGAGGGTAGGCCAGTTCAAGGGAAATTTCCTTGACACTTGTGCAGGTGGTAACTGGTTTTGGGAAAATACTTTATACGCTGAAGATCTTTTTATTGCAAGTGTTGGGGTATTTAAATTGTCCCAGTGGCTGTTAGTTCTACTGGTTATTTTTGTTTAGGTTTATTCTTACTAGTGCATGTTTAAAAGGTCTTTTTTTTTTCTTCCAGCTCCTATGTTAGGTTTGATATAATTCGAAGAATAATGACTAAGTTTTTTGGAATTGAGGTTATCATGGTGATGGGAATCACAGACATAGATGACAAGATAATAAAAAGATCCAATGAGGTAGGTGTTTATTACAGTCTTTGACTCTAACTTTCGGTATTTTCTAAGCTATGTACACAGGAAAATTAACTTGGGTTTGGGGTTCTTTTGTTGAATCGTATTTGTTTTAATTAATAGATAATAGATGTTGAGATTTCTGGTCCCCTAGCATGGCTGTAATAGGGCTGGGAGTGCAGAGGGCTGGGCGTTGAGAGCTGTGTGTAGGTTAATGGGGGCAGAGTTGTGTGAGGAGAGAGGCAAGGCAGGAGGGCTGCCTTACAGCACCTGTGGCTGGGATCCTCCTGCCTCCCTCTGCCTGGGAGGCTGGCGGGGAACAGAAATCCTAGGTGAATCCTCAGCACAGTGAAAGTTAAATTGTCCCAAAACTTAGCACTCAGGGGGCTTCTGGCTGAGTCCTGGAGAAGCATTGTGTGCTGTCAATCATTAAAGGAAGTATATAAAGCCACTGCCTGCGGCTGAGGGCAGTTCCTGAAAGGTGCTGAGCACCATCTAGCTGCCATTTCAGCACCTTGGAGATCTTTATCAGGCTTGTCTGTGTTTGACACTTACAGGAAAGTTAACTGAGTGTAGGGGTAAGTCTTGGTAAGACTGGGGCTGTAAATAATTCTGAGTTGGATTTTAATCTGACCTTTTTTACCGGCTGAGTTTGGTGAATGATTATTCCAGTTATTTTTTTTTATTCTTTTAAAAACACTTTTTGAACCCTGAAGCACTAAGAATGTATTCTGTGTTTTATTCTGTGTTTTGAATATTTTGTTTTCTTTGTTTTTAGAATCCAAAACTCATGTTGTCAGGATCATAAGTGAATGTATTGGATCAAATTGCACTTGCAACTTTTAGATAGTTTCTTGGTGCCAGAGAATTTGACAGCTGTCATTTTTATTTAATCTTTAACAGTTAATTTTGCAGTTAAATATAAGGCACTGCATTCAAATAAATACTAGCACACCACTCACATAGAAATACATGTGTGTTCCCTTAGTCTATTTATTTGCAGTTTTCTAAGGCAGTAAGCAATTTAAAAAGAAACAAACAACAACACCACCCCCAAAATTCAGGCATTTTAAATCTGTATGTGTACATTTTAATTTTTTCCTTATTGTCAGAACATCTTGGAGATTTCATGTTTGAGGAGGGGGAAGTGACATGTTGTTCTTAAAAGAAGTTGTGTTCATTTACTGCATTCTTTGGTTTTATGAAGTAATAGTTTTGTGGCTTTTTTGGTGACTTTTTGAAATGCCTGCCCATCCATTTTGTTTGGATGGCCAAGGCCTCTACCTCACTAGCCTGCTTTTGTTGGAACCTATGTACCTTAAGCATTACATTGGTAGAATCAACATGCCTAAGCTTGTTCTTCATCCTCTAGTGGCGTTCATCTGGAGGAAACGTGAAAGTTGGGTATCTAGTCTATGATGAGCATACTGCATGCCCTCAGTGGTCCTTTGAGAGTGAGATTACCCTCTGTGTGTTGAACATCTGTCTGGATGGGAGGAATTTCCCCATCTTCTTTCTGTAGGCACCTTTTTTTCTCTGTTGATCAAAGAAGCAACTGAGATGTCTAGAGAGATGAGTCCAGTCATTGGGGTCTGGAAGAGCACAAGGGTGCTGGTCTGTAAGCATATCTTTGTTTTCCAGTGCTGAGCATCTTCCTTATTACATTGCTGGATAAGCATCTGAACTGTCTTCACCAGAACTCCTGCCTTGTCCAGGAGCTTGTCCAAATGGTGGTAGCCACCCGCGCTCTGAAAATCAGAACCCATAAGGATGCTCCAGTAATGAATTGGAAGTGATGAAATGGGATTTATGTTGTTAATGATCCAGTTCAGCTAGAGAGGCTGACAGTGTGTTGTCTTCTTCCCAGTAGTTTATTCTCAGAGAAGATGTAAAAGCATGCATTTGAAACACTTTGATACCTGCTTGCTAGGGCAGGCTTTGCTGTTATGCATCTTTCAATACCCGGTCTTTTCTGAATATTTGAGAAAAGTACCTTATCATGTACAAGTTTCCTTTCCTTTTGGGTTGCACTTTCTCGCTACCTCTGCAAAAGGATCCTATTTCTGTCCCATGAATGAGAAATGCAGAGAAAGTGCTTGAGAAACGTCGGACTTGGCAAAGCGTGGGATTGACTTTCAGTATTGAGTTCTATGAGTACCCACGATCTGCTGAAATAGCTTGTTTTTCTTAATCACTGAAAATTAATATCTTGTCTCATTCTGCAAGTCTCTGATCTATCTTTCTGACATATAGGTGGTATCGGTGTTTCCTGCCAGTAAGTTGAATGATTCCCATGTCCTGTGTAGTGTAGTATATTTTGTCACTGGGAATGGAGGACCCTCTCAAGAGGAAAATAATGAGAGAGGGAAGGAGTTTATTATTTTAGTCTTTGCTTGCTTTTCTCTTAAAAGATATATATTAATATTTTGGAAATTGAGAAGCGTAAATGAAATACTGCTTTTAAGCTATTTATAACTTACATCTTTTCCTTGTGAATGTTAGATTAATAAGCCTTTCTGACTCTACCTTGGGGGCTCTCCAAGTCTTCCAATTAGCTACTGATAAAAGATTGCCATATTTTATATTCTTATTCTGATTTATGACTTACTAATTTATTTCTGTCTTTTTCAGATGAATGTATCGCCCATAGCTCTTGCTCGTTTTTATGAAGAAGACTTTAAACAAGATATGGCTGCCTTAAAGGTACAAATACTCAAGAATCTAAATTGAGGAGTATTTCTAAGCAATTATTTTGGTAAGGAATCTGATGCTGAGAGTCTGACCTGAAAAATAAATTTGTTGCTTGGAAACTGAGTACTGATTTACTTTTTTATTTTTCTGGAAAGACACTGTATACCTTTTGACTAAGGAAGTGTGGGGGAGGAGCAGTCCTGAGTTTTGGAATGAACAAGTTAAATTTCTTTAGGAACAATTTTTTCTCACATGCAGTAGAACCTTGGTTCACAGATGTTACAAATTTACTATAATGCAGGAATAGCCTGATTGAAAGCATAGGAAATATTGAATCTTCTTTAATTGACTTCAGGTAACTTTGCTTCTTTTCCAAAATGCTTTCCAGAGGCAGGGAGTAAGCCACTGGGAAAAACTGCGGTTTTTTTGCCACCCCTCAAATATTTTTTTTGTTTATGTGTATTGTTTTAAATGGTGCTTATGATCTTTTTATGATACTCGCAGCTTTTTTTTTTTAAAGATAAAATTGAGGAGAATATTCTTTGAAGTTTGTTTCTTAGAGTGAAGGGACTCATCAGCATTGTGCTTCATACAGATTAACGAGATGTTACTCTTTCTTTAAGGTCCTCCCTCCTACAGTATATATGAGGGTGACTGACAATATTCCTCAGATAATTTCCTTTATAAAAACAATAATTGCTAATGGACAAGCTTACACAACCTCTCAAGGTAAGGCTTCAAGGAAGGTAACCCCTTGTTCAGCACATGTACAGGAAGTCATTGCTTTTAGTAATGCTGTTTTGGAATCAGATGAGATAACCTGTGCCAAGCCTTCCTTCTTTGATTAACAGACAGGGTGTGAGCAACTTGTTTGTGATGACAGGAGTGGGCAGAACAACTGTTATTCAATTTCTAAGTTAAATGTAGCTCATTACTTAATAGAATTGTTTACAGTAACAAACTGTTGTCTGTGCTCCTGTGGGGAAGTCCTGGCCTGGTTTCTACAAGTGAGCTGGGGAAACCTCTTAGCTCTAAACAGGAGCTTTGTATCTCCTGTGCGTAGTGAAAGATGTGTTTGTAAAGCTCAATGAGTAGATTTTTCTTTAGCCGAGCTGGTGGTTGGAGAAGGATTTGAGAGCATTGTAACAGGAGTAGCAGTAGCTTGTGCTGCAGCCAAGGAGGGAGTTACTAGTTGTGCACGGGCAGGGAAGAACCTGGGGAGATCTCCAGAATTCGAAGTTATTCTATGTGTAGGATGTGCATGTGCACAGAGATTACTGAAAAGCTGGGTAACATGGAAACATCTGATGCTACTTTTGCAGTATTTCTGAATTTCTAAATCAGAATTTAAAATGGGAGTTGAAGGGCGTTTTGTTTTGATTTCAGGGAAATGTTATCTCCTTCTCATCAATGTGCCCCATCTTTGCTATACAATTAAACACTTCTTTTCTATTAGGCAATGTTTATTTTGATGTTAAGTCCTGGGGAAAAAGATATGGAGTGTTAACTGCAATTAATCCTGATACCCAAGATGAAGCAGGTAAGTTCATGGCACCAATTTGTTTGTGTTACTGCATTGTTTGAACACGTGATGCATCTATGATAAACTTTCATTCAACAGGCTGAAACAGTTTTCTAACCTGTTGTGTATACCTAACTTTCTAGTTAATTAAGACTACACTGCTTTTGTAATTATTTTTTGACACACCCACTGTTGCCAGTGCAAGAGGAAACTTGGTCTCTTTTCATCCTTGGTTCCCTCTATACCTTTGCTCTGGTACCTTAGGACAATTAGTATTCTTAATCAATTTTAATTAAATACTTGGCAGTGGTACATAGAAACTTCACAGTGAGGTGGTGTTCTCCCTGGTGCGGTAGCCAGTCCAGGGTAAACAGAGGGAAACCTCATCTACTGTGTTATTGTTGAGGCAGTTGCACTCTGATGAATGCTAACTGGATGAATTGTTCCCTTCATTACTTGCCACTGGACTACTGCTAAGCAGCCCCTTTGTGTGAGGGTGAGCAATCTCTTGATAGGCTGTGCTAGAGCAGGCCTATACCATGGGCTGTGGGGTTTTTGCTGCAGGTCCTGCTTTGCAGGATTGCTGTGCCTCCTTGTAGTTTCTGTAAGTTGGATCTCATCAGGTCTCTGCATCGGGGAATTTGATGCAGGCCTCCTGCTTCCTTTTGCACACTGAAGTTCAATATTTCATCATTGAAAAAACTCTCTTTGCAATTACTGAAAATGCCTGGCAGGCTGATGCTCAGGTGAGTTGCAGCCAGAACTTCTCACAGTTCTGCTCTGGAGTTGTTTCAGCATTACAGCCCACAGAGGGAATGTGTTTTGTCAACAGTTATTTAGAGGCAATTACTGACTGCAGAGGCAGCCAGCAGCCTCCTGGGCTGTACAGGGAAGAGTGCCAGCAGGTCAGTGGAGGTGATCCTTGTCTGCTCAGCACTAGTGGGACATGCCTGGAGTGCAGGTCTGGTGCTGGGCTCCCCAGTACAAGAGTGACATGGACATATTGGAGAAAGGCCAGCAAAGGGCCATGAATATGATGAAAGTACTGGACTATCTTTCGTAAGAGGAAGAGTGGAGAGAGCTTGGACTGCTCAAGCTGGAGAAGAGAATGCTCAGGGGAATCTTACCCATATGTATACATACCTGATGGAGGGAGTAAAGCAGATGGAGCCAGGCTTTTCTCAGTGGTGCTTGGTGATGGGACACGAGGCAGTAGGCACAACCTGAAACACAGGAAATTCCATTTAAAGCTAAGAAAAATCCTTGTTACTCTGAGGATGGTTAACATGCTGCTCAGAGAGGCTGTGGAGCCTCCATTCTTGGTGGTAATCAAAACCCAACTGGACACCATCTTGGTCAGCCTGCTGTAGCCGATCCTGCTCTGAGCAGGGGTTTGGATTAGTCTGTCTCCACATGTGCCTTCCAGCCTCAAGTGTGACTGATTATGTGTTTTACTCCAAAGTCACAACTAAATGTACTGATATTTCTAAAGATTTTGACAGTTGTTTTGCTTACAACTGAGAAGTTGAAGAGTGCTCTTTTGTAGCAGTGCACTCAAAAAAAGGTGAAAGAGGGATGGAGTCAACAAATAGTGGCAAACTAGTGGAAGAGCCAAGATAAAGATTCAGTTGATAAAACTAGGGTTATATTTCTGTCTCTTTAGTTCTTATGAATTTTGAATTCTGTGATTCTAAATGTGAGGTCATGTTAGAAAAAAGATGCAGAGTCCAGAACCCTATTCTTTAGCTCCTGCCAGGGAGTGGTGTGTAATCAACGGGGGATTAGGAGCCAGCAGAGCTGAACAATCCTGCAGTACTCTGGCAAAAAGGAGCTACATCCTTTCCTTGGCTGTGTAGTGAGGGAAGCAACAAATATAGCTGGAGAGGAGGCCTTTGTAGAGAACTCAGTGGTGAAAATGGTAGTGAAAAGTTACTACTGTCCAAGAATAGTTTTGATTCTCATCTCTGTGCACTTGGTTTTATAGAATCTGAAACAAAAAGTACTTGTGTCCCAGAAAAAAAAAAAAAGGGGTTTTTTTTTTGTTAACTTGTGTGTTTTGGTTTGGTTTTGTTATCTTTTCTGCCGCGGTGCAGTCAGTTTGTTGTGGGGAAGCTGGCTAATAAGTAACTAAATGAATCATACAAAGCCAGGGAAGGCCAAAAGGACTGCAAGGATACGATGTATTAAGGAATCTTGAATCCATCTTTTTAGCTTGTAAAAATCTATTTCAGTATACTGTTTTTTTTGAATGCTTGATTGGTCAACTGGAAGGGAGGGAAGTTGCAGTGAAAAGACAGAAGTTGATTGAAGGGGATTAAAATCTGAGTAGTTCGCTAAACATAGATTTCCTCTTGATTTCATTTGGTCATTTTTTTTCTTTGAGACATATCCCATTAACAAATCACTTATTCTTGGCAGTTGATTCTGATAAACAACACGGTAAAGATTTTGCCCTGTGGAAAGCTGCCAAGCCTCAAGAGCTATCTTGGGATTCTCCCTGGGGAAGAGGAAGACCTGGATGGCACATTGAGTGTTCCACAATATCAAGGTCAGATTTCTTGGATTTTAAATCGAGTGCTATTTTTGTTTTCAGTCACAGTACAATGGCAGCAGCAATATTGAAAGGGTTTTCTGGTCAGTAGATAGCACCGGTTTTAATGTGACCATTTTATGCAATTTGGGATGTCACATGTGGCCCGAATACACTGTGTTTCAACCTTATCACAGCTGTCTTGATATGTTTGGGCACCTTCTCTTGAGTCAGACTTGGTACTTAAAATATGGCATACAGGATCACACAGTTGATTAGCAAGTCTTTTAACTTGAACTGAATAACCAAAGATTTTGCGAAAGTTATGGTACCTCTTTGATTTGCTTTCCTTCCCCTTCTAGCAGTCCCCATCAGACCTAGTTCAGCATGTAGTACTGTGTCAGGAGGACAGGGCATGGGATTCCATCCTAGCTCCAGCGAGCATATGAGATCCTGCTGGCCTTATCTTAACAGCAGTTGTGGATGTTCATGCTAATAATCTTAAGTGTTTTTCATCTTCCTTTAAAAGTCAGCCACAGTATTAAATACTCTGTGACAGTATAGTCTTGTTGGCACAGTGTGAATTGTACTTAGTAGTGTTTTGCTTGTAGCTGGTTTGATGTAATTAGCTGTTAATTTAGAGTTTTATTTTCACCACAGGAGAAAAAAAATGTTCTCTCTTGGAAGATTGATATTGGTACTTAGTTTTGCATTAGTCTTAGATTTTTTTTTTGGAAGCTAATAACAAATTGTTTAGTTCTGACCCTGTTTATTTTTAAGTTTTTGACCAAAGCTGAAAGGACATGGAACCAGCTGCTTTAGGTTTCTTTCATATGCTTTGCTAGTGCACCTGGGATTGTTAGTCATTACTACCTGCTTACAAAAAGCATTTATAAGGGTAACCTTCTGTCCGTAAATAGTTTCAACATAGAGAAGCAGTTCTTAAAGCAACTGAAGTGCACAAAATCATCTTGTGTTTGAAGTACAACCTGTGACAGAAGTGCATAGATAAGAAATGCCAATTGCAAAATGGCCTGTCCACTAATGCTTCTGTTTATAGTCTGCCTTTCTTTCTGTAAAAATGTGTTTTACTGCAGCTGTATGAGGCTCCTGCCTTGTAAGTAAAAGCTGACCCATGCAGAGCATAAGTGTAGTAATCTTAGACTGTGAAAAATGGGGAGCTTATTTTGCTAAGTCATCAAAAATATTTTGCTGTTCAGTCAGCTGTCCAAGGCCCATTTTAAGCAATACTTACTTAGCCGTGTGTTTTGCCAGATATCTCAAAGCACTTTAACTAAGCTAGGTGAATTAATTTTGAAAAATCTGTGAAGGTGAATGAGGAGGTCTCTGGGCTCTAGTGCAGCCCTGGAGGAGGGAACCCACTGCTGTGACCCTCTCAGGACTGATCTCCTCTATGCAGTTTCTCTTGTGAGGTGGGCTGCTCCTCCTGCCTCTGAGCGTTTGGCAGATCCATCTCTCCCTCTCTCCAGCTCTTCATAGTTTTGTTGGAGGAAACAGCAAGTGCTCCTCTGTAGATGGCACAAGGGAAGGCGAGGGCTAGTTCTAGAGGGATTTGTGCTTTAGTAGCCAGTTTTGAAGCAGGCAGGAAGCAGAAGAGGATTAACTTGGGAGATGGTGTCAGCCCATCTTCCTGCCTGCCTTCCTGCCTGCCTGCCTTCCCCTCTTCTCCTTCTCTTTTCTTCCTGTGCCCCAGCAGCTTCTGCAGAGCCATCATGAGCCAGGGTGTTAGCAGGGTGTTTTGTCTCAAAAAGGGACAAACCAATGTTTAGCCAGTGACCAGGAGCAACTTGTTAAGGTGAAGGCCGTGTGTGTCTGTGTGCACACACATGCACATGGAGGGGGCGCTTGCCTTTATTTTCTATTTGTGTAGGCTTTGCATCTTCCCCTGCTCAAGCTCCTCTGGTTTCTGGGCAGTTAGGGTTGACTTACATCCCTGTGAGTAGGTGAGTGTTGTCTTCATTCAACAGATGGGCAAAATAAAGTTGCTAACTTGTCCAGCATGACCTGGGAGGGACTGCCTGGAGCAGTGGACAGAGTGTAGCAGCCTTGACACTCCTGGTGTTTAACCTGCAAGTGTCTAAGGCTATCCTGTTTTAGCCACATGAACACCTTACTGCCAGCCACCAGTGTTTGCAGAGAGGCCTGTTCCATGGCAAGCCCATAGGTGCCCCACACAGATCCAGCAGCACTGTTGGGATGTGAGAAATGGCCCTGGGAGATGAGAGGCACTGACACTTTGTTTTGACATTAGAACAATATAGGGCTAAGCATTTTCATTGTGACTGCACATAGTACTGTCTGAATTCTAACAGAAAAGGTACAAGATAAGGAATAGTAATACCAAATTTACAGAAATGTTTACTGCTTCAAAGCTCTTAGGTTTGCACATGAAGGCAGCTGTCTGATACTGAACCTGTAGCAGAACAAAGAAGGGAGACATCCTGCTTGCCATCCTTTAAACTAAGGTAGAATAATAATTACTTCTGCTGAGGAGGAGTAATTGCAGACAGATATGGGTCCTGTCCATACAAGTTTGGCTGCAGTATTGGTATCCGAGCTATGTGTAAAGTCTTGTTTTAAAACTGAAGCTATTAAATTGTACACTTAAAATTTATTTATGTTGTTTCATCTTATTCTTTTCTGCGTTTCTTTTTACAAAAAGATTTTGTAGTGTTCTACTTACCGATCAGGAAAATATTGTTACAGTGCAGTGTTTGGAAAGCAGCTGGACATCCATACTGGTGGAATAGATCTTGCATTTCCTCATCACGAAAATGAAATTGCACAGTGTGAGGTGTATCATCAGTGTGAGCAATGGGGGAATTACTTTTTGCATTCTGGTAAGTAAAATATTAATCACCTGAAAGGCCTGTACGAATATAATGGTTTGGTTTTTTAGGTTTGGCATCTTATGGTATGAAAACAGATGCTCTACTGCCGTGACCTCAGTAAGTAAAGAAACATAAATGACAGTGAATCTTGAAACTTAATAAAAGAGTTACAGTGAAATATACCTAATTTTCATCTGGTGAAGTCTCTAAAAAGTAACAGTGTATGTGTTACCCATGTGCAGTGTTTATTCCTAATTAAAAGAGTTTTACCTCTAGAGTTTCATTCCCTTTCATTTGAGTTTCCTCAAAATTTGAGAGCATCCTTTGATAGACTTTCTTTTTTAATTGTATTTTGACTTTAACAGTCCTGCAGAACTGTTTTGTAACAGTTCTGCAGGAAGAGGGCGAAAATAGTTTATATTTTCTATATGGGTTTATGTAGTCCTGCTAAACTCAGAAATTCCTTCTGTCTTAGAACCAGAACATGCAGTATCTGAAGGCAGGGAGTGGAGGTGGCAAGTAAGCAGGTAGCTGAATGTAACATTTTAAAAGCATTGAGAATAGAATAAACTAGTCTTGTTCTCACAATGTCTCTCAGTTGATTGTGGGCTTAAAAGTAAGTTTTCGGTAGCATGAAGAATAAAATAGCTTGAGTTTGTAAATACAGTGAAAGGCTTTTAATGATGATAAGAGAAAATATCTGTACTACTGGAAAACAAGAATGGGGAAAATGCTAAGATACATCAACTGATGAAGCAACAAAGCTCACAAAGTTGTGATCCTGCAGAGAAGTGTCTGAGCTGGGCTGTTTTGTATGGTCTGAAATATGGGTGAAGCCTTACAGGCAGATGTTCTGCTGCAGCAACCAGCCACTGTTCTGGGTGTGCAATTCATGTACCTGTAACTATTTACATTCTCCTGGGAAGCTTTATTTTATCCACCAGTAGCATTACACCTAGTGATGGGTATTAGAAACAAGATTCATGCTGAAGACCAAGTGAGTCAGATGCTTTGGTCTGTGCTGGTCAGGAATGGCCAGTGAGGCTGCTGATGGGTGGAGGGAGACAAGGAGGTCTGCATAAAGACCAAGCTGCTCACTCCTGGGCTCTATAGAAAAGTGGAGACACGGAGCCTCATCACTATATCATCACTCTGTAGTGCCCTGACCAGCTGCAGCGTCTCTCTGCTTTCCTGTGGAGTGTGGGTGACTTGGTACTGGTGTAGCCCTCAGATGTCACTGACCTTGTCTTTTCCACCAAGGTGACCTTGCTGGCTGTGCCTGACTAAACTGTACAAAACTGTCTTTTGGTGTTCAGCATGTTTTACTGCCTGGCATTGTGTAGAATTGCTCCTTGCTGCCTTTGCACAACAGTGCTTCATTCAGTGAAGTTTGTGCTGCACAGTGCTTTGAACTACATTGTAATCTGATGGTACTAGTGCTGTCCCCATTGATGGAAACCTGGAAATTTGTTCTTTTGATTGCAATCACGGTGGTTCTGGATGGACAGCTGGAGTCAGTAGAAGGTCAGGTTCAAGTCTGCAGTCTCTCTTTTTACTGAACAGTACTTTGGGCAGGATGTTTCTGTGAACTCTTGGAGTTGCTTCTCTGAGTAGAAGAGCTGCAGAGTTAAGCCTGTGGCACACTGTGGGAATTACATGAGCTTTCATTTTTATAAATTTGTACTGTATGGGATGAATATTGAATTCTAGTTTCAGTTCCCAGTGTAGAGCCTGTTGTAAATCAATAGCAATTGTCCAGAAGCTGGTGCATCCTCCAGAGTGTGCTTTGTTCCTGAGGCACTGTGGAATCCTCTGCACTTCCACTGAGATGCATTGGTTGCTTCCAAGGGGAGCCTTCTGTTGAAAAACAGTGAATCTGACTTTTCAAGCTTGGAATTGAAACCATAGGGGAAATATTCTTTACTACTAGCTAAATAAAGAGGAGTCAATTAAAAAAAAAAAAAGAGGGAGAACTTAATTCCAAGGGCAGTTTGTACACTAAGGTTCTCTAGGAGCTGACATATTACATTCATTAAATCAAAAAATTTTACTGGAGGATGACAGCGTAAATTATCTAGGGCAAATGAATCAGCCTCAGGAACAATTTATTCTACTAACAGACCTCAGAATTTTGCAGGCTCAGAATTGGAGGAGCAATCCCCATTAGAGGAAGAAAATCCCTGCACTGTGGATAAATCTTCTTATAAGGAGTTTATTTTTAGACTACTTGTACTCTGGGAAGACTGCCAAACTGAAGTTGTGAAAATCCCTGTATTTTGTGATTCCTGAATGAAGTCATTCTAGATACTGGAACTCTTGGAAGAGGAATATTAATTCAAAATCAGATGTTACCTGTACCTTTTTAGGAAAGCATAGTCAAACTATTTTAAGCTTGGTTGCCCGAAGTTAAGTAAGTCAATGTTTAGGCACCTGTGCAAAAGGAAAAAAGTAATCATACCCAGGCTCTTCCCTTTCTCCCAGGAGAATTTTGGCTGTGGATTTTACTTGAATTGCAAGAGCTGCAGATGTCTAGCATCTCTGACAGCCTGAATGTTCTTATTGAGCATCCCAAGTTTAACGATGCAATGGTGAAAGTGGTCTCACCTGGTAGCAGACAGGACAAATACAGAGAAAGCAAGATTTTTGGGTTGGATTCATGGAAATTGGATTCCTGGATCCATGGAAATCATGAATTTCTTCTGTAGCTGGTTCCACACTCATAGGTCTTTTGATTCTTTTCTGCTTTCCATAGTGTGTTGTGCAAGCTTAAAATTCCAGGTAGTCGGGGTAGGACTAGAGATAGCCGTTTCATGGTGAGTCCCTGCTGCTTTGAATCATTTTTAGAAATGTCTAAGAAGTGAAACCAGGTGCTTTCACATCCATTTACCAGGCTTGAGTGTGTTGCTTTCATATCCAGATGAGTGTAATGGGGTTTTTATCCACTCATGGAAGTGAGGGTGTTCCAGACAAGGCTGCTAAAGCATCTCTGTGTGGCGAGTAGCACAAAATTCAGACAGCTGCATGAGCTGCTGAGCAAGAAATGCCACTTCTGCTGCCACGTGTAAAAGCAGGAACATGATTATGCATTGTCCTTGCAGAGTACTCAGGCATTGGTAACGCTGGGCTGCCAAATCCGAAAGAATGCAGACTGCTGGTGTGGGGTATGAACAGAGCAAGGAAAGTTCATGCTTAAAAGTCTGCCTCTATGTATGACTAAGTGCTGGATTCTGCAGATCATGGATGTGCCTAAAAACTGTGTGCTAGTTGTGGGTTCTTACAGAATTACTGTTTTATTAGGAGAGACTAATTAAGGCTTTTAACAACATTTCTGAGTAGTCTTTCAATGGCAGTATGTTCAGCATCTCTCCAGTGCTGTGAATAATTCGTGCTTTCCATCAGTGGTGGTGCCATGGTAAGCACGGATGAGACCTCTAAACGGGCAACCTCAAGCTATACTTCCTTCTTCTGTCTTGCTTTGATAGAACCTTCAGTCTGAATACCAAGCTCTACATACTCTCTTAAATGCAATGTTACTACCTTTTTCCTGTACTACAGCCGATACAAAGCCATAGTCCTTGTAGCCATAGTCCCTGTGACTGTTTAAAGTTCTAGGATGCTCAGAGATCGCATTTTAAAATAAACTCAATTAGGCATTCAAAATCAAATTAGGCATTGTAGCTGCACCCCTCCCTCCCTCCCACTGCTTTTTCTCAGTCTCCCAAGACTGGAGAAGTAGAGAATGTGCAGAAAATTCATTTTGCATGTAAGATATTTTGAACCAGCACTATAAAACTTAGGATTAAAAAAATTAATGTTAACAGCCCCCAGCAAGTAATAAATACAGAAAATTGTTTGAGTTTCAGGGATTTTTTTAATATGAAATCACTGGAAAATCTTTAAAGGTCTTAAAATATTTCTGAGAAGTCAAGAGTAACAGGTAAGGTACTTGTTCTGTGAAGATTGAAAGTATTTGTTTGCTTGTTTTTATCAGTTTGCTATCAATTCTGAGCAGAGAGACTCATGGCAGTGGTGGTTTTTTTTAATGTTTTAAATTTCTGTTTTAAAATTGACCCAGTGGAAGTTGAGGATGGAGAGGTGTGCCGGACTGTAGACAAAGCTGTTGAAAAATGTGACACATTGCATTGAAATGGTTGGAGCGTTTCCATCACAGCATATGCTGCCTCCAGCGTTTCCAGGGTCTCAGTACAGTCTTTCTCATTCACTCCCCATTCAGAAGCACACTTACTTATCCTGATTAATTCCTTTTTTTTTGTTCTAGGGCATTTGCATGTTAAAGGAAGTCAAGAAAAAATGTCCAAGTCATTAAAAAACTACATAACAATTAAGGTAATTTCTTCCTATTAATTGAAGCAAAGTATATTTGTAATATGTAAATATTCATCACAGCCCCCTTTTGAGAAAACTTTGGACTGTGTGCTTAGGCTGCAGCAAAAGACCTGAAGTGTTTCTCCAGCACTTATCTATCTGTTATTGTGGATCTGGATGTATGATACCTCCTGGCACTCGGGGTTTGCTTGGGAGGATGGATCTCACTGAGCTGAGAGCATTTGTGCCCAATACCAGAGTCCTGCGTTATAGGTTTGTGGTTGGATTTGATGGTTACAAGGGTCTTTTCCTACCTGAACAATTCTGTTCTGTAGTTATGGGTTCTCACCTCTCTGCTCTTATTAGTGCTTGTGCTTTTGGGACTTAGAAAAGAGCAGACATTTTTCCTCGTCCTGCTTTAGGTGAAATGAGACATAATGTCAGTGTTTTGTCAGGAAGCTGTTAGGCCATGCTATGCCAGCAATCTCTTGTATTAGCCTTTATTTTTATATCCCAAGCTTTGCCTTTTGATACCACAAGCCACTGTTTCACTGTGTCCCATAGTCTGGTGTAGGGAGTCTGGAGCAGGGATTCTTTGCCAGGTGTGTATGATACAGCTGTGCCTGGCACTGTGGTGGCTCCTGTGATGGCTGATGCCTATTGCTAGAACAGGGTAATTTCCTTCCTTTAGACAAAGCTTGGGAAGCTGCTTCAGCACATATGTTCCCTTTTGTCCCCTCGGAAGACTTAATTAAAATCCCTTCAAAAAGAAGTTCAATATGAGCTGCTTTATTTTTAAGTCTTCTGATGCTGTCTGGGTACAGTTAAGCCCTGTTTCCCCATGGCTCACAATTTTCATAGAAATCTCATGAGTCTCAGCAGATGTTGTGGACAGAGTGGAGAAATAACCACAAATGCAGTGCATGAAGTTAAAATCTACATACAAAAATGTTCCCTTCCATGTCCTCCATGGTGGGACTTGTGTTGAGAAAACTAAGACTTCAGGCCTGTCTCTTTTTCCTTGTGGGTCTCCGCTTTTCATGTCTGCCCTTACACGTGGCTGACAAGTATTAATCCTTCCCAGTAAGTGATTTTCAGTCCAGTGTAACATTTTTTTCCTTTATAGCTGGCTTGCACTTTGAAAGTTAAGCCCTTCAGGAAGTTTTTATGCCTGTTCCAAAAGAGAGGAAGTCTGTCCAGGACAAACCTTTGGCCCACCTGCATTTCAGGCTGTCACCTGGGATTCTTTAGATCCATCTACCCTGTTTTCCCTCCCCTCCTTGTACCCTGCTTCAATTTTTTCTTACCCTTTTTTTAATAACTATTAATTCTGACCCCCAAAATCAAACAGATTGTGATAACACAGGGCCAAGCAACCTGCTTTCAAAGAGCTGTGATACTTTCTCTGTTTTTAATGAAATCCAGAATTGTTTTTTCCAGTTTGGATGGTCCTTTCCCAAATTTGAATTTATTTCCATACTTTACTCACACTCTACTTCTGTATATTAGTGTAAAGCTTCTGGGCACATTGGATACACACATTTATATAGAGTTTATTTTTAAAAAACCCACAGCAAACAAACACCCACCAAAACCATCAGAATCACTGTATATTTCTTGATTTTCACTGCCTCAATTATTTCTGTTTGCGTTTGAGAGGCATCACATTGCTGATGCTGTGCTACCTTTAGTGCTCAGGCTGGTTTAGTCTGGTAGCAGAAGCCGTATTTCAAAATATGAAATGTAAGCAAATGACACTTTCCATATTTTCTCACTTGTACTGACTTCTTATGATTTTTGATTTTCATGGCACTTCAGTGATCACAACCAGTTCACAAATTAAAAAAAAAAAACAAACAGAAGTGGGAATGCAGTATTCACAGTCAATCTGCCACCGTGTCCAGCCTTGCTGAGAGCAGGGTTGGAAGTGATTGAATGTTTTGTCAGTGTACTTTCCAAACATTTAAATAGTTTTTTATAGTATTAATGTAAATTAATTATACTAGTAATAATAGTAATAATTTCCTATTTACTGGAGTAAATTATTTGTGAAGCTAGATAAATATTAGAGTGAAATTAATTAGGCTTCATAATTAATACGGATTTTTTTTTTTTATATTGCTAAGATTTGTATTTGCTCATTCCCTGTTTTCCTTCATATTCTAGTCCTGCAGAAAAAGCACACTTACTTTCTTTTTCAAGAAATCTTATTTTTTTCATAAAGTTTGCAAAACTCAGGAGCTTTCCTTTCCTGTAAGATTGTATTCCAATTTTAGTCTGATAGTTTCACTTTGGGTTTTTTTGCAAAGGTCTTTATACAGTTGTATGTTCGATTGTGATTGCAAACTAGTTTTCATTGTCTTACATTGGACATTGTGTGTATATTTATAGCATGTATATATGTATGCATATGTGTCTTAAATAGAATTAGATTTTATTTAGTTTAGGCTTTAAACCAGTGTTAGAATTTAAAGATTTTTGCCTATCTTAAACTGCAAAGTTATGTTACTGTTCATGTTAGTTTGTCTGAAATATGCTGTGAAACTAATGTAAGAGGGTGGAATGGCTCCTGAGGAAATTGAATAATGCTAAAGCTATCTTTTTGTGCACGGAGTTTAGGATTTCCTGAAGAAATTTTCGTCAGATCAATTCAGGATGTTTTGTTTGCGTGGCAGATACAGCTCAGGTAAGGACAAAGCCCCTTGTTTGTTGAGGTGGTGTTGTTCCTGGCTTTCCACACAGGCTTTCCAAGCTGGTGATGCGGAGGTGGAGCGAGCTCTCCCTGTGGGGCCTTGCAGTTCCCTTTCAGTGGGTGGAAAGGTTTTGGTGGTGCTCTGTGGGGCTGCTCTTTGGCTCACATTTAGAAAAGCATCTTTCCTGAGCACAGTACGTAACCATTCATCTAAATACCTTCCTGAGCTGCACTTAATTGTGACTCTCAGTTAATTGCACTTTCAGTTAATGAATTACCTCAGTCTCTGATTTGCATCCGCTGCAGTTACTTGTATTTCAGTCATGATCAGCTAGTTTTGGAGACATATCTAGGTGGAGCTTTGCCTTACATTCCCGTAGGGTATGATGAGGGCTTGCTAATAACTTTTTATCTCCCTGCTGTGTTCTCATTTTTTGTCCTGTGGAGTTACTGAGTGTTCAGGCAGTTCTCTGGTGCAATGCAGCTCGCTTACACTAGCATTTGGTAACCTAATGATCAGCTTAACCTGGCAGACCCTGCTGGTGGGGAGAAGTGTGGGAGATTTTGTCAGCTTCCTTGTTTACCCCGTGGTGTTTCCAGCAGGTAGATGGTACTTTGAACTGGAAGAGGTTTTCGCATGAGCAGTGGTTTTACCAGTTTATTGGGGCCTGCCAAAAGCAGATGGTAGTGCCCTCACCCCCGGCATGGCAAGGGAATGGTGGAGCACGGGTGTGGATAAGGCTCTGGGGCTTTGCTAGTGTCCATCAGTGTGGTGCAAGCCTTTACAGATGTGGAGTCATTGGACTGAGAAGTCTTTTTGCTTGTTAATAACTAGCTGCTTGCAGGAGGCATCCATCTGATATTCCTGGTGGAGCCTCCCTCTCCTAGGACATGAGGAGTGCCGTGTGTCCCTGCAATATATCAAAGCATGGGATAGTAAAGAGAGAGGTGGTCATTAACTTCTGACTTCCACTGTGGTAGGAAGGGAGGCGTGCATCCAGCTGAGAGGTGTGCTGCAAAACAACATCCCCTTTGGGGCAGGCAGTGGGTTGTGGTGTGCCTGGCTGTTCTGGGATGATGCTGCAGGGCAGTGGCAACCCCTGGCTGTTTCCTCTGGGTCTCTGTCAGGAAATGAAATATGCCATGGACACATAAAAATAGCTCACTGGCTGTAGCTGGGGGCACTTGGGAGTCCTGAACAAATGTGTGTTTAAAACAAAAGGAGAAAGGCTAACATCTACTACACCACCAGATATATGTATGTCATGTAAACAAGGGAGAGTTAAATGGCTGTTAATTCCTAAGCTTGTCTCAGGGCAAGGAATGTCACTGGAGCCCTACAGGGAGAGCTGCCTGCAGGCCTTCTTCACTGCATGTCAGCTGGCTGCATTTGAACCTCTTCCAGAAGGATGTGACCCTTTTTTTTTGCATTAAGTCTAGGTTAAGCACCTTTCTGTGATAATAAAGGAGGGCTACCTGTGCAGAAATAGGCGGCTTTGATGAAAGGATACGGTGGTGTTTTATCAGAGTGTAGTGCCAGTAAGTCTGTTGGCAGATGAGGGTTACTTGGAAGTCTGATGCGCTTGCACCTCCACCTTACAAGGCTGTGTGTGTTATTACTGCCCAGTAAAGAGCCAGAGTCAGTCCCTGCTGAGCCGGTATTTACTGTCCTGCCTGTCAGTTTGTGTCCCTGCTACCAATTTGCTTTGCTCTAAAGATAAGTTTACTGCTCTCCTTCTCATCTTGCTGTCTGCTCCTAAGTGTTTTTATTAGAACAGAGATCCCAAGCACCTTCTGTTTGTTTCTTAAAAGGTTTTTATAGCCTAAACCCGTCAGTGATGGTTCCTGCCACCCCTGCCTGTTAAGGAAACTGTTTTGTAAAATGCAGGTTTGGCGGATCAGGTGATGTTGCCACACTCGTTGGATTGAGCATGTAAAAGATTTTTGTAGGCTTGTGGGGAAGAGGAGAAAAGTCAAAGAGAAGAGGCTTTGATGCAGGACATCACTCTTCCATAGTGTGTTTCTGCAGGGGGTCCCCCATGCTCCTTCAGCCTTTTTCAGGCTGGTGGGGCAGAGCTGCTTGGCATGAAGCTGAGTTCTGGGGGCATTGATGATTATCTGGGCCTTTTGCTTTGGCTGATGCCCCTGGCTATTCCCTTCTAGGCCTGAATCACCACCCTTTGGCACACCTGAGACTGTTGGGAAAAGGTCGTTCCTAGGTACCATAAGCAGCAGCAAAGTGACCCTCCACCAGTGTGCCTGCCAGGTGCTTCTGGGTGCAGCTTAAAAGGGGAGGTGCCATCTCTGAAGCCCCATTGTGAGGCAGTGCTTTTCCTCTTGCATCTCATCAGCAGCAGCTTCGCTCTATGCAGTGATGTGGAGGGGCTGTGAGCCTGCTGCGGGCAGTGGGGTTCTAGCTCCAGAATTCTCTCCTGGTCACCAGAAATCTCTGGTGATTTTGTGAACCTGAGTGAACTGCAATGTTTTGACCCCTCTGGTCCGTAGTAACTTGTTGATGCTAATAAACGTAGGTTTCGTACTTCAGTGGTGCAGCGATGATGCCCTCGGGGGCAAAGGAAGGAAGGAGTAGGGACTATGGTGAAGGTTTATAGAGCTGGGCCTGCCCCTGCTGTGCTGTGGCTTTGCAGTGCCTGCAGGCGGTGGTTTAGGAGAATGCCCTGAATTGAGGATGAAGAATCGCTTTAATGAAAGCAGGCTTCATGAGGATAAACTTTCATCAGGTATTCCTTGCAGAGTTCCTGTAACCAGGGTAATCACTTGAGTAGTCCTAATGTTTATAGATGATCTCTCTCAATATCTCACTGTTTTGTAGAAGCCTGTACATTGGTCATTTTAAAAACTGAGTAAAGCTTCATTTTAAAATCAGTGTTAATGAGGCAGTAATGCAGATTTTTAATTACACACAAGTGAAAAATCTGACAAATTCAGGTCCAGGCTTATGCCTTAGTTATACTGGGCTAAATCTGAGGGAGAGTTGTTTTAACAGTTGAGCTTCCTTGGAATTTGGGCTAACTGAACTGAGATCAGTCCTCTTAGATCTGTCCCCTTGCTGCCCTGAAGTCTGGGCAGCATTGGGTGGTTGCACAAAGCAGTTGGCTGTAAGGTGAGCAGAGGTGAGATTGCTGTGGGTGATGCTCAGTACTGATGAGATTAGGAATATGCTGCAAGCAGTAGTTTGGATATACCTTATTGCAGAGGTCCGCTATAAAATGTTGAAGCAATACAGCACTGGCAATGTATGGCTCTGGTGTGATACTGTGGAAGGGAATTAATTTAAATTTAGGCTTGTCCTAGGTGGACAGAGCTTCCACCAAAGTCATGTGAGCTCTCTTGTGTGTTGTCCAAGACCTCTTCTATAGAAAATTGCACATTACTGTACAAATTAAAAGAAAAGCCTCCTGCTAATAGCAACTCACAGTAGAAATGAGAGGGAGCCAATCTAGCACCTGCACTTCTGAGGGTGCAGGCAGGTGAGAGGAGCCTGCTGAACTCTTAGCCAGCAGGAGTGAACGCTGGTTATTCCCAAAGTGGAATTGCCTGCTGAAGCTAGAGT
Organism: Lepidothrix coronata; assembly: GCF_001604755.1. NCBI lineage: Eukaryota > Metazoa > Chordata > Aves > Passeriformes > Pipridae > Lepidothrix > Lepidothrix coronata. Next base: position 4,672,066 of record NW_016690240.1, read on the forward strand.
CCTGCTGAATGCAGTGTAGGGGTTGTCCGTGTGCGTGGATGCCTGGTTAGTGGTGTGGCTAATGTTGTTTTTCCAGTTGGAGGAAGAGAAGCACTGTAAGGTTAGGGTGCAGCAGATCATAAAGCAGAGCTTTGCTTTGGATGCAATGAATCATTTACTTTATGGTTTTATCTTTCCTTCCAGTGACTTTAAGAGGCTTCAATGTGTGTAAGTTGGATGTGATGAATCCCATCCCAGATATGCTCTTATGAGTTTCAGCAATTTGTATTTTCTCTAGTAATTGCTTCTGCAAACTGGTATGATCAGTTTAGCTTTGATATTCTGAGGGAATTGTATATCTAGTGAAGAAGCTAGGCCACAAAATTTAAGGTTCATCTAGATTTTAGATATTGGTGAAGCAGCCCTTTAACTCTTAAAGGTTAAGCCTGGATTCCTCACAGATTCAGTAGTAAGGGTTAGGCCTCTTTGGAGGTCTCCAAATACAGATTATGTCTCCCTAAATAAGAACAGGAACAAAATTAGAGGTATGTATTTCCAGCTTAAATCTAGAGAAATGCTTAGAAATATATTAAATCCTAAAGCTTTGGATTAATAACTTTGCAGAGAGATTCGATAATGGGAAAAAAAAATTAAAGTCAAATAGTAGTTGCTTCAGTCAACTTCCACATTCATTTTTTTGAGTCAGTCTGATGCCTTTCCCATAGGTAATACTTTGTCATATGTACTGATTGTTTTTATATTGATTGAATTCACCTAGTGTCCATGAAGAATGTGCAATTAATGGTAAGAAAAGTTTGCTGTACAAATAATAACAAACTTTTCCTTCATCTCAAAATACTGTTCCTATGTATGATAGACAACATACTCTTCATCATAATGCCTTAATTTCTTTTTTTCTTAGCCGTAGAATTCAGTGACAAGAGCATGGATGATGCAAAGAACCTTCTTCAGGCAACCTCCTCATTTATTACAGATGCAAATGCATATATAAAAGGACAGCTGGTGTGTGACCCTGTTAGAGAAGACATACTGTGGGAAAGGTAAGCGCACCTCCTGTTTCTTAAAGACTGTGATTGTTTGAGCAGTACTTTGCTGACAGGCTCAGAAGGCTGACCAGTGTTCTGATTTCTGTTTAAGAAGCAGGACAAGAAGGGCTATGCAGCAGTCTTCCTTCCCAGCCCTCACCAAGGGCAGCTTTTTTTTTCTTCTCTTTCTAGCCAGGTGCTTTTCATTATAGTCCACCACACTTAGTTCATTGTGTTTTTAAAATCTGTGTTATTTATCTAGTGTTCCTGTCCTAATACAGGCATCTTTGCCCCTCTTGAGTGATGTAGAAGGCAAAGCTATGGCAGTTGTGAGGGTACCTGGTTCATTAGCGACTGGAGAAGAAAGAGAACGACGGAAGAGTAGCACACCTTGGGCATGTGAACTCAAAATCAAGCTGGCTGGCACTGTGGTGTGCAGCAGAGGAGAGAAGGGGTTACTAACCAAGTGTCCAGGGGCAGGGATTCTGACAGGGGTGAGAAGAATCTTCTTTGGAGTCCCTTATGAAAACCAGATCGTCTTCCAGGATTGAGATGTGTTTTGTGATGAGTGCAAAGCTGAGAGGAGGAGCACAGTGCTCTGGAGTCCGAGTGGGAGAGGCGCTGAGCGCCCTGAAACAAGTTAAGTGCAAGCAGTTCTGGGACATAGGATCAGAGGGGAAATGGTCTGTTCTGTAGAGGTGAGAGGCAGCTTCCGTGTGCATTGAGCACCTCACTGTTGGGGAAGCTTGTGGCTGCACTGACTAGGGCTTGCAAAGGGCATAGGAGCATGTTACAGGGAAGTGGAGTTGAATTAACTAGCTGTGGTATTTGACAAAAGCAAATCCTTCAGCAGGAGGCTGGAGGAGATCTGTTGGTGAGAGATAAGGCTGAGAGACCTGAAGAAGTTGAAATGGATTGTCGGTAGGGGATGTGTGGGAGGGCACAACTTGTATATTTGTAGGTGTAAAAACAACCAATATGTAACAGAGCTCTTAATTAGACAAGTGTTAGATACTCAGTGGAGAGGAGGAAGCTTGGAGGAAAGTGTTGAGAGGAATGAATTAGGACAGTAGCCATCTGATATCTGAGGGGAGGCAGGCATTCTACGCAAAACCAATTCAGAAACAGCAAAATAAGGCTCAGGAGAACCCTTGAGAGACACTAGGATAGCTTGATGTTCTCCAGCTAGCCTTGCTCCTTGAGCTTTATTGGGAAACAGCATCGTTGGGTCAGTGCTATTGAGCAGTCAGTCAGTTCGCCTGCCTGTGTATGAGAACAAGCTGCCAGCAGCTGTTTGCAGCTCCCCGTTTATTCCTGCTGCTCTCCTCACCCTCCTGCTGAGAGTGGCTGCAGCTGGTGGCACTGGTTCTGCAGTGATGAGTGCTGGTTGCCTGCTGGTTTTTGGGGCTGTGTACACAAATGGTCCCACCAGATCTTTCCATCTGGCCTAAGGCAGGTGGAGTCCCAGGGCTGGGATTGGGCTCACCTGGGAAACAAGGAAGCAGCGCCTGATTCTGAGATGGATCCTGGCAACAGGATTCCTAGCCAACCCCAAGACAGCTCTCTTGCCAGGCACTGGAGTGATGCCTGTGATGTGGCTTTGGAAGAGAAGCATGCTGTTAGCATGATAAATGGGCTGCTGGAAAAAAAACCAGAACTTAGCAAGATTTTTGATGTGTTTAATATCAACCTCATTTTCCATCTGTTTTGAAATTATTACAGCAAATTTGCTCTGTTGTTTTTGGTTCCTGTGATTAACCATGTATATTTATTGAATGGATGTAACACTTTGGATTTTGACATGCGTCAAGTTTTTCCCCTCTCAGCTGAAAGATGTATTCTCCCTGATCAGTGTAGCATTGCCCATCACAGGACAGCTAGGAAGGAGGTGACAGTGTCCTTTCAATGACTCCCTCTAGCTGAATAGCTGATGAATTCAGAGTTCTGCTGGCATCTTGTTTGTCTTATCTTAAATGTTACCTTTTCTTCTTGAAGGCTAGCCAACACAAAAGTAACCGTGAAGGCTGCGTTTGCAGATGACTTTGACACCTCCAGGGCTGTTGCAGCAATTATGGACCTCATTCACCATGGCAACAGACAGCTTAAGGCTGTTACTAAGGTAACCCATTAGGATACAGAGATCAGAAAATGACAGCTGTCCACTGTCCTACTGTTTAATGCAGACAGATTAGTTTATTGTTCACATAAGAAACCAGCAGAAACAAAGCTCCATAAATTGTTGACCGTAATGGAGCCTATTTGTCCTGACCCTATCACAGGAATTGTGCACGGGTATTGTTTTGTGCTTCGTTGTGTCCAGAGGATGTTTCTTTCCTGCTGCCCTATATTATTTATACCTAAGGTTTTTGAAAGGCCTGAAGCCATTGTGGCATGCTGCTAATTTTAGTGTTCTTACCCTGCTTCTTTGCTTAATATCCATGCACAGAAATTAACCTGTGCATGGATATTAACCTGGGAAATGGGGGTGGGGGCTTGCTGCAGGGGCTTTGGCAGGCAACCCCAGGTGCACGGGGCAGTCCTGGGGGTGAGCTCAGCATTGGGGACTGAGTGGCTTTTGCTGTTGGCACATGGTAACTGTGGCATCAGCATTCCTGAATGAGTCTGTCTTCAGATGACTTTTGGCAAATTGAGACCCTGTTAAGATCTCTTGATGCTGACACAAACAAGGCAGCTGGAAAGGACAAGACCTGAGCGATAAACACAATCTGAAGCACTTATGGGTCTCCATTTACCAACAACTCCCTTTGTCACTCAAGGCAAGCACCTCAGCCTTGTCTGTGTTCCTTGATTGCTGGTGTCATCTGTTCACCCTGTTTGTGCTCTAAAAGAAACGTTGAGTACATGGTAATAACTGATTTTAAGAGAGAATTAGCCTGTTTGTTTAGAAATCCTGCCTCCTGCTGGGCCTCTTTCGGCATTGGCTTTAAATTCTGCCCTTAGCCTTACCTTTACAAAATAACTCTGAGCAAATTCACTCCTAAATACAAGTAACCTCATTTTGTCAGTCATTTCTCCTCCCCCGAATTCCTCCTGCCAATTCTTTTGTTGAGAATGGGATGGGGTATTTGTGGGGCAGCTGCCTCGGATTTCTGGTCAGGGTGGTGGAGCTTTCCTGGGTACAGTGCAGATGTCAGAGTGTCCCTGTTACTGGCTCTGTCTGTAGTTTTTCTCCTTAAGAGCTGTGAGTAAATCCACATAACTACTTATTCCTCTCTTTAACCTTCTTGCCATTCTTACCTTAGTGAGCACGTTCCTGTTTCTTTGTCTCAGTGGCCTGCTCCAGCTCATCCCTGTTCAGATCTTCTACACATTTTAGGCTATGGTTTATGTGAGGCCCTAATGAAGATGTCCGATAAAATCCAGTACCAGCTGTTAATTTGCCTGTGTGTGTCATCACTCTTATTTTTTAGGCAAGGCTTAGTCCCTTAAATTGCTCCTCAGTCTATCATTTAATCTTGATTTTATTGCTGCTGCTGCTGGTTTCTGGTGCTACCAGGGCATGACAAAATGCCATACACTATCTCTAAGAGGTCTCCACATTGATCAAATCAGTAAGACACTCAAAGAATGATTTTTTTTTAATCCTTTATACTATAGGTGCCCATGAATCTGGGATTTTTTCTTTTTATTTTGTTGCCATACACACAGCCCTTTCATGCCCAGAAGTGCTATTTTTATGTCTAATTCACTGCACATATGTAATGCACGGCAGCTTCACGAGCATCTCTTGTCCTCACTGCGCAGGCTGGTGATAAGCTCTTCCCTTCCCTCATTTATTTAAATCTTTTCCCTTTGTGCTGTGAGGTGCTTTTATATCTCTGTAAGATTACCCGTCTGGGCAGGTGTTCCTGGTGGAGGTAGATCTATATAATTAGTAGTAGTTTTCCCCTGTGGACTAGGCTACAGAGAGATGCTGGGTTCTGTAATATGTATTGACTGGGCAATCTCTTTTGAGTGTTTTTTAAACAGGATGCTGGGTCTCCTAGAAGCTCTGTTGTGTATGGAAGCATTATTTCCTATGTAGAAGGTTTTTTCAATGCCCTTGGGATGTCCTTTGGAGAAAGACAGGTATGAAACATCTCTTCTATGTGTTCTAGTGTATGGTAGCAACTCCAGGGTTATGTTTTATAGAATGCTTTCCAAAAGCATCAGATGTGACAAAGTAATTGATGGTTTTAGTAAACCTTTCTGCTTCCAGTTTCTTCTGTGATGTCTTAGGAGAGTGTGTGAGGAGGTGGAACAAAGTGTGGGCTTTTTTCTTCTCAGAGGTACTCTTGTGCGGCTTCTGCACCAAGGGTGCTGTTGAAATCAGAGTCTGAGGAATGAAATGAGAAAAAGTTGGCATTAGAGGCCTTTAGTTTGGTCCTGTTATGTGTCTGGCTTTCCCCCAGCTTTTCCTTTTCTTTCTGATGGTGGCACCCAGGCTGGCTTCGCTAGCTGTGTGAATATTTGCAGTTGTGACCCCCTTGCACAGAGCAGAAGCTGAGGTCCCGCTCCTCTGCAGAAAGCAGGGCGGGGAGAAGGGGCTGCTCTGCCTTGAGCCATGGTGGGGTGTGGGGAGGGGACTGCACTGAGGTGCGAGGGGGGGCCCCCTTACATGTCTAATTCATGGAAAGACAGGAGTGGGGAGAGAAAAAAAGGAGGAAAAAGTTCAAAGCAAAGTACTGAACAGGAAAGAGAGTTATAAATATGGAGGTGATATCCTGATGTACGGAAGGTGAGCGTTTAAAATGACACAAGATGTTGGAGAATAGCAGGCTGTTCTGTGCTCCACTCCTGCTCGAATACGGAGTTGAATACCAAGAAGTGGACAAGTTTCTTTAGAGAAACTGTTCTGCAAAAATTTATTTTGGGGAGGGGGAGAAGAGGATAAGAAAATGTAAATAACATTATTCATCCTTTGAAAGTCAGGCACTATAGCGATAAATGTGTTTATTTACTCCAGTTCTTTATGGATTTTCTCACTAAATTTCTTTCAGAACAGTAGCTGGATGTGATTTGGCCATGTGTTATTCCTCATAGCCTGTAGTTTGCATCTTAATTTTTAGTGGCATAAGAAACACTTAAATTTTTCTCTAAGTTGGGTGGTAAAGTCATTCCTTCAGATTCTGGGCTGCCTGTATGCAGGTGTCTGCTACACCTACACATTTTTCCTGAAACAAGTATATGAATGCTTTTCTTTGTTGTAAGCTGTGCTAGTTTCTCTGTGGCAACAGGATCAGCAGAAGATGCTGGTCTGAGGAAAGGAAGAAGGAAGGAAGGAAAGCAAGCACATCAGACTCTTTTCCATCCCTCTGTTCTTTCAGATTCCAGTAAATTAATCCGTCAAAATCTTCATCAGAAAGGTCCCCAGGCTGCCACATGTTAGTAAATAAAATGGTGCAGACATTGTTCTCTGACCTTGAGACCAGCCACAACAGCTCAGCATCCCACCTTTCTTGCCCCTTAGCCAGGTAGCCCCAGGCATGCAGCTGTGAGTCCCAGCATGTGGGCTGTCTGGGAGAGGGCTGGCTGGCTTGGCCACTGCTGTGCCAACAGCTTAGTGTAGAAGATACAGGGAGCAGTGTTTGGGCCCTCTTCATTTGGATGTTTGCATATAGCCTGTGGGTCTGTCTTGCTCTTGGGCTGGCACTCAGCTAATCAGCTGTACGGTCTAATGTAACTGCTTGTGCTTCTGAAGTTGTCAGTGGGGATGCTAAGGCGTAGTCCGTCTTAATCTGGTGGTTGTATAAAATAAGACTGCCTGTCTCTCTCTCTCTCCGCATTGGCAAGAGAAGGATCTTAGCCCACAGGGAGGTAAGATGAATCCATCAAGAGATGATGAGTGGAAATGGCATGCCTGTTTTAGAGCTGGGAAGCACGGGTGAGGGCTTTTGCTCTGCCAAAGAGTGCTGAGGGCATTGCAGGTGCAGCTGGGGCGAAGTGGTGATCATCTGTGGGGAAAGCAAGGGCCAAATTTCCATTTAAAACTTATTAAAAGCTCTTTGGATTGGTTAGTACTGCAAGAGAAGAAACTGGAGATCAGTCCTGAGAGGCTACACAGTGTTTTATGTGGAAATTGGATCAGTTCATCTCCTAAAGCTGCCCCTCCTTTTGCAGGATCTCACTCCAGTAGGTGCCTGGTTTGAACTCCGTCAGTGGTGTTTGTAGAGGCATGTTTGCTACTCCCATCATCATTTGTCTTTCCTCTCCCTTCTGTATTTAAGCATTTATCCTGCTCTTTTACCTGCCCCAGGTTACTATGGAGCATTTCTGGCACTTAGATTTATTACCTTCTTCAATCTCATAAACCTTTTCTTTAGTATGGTTACATGTTTTGAAAGCTTGGGGAATTTGCTGCATCTCATGCTTTTTATCTTCAATAGCTTCTCCCTCACCTTCTCCTCCTCCTCTTTGTTTGTCAGTGACCTCTGAAACTGCTCCCTCTCCTTTCCATCCTGCTGTTCAGTGACTACAGTCCCCTCTGGCTTTAATTACTCAGCTGCTCTTCTGCTCCCAGATGAGCGTTGCTGGCGGCAGCTTCACCCCCCACCTTGGTGTATTTTATGTTTCACTGGTCTGTTGGCTGCTCCCCCTCTTGTGTCTTACTGATAAAATACTGCAGTGGCCTTCTCTTGTTTATTGGAGGTTCATCCTTTTCCTGCCCCTTAGGAGTTTGCCTCTAATGAGAAACAGGGATGGTCTCTCTGTCAAGAGTGAGACCAGGAGCCTGGCTGTGCCAGTGCTGAGGAGTGGCCTTTCTCTTCAGCTAACTCCCAAGCTCCCGTCCTGGCAGCTGTTGGACCAGGACTCTCTAGGAGGAGCAAGTCTGTTCTCTTCTTGAGGCATTGACCAGTGAGACTTCTACCAAGCCAGCGGGGGCTGAGGAAGCTCGGAGCTGGCGGAGGGAAGGAGGGGGCTTGGCTACAGCCAGAAAATGCCCACTCACCATGTGCAATGGCTGCTGCTCTGTTGGGTTGAGTGGCTGTAACTTTGGGCAAGGTGGATCAGGTGAAAGTTCTGTAGATTTGGGTAGATTTTTCTGTTGATGCAAGGAGAAAGGATAGACTAGAGACTTAAAGTGAAAATACTTACTTTTCCTGGTTTGTATTTCCTGAAGAAGGCCTAGAGCTCAAAGGCAGAGTAAAAGGCTGATGCATTTGCGAGGTCTTCGGACTATTACAGCCAAGGAGCTGTCTGAGCTAGTGGCTGGACTTCCCTTGCTGTATTGGATTCCTGTTGCCAGGTCTTTCTTCCATTAATTTGTCTAACCCCGTTTTAACTTATGCACACTTTTGGCATCTTGGAGGTTTTCTGTGGTGATGAGTTCCACACTCAGGTTATGCAATGTGTTATGTTCAGGTCAGAGCACTCTGCTGACCTCCAACATAGATGCTTTCCTGTGTAGGAATACACTGAACTACTTCCAAATGTGACTCCACTGTAACTTTTTGTCCAGCATTAGTCCATATATTCCATATTAGTCCATATTAGTCCATATATTCCAATATATGGAAGATGTACAATCAAGAGAGGTGATGAGGCCTCAATGTGTGCTGCTGAGTTGGGGTTGATTTTTTTAAATACCATTCTCAGGTGTTTGTAAAGCACGCTGTTTGATTTCTAGGTGGCTGTGGGAGGAGACAACTCTGCAGTGCTCTCTAATGTCCTTGACGAGCTTGTGAGGTTCCGCACAAGGGTCCGTCACTATGCGCTGGCTCTGCCAGAAGCAGCAGATGCCGTGCCAATGGAGGGGGCTCCAAGAGTTAATGAACCCAAACAAGAGCAGAAGGAAAAGAGGAAGCAGTTAATGCTGGAGAGAAAACCCCTCCTGGAGGCTTGTGACAGTCTTCGTGAAGACCTTGCTGCCTTTGGAATCCAGCTAAAGGTAGAAGACAGTAACCCTCTTTAGAGACTGTTAATCACTTTTTAAGAGAACACTTATTTTTGCTCTTTGTTCCCCTTCATCAGCTTTCAGTGTTGTTTCCTGCTCCCTGAGTGACTGCAGTAGCAGGAGGTGGAAGTCAAGCCCTTGTCTGGCTGTATTGCTGCCTTCTCTTCTGCTCCCCCTCAGCCTCGTGTCTCCATGAAAGCTGTACCTACTTCTGCAGTTACTAAGGGCGTGCTGTTTAGCCATTGAAAATCTAATATTCAGAAATCTCTAAGTTGCCCAAGTTCAATCCAGAAGGAAAGGTGTGAGTAATGTGTGCAATCTTAAAAAAGATTGCAAAGGAACTGGGAAGTGAACTGAGATGACTTATAAAAATAACGCCTTCCTTCTGCCCTCTCCAAATTCCCCACCAAAAATAAGTCCTCATGAGAAAGCCTCTTCCATCTTCAGCAGCTCCATTCCCAACTGTTCCTGAGCCACAAGTACTTTGCTGATTCCTGTACCACTCCTCTCTCCATCCTGCTTTCTACTTTTAGCCTACACCTAATGCCACTGTTCTTTTCTGTTACCTTAGTGGCACCTCCTGCTCAAGAGAAGCCCATCCATTGTGTTACTGCCTTCTCCTGGTTTCAAGGAGCTGTGTTACTTTTGTAATGGCCCTGCTTCTTCCAATTCCTCTTGTTCACTGCCCTTCTCACCTCTGCTCCACCCGTTGGTGGGTCAGTGTTGCTCCTTACATGCAGACAAATCCTTGTATTCTCTCCAGTGTCTTTTTTCCTCCCTCCAGTTTATGCTGCTTATTTTTCCCTCGCTTGGGGAACTGAGCCTGCCTAATCTGCTTCCATCCTTTTGCTGGTAGGGATATAAAGCACAATGACATCAGGGAGGGACAGTATACATCTGCTTTGGTTGCCCAATGTGAGAGCTTGTCAGCACACCTGTTAAAAACAGCTGTGGAGCGTGGTCACTGTCTAAGGGTCTCGGATGAAAGCGAGCGTGCGATACAAACTGGGTGAGCGCCTAAGCACTGTGGTGGTGAGCTACAGCTCTGAAAGCAAAGGAATACTTTGAGAAGCTGGAATATCTGCCTCCTTTAACTTGTTTGTAAATCCTCACTCCACTCATCTGTCAAGCAAGTTTGAAAATCCAAACAACTGTGCTGAGACAAAGTCTTGGAGAAGAAGCTTGCCTTTTGATCTATTGGCAAAACAGCCACAGCCCCATTTCCATCCTTGTGCAGATTTGTTTTGCTTTGTTTTTAAAGGGATTTACATGTGAAAACTTCACAGAAATTGGTCAGAACCAGGATTCAGACCGGTCCATTTATTTAAAAAATGTTTTTAATAACCTGAAGCTCAGCATAATCTGTCTCCTGCTCCTCCTAGAAGAGGTTGTGCCAGAAGGCAAAGCACACACGCACAGATGAGCACACACAGCACACATCCAAAGCTGAAGTCCTGCTTTTTTTGCTGATACCATGGAAGTATCCAAAGGTGTGCTGTGAAGGTTGCTCACATCTTGCTTTTGCAAATCCTAAAGAGTCCTGTGAACATGCAGCTCTGCAGTTCCTGACACAGGCTCACCAGAGCACACATGCAGCAGGACATGGCCTTACCCACCTTCCTACTCAGCACGAGTCTGCTTGTCTGGGGTCAGCTGTTAGAAAGTTGCCCTGGTAACACAGAGCCCACCAGGGGGGTGCTGCTTGCCTAGTAAGTGCTACCCGGCCTCTCATTGCCACAGAACTTCTGAGCCTGATTATATGCATGCAGCAATGCCTCTGCTAACAGGTTCCACTCTGTCACATGAAGCTCAAGTAAGCCAGCAACTTCTCAAGTCCATGTGCAGGAGGAAAAGCAGCAGAACAGATGAAGCAGACAATCCTCATCTACATGCAGAGTAGACTAGGAACACCCCTGGTTTGAGGGAGGGCAAGGAGGGGGTGGCTTGAGAACCAACTCAATCTCCTTAAAAATCAGCTTTGTAAAAAGGGTAATTTCTCCTTCAGATTCTAAGTTTGTAGTTTCTTCTCTCAGGCTGCTTGATGTAGATGATGTTGGCTGACGTTACCTAACTTGTATCAAACTGATTTAAAAAATACCCATTTGTCTTTTCATGTCATTATAGCATGCTTGAAACACAAGCTCAGCTGTGCCGCTAAGTGAAATGTAGTAATTGTGTATTTATGCATCAAAAATAGTTTTCACTTTAATATAAAAAAAATTCAGCATTGTATCCCAGCATCTCTCATGAGTCAGAGCTCATATTCAGATTAACTTTGCAACCATTACAAACAGCTGGATCTAAATAGTCAGAAATATTCCGTTTGACTGTACTATTGTCTTTCAAAAATATGACCGTATTACACTATCCCCAAGTTCAGAAGGCCATCAATACATATTCTCATGTATTGACCATAAGTGTTTTCCATGTACATGAGCCATTCAAACATGAAAATGCAATTGCAGGAGTTGAGCAGAAGCTACTCATGTGAAAGTCTACACCCCACTGCAGCATCCCACACTGAAGAGGTGACATTTCTAATGTGTGTTTCTTCCTTCTTAGCTGGGAAGGATTATCTGGGTTTGTTTTACAGCTCTGAGCATTATTAGTAGCAGTGGCATTCCTCTGAGATGGTATCACCACCTCCTTTGCCTAACTAACTGGATTAGTAGCTTTGCTGTATGAATCTTGTTTAAAAACCTGTGCCTCCACATGCTGGGACTAACCTGGATACTTTTTCTTACAGGACAGAGCTGCTGTTTCAACCTGGGAAATTGTGGAAGGAGGGCAGACAGAGCAGCAGACTGAGAAACAAAGCTGATCCCTCATCTTTGGACTTGTTTTTTATTTCAGCTGCTTTGGCAACTGTTGTAAATATTAATTCTTTCCAAATAAAGTCTGTGGAATAGAATGGCTAACAACAATAATCTGAGCAAAACTGTTGGCACTGCCATTGGGTAAATAAATACAGGCCTTGAAGCACACATGGCAGAAGCATCCAGAGTGCAGGGCAGCAAGGAAGCAGCTTGACTTACACCAACACTGGCATATTCTGCTGCAGAAATGTTCCAGCTCCAAGTGCTCTGTGATCTGCCTTTGCACCCTCTTCTGCTGAGCTGACACAGAATTAAACATAGCGAAGGAAGAGGCAAGAACTTAGGCCTGTCTTTGAGGGTGAAAACACTTAGTTTTGTGCCTGTTGGTTCAACAATTCTGTTCCTCTCAGACAGAGAAGTGGGGGACACTTTTAGCCTTGAAGTATTTCCTTATTGCAGTGGTGCTGGTTTGGTCCTGTGAGACCTTTACCTGTAATATGGAGGTATAGTTTGCTTTTGCACAGAATACACTGAGATTTCTCTAGCACTGGGAATGCAGCACACTCAGGATCTCTCCATCATAATTGGGAAGATAAAATTAGGATGCTTAGCTATTACCTGTTCAGTTACCTTTGCTTTTGCCATTGTTTGCATTAAAAACAGTCCCTGGCTGCTGTGGCTGTAGACAGAGGTGCAGAGGCCTCTCTTACCTGTGAGGTGACCTGTGTTCTAGGGCCTGAGTTGATATGGGGCTGGTACTTACCTAGGGGCACACTTTCTTTAAAGTGCCCATAGGCACTTTAATTTATGAAAAGATAAAAACCAAGCAGAACATGGCTTCATCTACAGGGCACTTCTGTGCATTGTACTTTCAAATTGTCTGTTCCAAAGGATAAAGGCTTTCTTTTCTACTGTTGGGAATAAAATATGTAGCTATTTTTCTGTTCCCTTTCTCCATTATTGGTACTTAGAGAAAAGATGGAGGTGTCCCTTCACCAGCACTGGGGCAGGTGCTTATTTGACACAGCTGGTACTGCACTCTGCTAGTGGCAGTGTTGTAGCAAACTAGAGTGAAAGGCGAGCAGGCAGCTCAGCTGTGGGAAATGTCATCAGCACACACCAAACAAAGTCCACACAGTCAATTTGCTATTATTTTTATTTCCTACCAAAAGAAACTGCTACATTTCCAGAATGTTTAAAAAATGTACCAATTTGTATACATTAGTGAGTAACAGAGTTACAACTTCTGTGTAGATTTAAAACCAACACGGCAGGTTGAAATCTGTACTGAGCTCTGTTAATTGATTGACTTCGCCTACAAATGCCATTTAGATTATAATACCACTGATGTTCTAAATACAAAAAAAAAAAAAAAAAGCCAGTAGCTGTTTTAAAATCAGTTTTAACTTGCTGATTTAATTTAAAAGTAGTCAGGCTTCTCAAATAGATTTAGGGGGAAAAAAAAAAAAAAAAAAAAAAAGCCAGTAGCTGTTTTAAAATCAGTTTTAACTTGCTGATTTAATTTAAAAGTAGTCAGGCTTCTCAAATAGATTTAGGGGGAAAAATAACAGTAGCTTAAGTTTCCCCAAAGATGCAGACAGTTTACAAAACTGCTTAAATTAAACACTAAAACCTCATCTCTTAAGAGTAGTCTGTGAACCCTCATAGACCAACATGAGCAAACATTTAAAAACCTATCTTAAAAATAGGTAACTGGTTTAGAAAGAAAAACAAAAATGCATCGGGGTGAGGTAGTAGTCACAGTGCATCCAGAAATATCAACTCTAAGGGCTGAAGGGAAATACTTGGAGCAGCTTTTCTGATTCCAGGTGCTTTCTGCAGGCAGCTATTGCAGGTATGAGAACACAGTCTGACTGGTCTGTGGGACATCACATGCCAACCTAGAGCTGGAGCCCTGCACAGGCGTGGTTGTGGTGAACAGGTAACATCTATTGCAATAACCAGATACGTTATGTGCTTGTTCTGTGCTTTAATGAGCATAAACACTTGGAGCTGGATTGGAGGCTCAAGGGCAGTACCCACTTAAGTGTTCTTGGCATGAACTTGTCCCCCTCTCCATAATGGTTTAGTCTCTACAAGCTTTGACTGAATCTCCAAAAATTTAACAAATCGTAGTGTGCAAAAATCCCACACAAGTTCCTCTTCATACCTAATGCTTACCTGCCCTGCCAACGTGCCAGATCAGTGTGGCCCTAACAGTGTCCTGTCTCGCAAAGATCAGACAAAAAGCCTCTGTGCTCTAAAAAAGTAAAAGTACCAAGTACTAAGTACTGCACTTGAAGCTCAGACACCAACCACCATTTTCTGTTCCTGCCTTTAACCTGCAGCATACAGCTGCCTGCACACTGCTACGACAGTACAGGTACATGCTGTGGGCTGCCTTCAACTCGTATTCCTGCTGGCTAATTACTATCCACCTATGGATCTGTGTGCTGGTCTTCTCTGAGCTCTAACCCAGCAGGCAACGGGAGTTTTAAAAGCACTTTACTCTTCCATGATCACTGAGAGTCTGACAGTTCTGCTGGGTATCACTGAGTTTCTTGCCCCACCTAGTACCTCTCCAAATGATAATTTCACAAATTTATCACATTGAGTTCCAGATGAGTCAAGACTAGATAAAGAAACAGAATTTTTATTTTTTTTTCAGGTAAGCCTAATTACTGTTTAATGAATTTTGCTGCTGAGATACCTACAGTATATCCTATTCTGCCACGGGGGGACCTTTTAAAAAACAACAAAATAAGACATTGCAGGAAGGGGTGCCTTGTCCAAATGAATGCTGCCTCTGGGACCAGGAATGGGAAAAGGCAACTAATTACATTCAAAATCTACAGCAACTCTCATGCACTCCCTTTCCAAAGAGGCTTATTTTTTGCTTCTTAATATACTAGCATGGCAAAAAACTGAAGTGCAATAGCTAATTCTAGACAGAGGTTCTAAGAATGACAACATGATAACCTTGGTGCAATCCAAGAAATTCAGTTGAGCTGGTGGAAGAATTTTATCTAAATATCAAGTGCATTTTTTTTGCTGTTCACACTTTAGTTATTGCTCAATAACTATCAAAAAGAACAGAGGAATACTTTCAGTTTAGTTTTATTATATTATAACAGATCTGCAACTACAGCTTATTTCAGCCAAAACATTTTTGTATTCCAAACTCTTAAAAAATATCTACATTAATCATATTTTTCTATTCTTAAAAATAAAAAAGATCTACCTAACATACCATTGTTGCTACAGCACTTGAAAGGGTGCATTACTTATGTAAATTCTACGGTACATGTAATTACTCTTGCAGTCACTGTTCTTCCTTTTCTTCTTCTCTGCTGCTTTGGCTTCAGGTTTCATAAAGTTTGCTGAAAGCTGTTCCAACTTCTGAAACCATGTCAGAGGCTGTCATTGAACGTCCGAATTTTTGAAAGGCTTGGTGGTTAGACTGCCTCGTAAGAGAGCAAGCTCCAAATGCAGCCACTAGAAAGGGATTTTGACTAAAAGGAAAAAAACAAAAAAACAACAACATTATCAAGATAATCCAAACACTCTTGTGCAATCCATAAGGTGGTGGACATCATCTTTGTACCCCTAAATGCCAGGAAAGCCTCTTAAGCAAACATCTGTTTCTCAGACTCACTGCAGAACATCTTTGCCTGAATTTTTTTTACCAAATACTTCCCTATCCGTGGCATAGCATGTGACTGACTCAGAAACCAGGGCCAAAGGACGCAAGAGGAAAACAGGCTTAAAAAGTGGGGAAGAAGGTGATCCATGTCTAGTTTTACTGATTTGATGCTTCATCCTTTCCTACAGAAGATCAAATATCACCTGGCAGCGTTTTAACTCCCTTTCCTCTCCATTTGCTGGGTAACTCCGTTTAGTTCT
The DNA here is from genome assembly GCF_001604755.1 of Lepidothrix coronata. Classification (NCBI taxonomy): domain Eukaryota; kingdom Metazoa; phylum Chordata; class Aves; order Passeriformes; family Pipridae; genus Lepidothrix; species Lepidothrix coronata. Next base: position 4,687,704 of record NW_016690240.1, read on the forward strand.
GTCTTGCAGGGGGTGAGGAAAGATGTGGGGATGCAGGCAAGAGATGATTTTTAACAGGGCCATAGTGACTGCTCCAGAGCCCTCACGATAGCAGCTTAAAAGCGGTACAGTGACCGCCATAGCCCACGACGGAAATTAGGCACTGCCTTAATGTCTCCTACATGTTTACAAACGGCCTAAGAGAGCGTACCCAGCCCCAGACCTCAAACACTGAACATCCCTTGGAGAAGCCAGCACAGTCTTGCCACCTCCAGAGCACCTTTTCACAGGCTGGGCCATGGGAGTCACTTTTGCTGCCTTACAACAGAAAGCAACTGCAGAATAGTTCAGCAGCCAGTGCTGCACTCCAGGTTCTGGCTGATTAAAATTCTCACAAAGCTCAGCCACAGCTGAGGCATCACTGCCTGTGAGTCACTAGGGACCTACTGACTCCTCTGCCAAGTGAGAGTTTTGTGAAGGATCCTGATGTAAAACACAGGCAAAGCAGGACATGAGTTTACAATTAGGTGTTACTTGAGGGGCAACTCCATATAACTCATCAAGGTGCAGGAGTATTTAAGCCACTCTGAGAGTCAATCCTGGATGCCCAAATACTGCTCTGAAACAAGAGCTGTGCACATGCTCCTGGGCTCAAGGCAGTTAAAACACTTGTTTCAAAATTCCACTCTGCACAGACCTGTTTTGAAACGACAGAACCAGGCACAAGCGTGGCAAGACTGGCTGGACTGCCTGCAGTGCAGTCTGCAAGCAGATGCCCTGACTCACTGAACCCAAGAAGCTCCTCCTCTCCTGAAACACATAAGGTAGACAGGATTGGTACAGCAGGTGTTTGTGAAGGGTCACCTTAACACCACCACAGGAGACACAATGTATTGCTGATGCCAATTATACTTTTCCTTCATTTATAAAATAAAGGAGTTTCTGAGCAAGCTGTTTGGAAAAGCCACAGGAGTTCAAGTCAGGAGAGCCTGGAGAACGTGTGCTGCCTTTGCAATTTAATACTGCTCTGTTGTACCCCAAACAAAAATGAAGTCACCCTTTTAGTGAATAAAACCAAAATTCCTCCGTTAGTGACAGCTGCAACTCTTCCATTTTTGGATTGCTATGTTAGATTTCAGAACTTTAAAGTCTGGTTCAGTTGGTCCCTCATTTCTCCTGGGGCACCTACTGCAGTGCCCTTGTGCTAAAACAGACTAGTTAACTCCCATGAACATCTAATTGTGTGCATCTGCATGCAGCATCCAAAACGACAACAAAAGATTTCCACTCCTCAAACTTTCATAGCTCATTACTTATAGAGAAGAGGGACTGTAACTCCCTGACTGCTTTTATCAAGGTTCCTTTCAACTTCATTTAAAGCAGCTGCTTTCACAGAAAGAGTACATGACTATATGGACCAACTAGTCAGACATGAATTGATGTAATTTAACAAAAAGCCAACAGTCAGCTACATGGCTGCTTTATGCACGAATAAACTGGACTGCCGTTTGGCCTTTAAAAGAGTTACACTCTTTGAAACAGTATTTTATTTGCAAGTTTCAACTTACCTGCCCCACTGAATTACTTAGGCACAATGCAGAAGGATTCACCAAATTACAAAAACAAAGCCAAATGACATGTTTTTTGAATTACAGAGATGCTACTACCAGTGACTACCACTTACTTATTCTTCGTACTTTCAGCCTTACATTCAATTGTTTTGAAAACGTGTATCTCATACATAAATGTCCTTGGGAATAGATCCAGATTCATGCTCTTTTTCTGCCTCAGATTTGGGGATGTTAGATTACTGAAGGGTTTGTCTTATTAAATTATTACTATGTAGACTGCTCTAGAACATACATTTTTTAAAAGTACGTGGATATCTCTGTACCAACGACTCTGATTTCATTTGGAAATTTATACAGCGGGTCTACAACAGTTGCCACAGCAGAACACAAACTCATAACAATTAAGTTAATTATTAGTATTCATACCCATTTGTTTTTTCAGCTCCAGCAACAAATGCCCAGTGTGCTAAGACTCCAAGAGAACCAGAAAGAAGGTCCCCCTGTCCACCACATCTCCGGCTGCTTCCTTCATGACTGCATACGAGTACTACAAACAGACAAACATAAAACAAAGTCAGGTGCTTTTTTCCTTCCATTTACAATGACACCACTGCAGCTGCAAGGGTTATTAATCTCTGAGGGACACAGCAATGAACAGGTGAGAGACTAATGAGAGACAGCAGCACAGACTGAAGTACACTATTCTTAAAAAAGAAAAATTATTGCATCAACATTTTTAAAAATACTTTTCTGATTACCTTTTAATACTTTACAAATAACATCACACAATATACACACTTTTTCCACTTCACTCAGCCTGCACAGATGAGTTTAGTGATTCATGTGCCATGATGAGCCATTACCCAAACTGGACCAGGTCCCTCCACAAAGCCATTGCGTAAATGCAATCCTTCAGAGTCTCTGACCTTCAGAGTTTGTGAATGTAAACCAAGGCATTTCACAAAGAGCAAATGCAAAACAGAACTAAAATCTCAAATCTTCTACCATGCCCATCACAAAGGTATTTTACTGAAAACAGCCTTTTCCTCAGGCTTTGTAAAAACCATATGCAAGACAGATTTGTTTTTTCTGCCAATCAAGTGTCCTCAGCATCCATGTATGTTTCTGTCAGCAGTGTCACTGTGGATAGGCTCTGTCAGGTTATCAGATGTTACATTTCTATTTTAAATATACAAAGGACCTTGGTCAAACTGATCTCTTTGTGGAGCTTTAACTATGAAGAAGATGCAAGTGGTTTCACTACATTTAACTCCTTTGTTCTCCACTCTTAACAAGCCCAGGCAGGAAGCCTAAAGGATACCTAAGGCACACAAAAAGAAAACAGCATCGATTCTGCTCCCCTTCTCCAAACTCTCTTGTGTACCTACCCTTAGCTTTTCTTCTTGCTTAGCTCTGAAAAAAAAAAAACAGGAGAAACTTGTTTTCCTCTCCTAGGAGAACGGAAGAGCTGGCAGAATCACCAGTGGCCAAGTAGTGATCCTTAGCATCTCCAGCCAGCTACTGCAGAGCTACTCAGGTTCAGGACTGTGTACACAACTGTTTGTGTGCTCCTGAGCACACCAAATACACAAGCAAAGTATAAAGCAAGACATTGCTTGGAGAACAGCTCTTACCCCAAGTCACCTGGGCTGGCTTTCTCCACGGTGTATAAACAGAGCAGCCCAGGTGGTTTAGAGGGAGTAGTACCCATATTTTTCAAATGCAATTTTTCTCTTATAAACTCATGGGAAAAATCTGAACGAAACTTAAGGACTTGCAGGTAAATCTTCTTAAATAGCAAGCAGTAAAAAACTACATAATGCCAATAAACCCCTTCCAGTCCATTAGCATAGTTAATTTCTGGAACAGCAAAGAATTGTACTTCACTTCCATTTCCTACCAATTCTTCCAGCAATAATTGCTGGGCTTGTGAGGCCAGGCAGTTGTGTGTGTTTGCTGCCACTGAGAGGGCAAAGATTCATTAGTCACCACGAACACAACGACACCACTGCAGCGTTGCCAGCAGTTCATTTTCCCAATCACTTTTCTCCCCTTCCCCCTCCCCCCTCTCAAATTAAGATTCTAGATGTGTTTCTCAGTGAGCAGTAGCTAATGTCAAATTTCACAAGTTAAATGCCCTTCTGAGTTAGCTATCTGAAGAAGGTATGCCCTTTTAGGTGCGTGGCTTATTCTTATTTTTATTTTAAATACAGTGCTTTGGAGAAATTACCTCTAATTCTGCTACTTTGAAGACGCTATCTCACAGGATTTTCACTTTGAGGGCTTGAACTCCTGGCAGGAGGCAGGATGGAAATCCTCCGTTCAAAAGCTTTGGGGCCTTCTGACTGACAGCTGAGCACAAGCCCCTGCTTATTAGCTGTATGTCACCATCTGCCACTATTCTGTAGCCCCACAACCTTCCAGTCATTTTTGAGCTGTACAGGAAAGCAAGCTCTCCTCAAACTAGGCCAATTATAATACTCTGTTAAAAAAAAAAAAAAGTGGTCTTTTGTTTGTGGTTTTAAAAAAGTAAGTCTCAAATATGTGCAGACTACCTCACAGGCAACAACAAAAGCAGACCTTTGTACTCTGCACAGAGATGCTGGAAAACAAATCCATGGAATACCTTCAGAGAAGCAGAACTACAGGAAATTCACTTGAATGAGGAGGGAAAAGTATAACGCTTCAGCAATTCTTTGAGCAGAAGCTCAGCTGATCACAGAATATCTCAAAATAAAAGGACGATGAACATTACAACAGGCAATAGGAAAGGATTTAAAAATTCCTCTGAATTACAGTCACTATTAAAAGCTTTTAAAACAAAAGAAGGAATCCCAACTACCATCAAGACAAACTGGCATACTGCCAAATCAGCATAGGACAAGGTCTTCTGGATGGCTTTTCCCAGCCTTCTCTTAGAAAAATAAAATAAACTGCTGTCTTCCCACTCCCCCAGTGCAACATCCCCCACTAAATGTCTGTGCCCTGCTGTGAAGTCATCTCCAGCAGTTCTTTAAGGACCAGGGGACTGATGTCCTTATGTTGCACTGAGCAGTGACAACCAGTGGCAAAGTTATAAGACCTCGATTAGACGGACATGACTGAACAGACAGTGATGATGCTGAGAAGGTGGGCAGTTCTATTCCCTGGAGATATGCGGAATTATGTATTTACAGGAGGATGAAGCAATTTTTGGTCCATTGCTCAGTGAGGCTGCAGCACATTCAACTAGGGACGGACATGTACATCAGAAAACCTAGAAAACATGGTTCTTGGAACAGCTGAGGAGACCAAGATGACTGGACACAGGACAAAAAGGAAACTCCAAAGACTAAAATCACCACAATCATCACGTGTCGATTTTGAAAGGCAACAACCAAGGCCATTTCAGGTCAAGTAGTCAGACACCAGTCCGATCCAAATAATGGAGAGTTTCAGCTATAATTCAACTGACAGACCGTAAGAGAGAGAAACACAAAATTAATGTTGGTCAAGGTGGCTTGGGTGTTGGGACAGGGTGTCTTGTTTTGTTTTCTAATAGGTCTGGGCAACCAAATCTGATGTCATTATTTCTCAGGGTGATGAATCAAAAAAACCCACCTCAGTATAAGTAACAGTCAGTTTTTTAATGAAAACTTTTTTATGCTAAGTAACTTTGCAGAAAAAAAAAATACCCAGCTCCCCAGCACTTATCCATGCAACGCACACATACTATCATAAGAAAAGGCTAGATGAAATAAAAATGTCATGAGTGAAGAAACGCCTCCATGAAGTATGGCAAGGAGATCTGCTAGAGTCAGAACAACCACAGTTCTATTCAATAGTTTCAACGCAGTCCCAGTGAGTTAATAGCACATAAATACTGCCAGAGCTTTAGGCAGCAAATACAACACAATATCCCTCACATATAGTCACATGGATTTCTTGTGTACTTAATTCCATGGAAATAATTTGTAATGAAATATGAATGCAAGAGAAACAAAAAATGGCAGGCTGTCATACTGACAGAATATTGGAAAGTAGAAATTCAAGAGTTTTAGGCTCCAAACAATTCAAAACTCTGCCCCAGACCTGGGCAACTATGGCCAAGTCATTTAGTAGCTCTATGTTTAATGTATTTCAGGCCATAAAATAAGATATCATCACTCCCTTTTCAGCACTCCTTGAAGATATGATACGCGTTAGAATTTGGGAAAGCATTCAGACCACAATGTCACACTTAACTGTACCACTGCCAAATTTTAAGCTGAAAGAACTCCCAGCCCAAAATCTGCTGGCAGATCAAAGTCCAGAAGAATGACCTATTTATGGGTATTGTATGCTTAACTTAAAAAAAAACCAAACCAAACCAAAAACCAGCAGTCTGTTATGTAACTGAAAATAGCTGTCCTCTCTTTGAAGGAAAAAAATCAGAATGTAGCAGTTTCGCTGAGCTCAAACACTGCAAGTTAACTGGGAAGCACAAATTTTGTGCTGTACACAGGCAGCACCATTTACAATGCCAGCTCCTAGATACATCACACTCAGAAAACAAAAGTAGAATAAAAAGTCATGTATGTCTGCTTGTTCCTGATTCACCATGTTCACACAGTAGTGAAAAAAACCATCCCAGAGATTAATTTCTTTTACATTTGTATTTAGAACACAACATGTGAAATATGAGATAGCTAGTTACAGCTAAACACGTAGTACTGATGATGGTAAAGAAGGCTAAAGAACCTGTGAAACATCACATTTACTGGGACTGCAGACTGAAAGACAGCCCAGAGATTAAAATTTAACTCCTGAATCTCAGACATCCTGAACAATTCTTTGCACTTGCTTTCCTCTTAGAGAGAAGGAGTTTCACGCTCACCCTAATGTGCTCAGGAATCCATGTATGAAACATGCAGCCATTCTGACTTCTGCTACGACCCAACTGGATTAATCAGCTAACATGAGCCACCCTACGCAACAAACGCATTCTAGTTTAATTAAAAGGCTTAAGATTTCAATTTTCTATGCAAAATAATGTAGCTATCAAGGATCATTTTGCTCCATCAAATGCAAGATTCTGATTTAGACTATTTATGAGATTTTGAGTAAAATCCCAATATACATCTCTGACCTGACATATACTTACACTAGTAAGAAATTTATCTTTTTCCTTTTGCAAGTTACTTCACAAAAGCAGATAGCTGGAGATTGTGGAGTCCCAGAAACATGTCCCAGAGTGCATACAGACAGGGAAACCAAGTTTAATGACTTTGGCTGGAAAAATAACTCAACTGATGTGGAAAATGTAAGTTGGCTTTTATATAAAGGGTGCTTATACTTTTATATTCCCTAATCACATTTTTAAAACTTAGGTAAGTCCTTGAATGCGAGATACCAGGCAATGTAAGTTAAAAGAAAATGACCCAAATTTTATATTAGTTTTCTTGGACAGGCACAGGAGCCAGGGGATAATCATGATGACAGGTGAGCAGTGCCAGGGAGATGGCAGGGTGGGCTGCATGGGCAGTAGAGTGCACAGTGGCACAATGGACAGGAATTGTGACCTCCCTGTTTTGCTCACTCTGCAGAAGCAGGACTGGAGATGAAGGTGCTGCCTCTTAGTTAAAAATTCAGGCAAGATTTGCTCAGCAGCTGTGAGTGAGCCCCAGAGTGACAAGCACTGAATAGCTTCCTTTACGGCTGTATAGGGAGATGAATGTCAGAAATTAGAAGTACTGCTTGAGGAGTTAGGGCAAGAGTTGGCTTTTTACCCCACAGTCAGTAATCAGTATAACCTCTTGCGTGCTTCTTTGCTTCTCTTGACCATAGTCACAGCTGGGCAACTGGAGAGAAACTGTATTTGGCTATTGACTTCAGGTAAAAATAGTCACAGGCAGTAGCAGGATGGTTACCCATAAAGCCTGCCTCTTGGAAGGAAAGAGGGCTAAACAAAGGTGCTGGGGAAAATACAGAGGAACTCATTATAATGTTTAAAAATCAAAATCCAAATCCTCTACTTCAAGGACCTAACCAAATTTTAAACATGTTAGGAACTAAGACTGGTATAACCACACTTTATTATTGACCAGTTCTCCAAAGAATAATAAAATAATAACCTTAGAGAGCTGTGCCATAGCGAATAAAAGCTGACTTACCTTTTACCCACAGGCTGAGTACTCATTCCTACCCTGGTCAGTGATGGCACTGATATCACCTACCAAGAGCATGGTGAAGCTCATCTTTGTAGAGCAGGGAATCAACAACTGTAGACCAAGCTATAATGTGAAATTGCAAAAGGAAAGAGAAAAAGAGTATATAAAACTTAATTTAAAATCTTTGTTGATTACGTTTACAGGGCAGTTGGCAGCTCATGACTGAAATGAAGACAAATTATAGAAAAACCTCCTTTATAGTGGAGGACTACTACTACTTTCACAGAGGCTATGTATGTGATTCGGTACTGACTTTGAGGTCGTAAGGAACCACCTGTACCAGCTAATCTGATCTGCAAAAACAAACCTCAAAGGTGTCCAGACACTTCACAGTATGGCAATCTGCCAAAGTCCCTGGCATGTTACTGTAGTAGCTAATAAAATCTGCCTTTGAATTCATTAAGCCTCAGCTCCCAAACAGAATTTATTGAGCCTCTCTGCTTAGATTTCGAAGCTATTTGCTGATAGTAATCCTTCACCAACACCTGTACTTCCAGCTTATACCAAATCACCTGGTAACCCTTTTTGTCTTCAGCTAACAGAAATAAGTTGTCTACTGAATTTCCTACAGACTCATGAACAAAAGTACTGTGAAAATAACCACCACAATCACTCCATCCTACAAGGTATTCACCAAGCCAATCTTCCCTACTGCAAAATTTGGCACCCTCAAAAAGCCTTCCTTCCAGAATAGCCAAGCACAAAACACTAAAGTTACATAGTAAAGTTTGCAATTTCTCAAATTCTGGTTTTCCTGGAGAGCATTGAGACTCACTTTTCCCCCCTTACTCCCTTTTTTTTTTTACCCAGAAAGCATGCATGTAGTGTATTCCTAAAGGAGAAAGTTAAAAAGTGATATATGAAAACTAAAGTGTCAGTATGCTAAGCACAGGAGCTCAAGCAGAAAATGCCTGAAAATAGGCACGCCTTAATCACTACAAAGGGATGATGACATGATAAATAAAGAGGAGTACACAGATCTTTTCATAATGTTTGTGCTCAGAGGACATTGGCCTGATCCAATCATCTGGATTTCCCTCACACAGGAATCAAGATGCATGTTGTCTTAGCTGAAAAAAATGACATCAAATCATAAGAAGAGACAGATGAAAAAAGTTAAGACCAAAAAACCTGGGAGAGAGTTGAAGGTCAGTGACAACATATTCCATGTTGTGGCACAGAGCACACAGTAGAATCTCCTTTCTTAATGTAATTTTGCATTTGAGAAGCTTTAAAAAAAATGACTGACAGACCAGACCCAAAGAACATTCTTGTTAAAAGGAAGCTGAAGTCTATAATTCCTGAAGAATTCTCAGGAACCTTCTTGCAAGTCATGCAAACTCTAAAAACAGTTTTTGTAGCAGACATTCTAACCTGCATTAAACCTGATAATTGCTTTCTTACAGCTCAGTAATGCTGCCTGTAATGTCTATAATTCAGGAGACAAAGCATCAGTGACGGAAACAAGGTAAGAACAAGAAAGCAGCCTATAGCTGGACATCAATCAACAGCTATAAAGGCACAGAACTGGTTTTATTTCAAATCAAAAGCCACTTCACTAATAGAAAAAAATATCAGAACACAACAGAGACAAAAATCAAGGTGGGGTAAAAAAATAAAGCCAATGAAAAACCCCCAAACCACACAAGACATACATCAAACTTGTGCCACATGTGAATATTCAAAATTGAAACTGTAAAGAGTTTCAGTTGTTTCCTGTTTCTTTGAATCCTGCATGATAAGAGACATTAGAGACAGCGACCTTTCTCTCCAGAAATGGGGGGGCAGGGGGAGTACACTTATTTCAAGAATAACAGCTCAAAAGGGGAGCAGACATATACTAGGCAATGTGTTCAATCTAAAGCGCTCACTGGTTTTCTCAACATTCATAAGAAAGCAACATTCCTGTATAAAAAGACATTGTTGACATAAAAGCAGAAAAAGAAGACAACTACAGCACTCTAAAGCTCTCTAGCTGGCATAAACTGGAGTCAACACATTTATCCTCTGGCGGTGTTCACCTTCCCTTAAGCCTGGCCAGACCATCCAAGGCTACAAATCAAGGTTGCCATGGGTGCAAATATGACAGCAGACTTCCTGTGGGGCAACTTGGAAGGACCTAAGTCCTTTACCACATGGGTGTAACTACATTGCTTCCAGGTACCAGTTGTTTCACAGTCTGCTACAGTATCTGCACTAATGGGGTATGTGGAAGGTGGCTCTGCACAAACCAGTTGTCACTTTACATCTGTTTTTCTGTTACAAAATACTCCCATGGCTCCCAATAATGAAAAATTGACTGTATATACAAAACAGTTCTGAAGCAGCATAAACATTTATCAGAGATTAGCATTTAAGTAATTAGAAGCAGAGCTGCTGCTTGTTATGTATTTGAAATAAGACCATGCAGTCAAAATGTGATGAAGGTACTTGTGAATTAATTTTATACTGATAACAGTAAATGATCAGCATAAAAAGCATCAGACAGGCAGCTAATTTTATTAAGTATACTTTAACCATATTAGTAAGCGACAAATTTCTCAATACCTGTGTAATGTAAAACATAAGTTACAATCATTTAAATGAGGAATAAAATCAGCAACTTTTTTCAGTAAATGAGTTAAATTGCACTCTTAAAATATCAATTTACACAAATCATCTAAAGGTGATCTGCAAAGGCAGCCATCCCTCCATTTCAATCTTCAGAGGAATACAACCAATTGCTATATAGTCCAACCACTGGACTGCGACTGAAAGCGAACAAAATGAAACAATCACATTACTCAAAGCAAAAGGCTTCACTTACCTTTCTCTCCATCTGAAATAAGATCTCTTTCTCCCTTTTGAACAACTGTCAGGTTCCCCATGGCTTGGCTGAGTCTTAATACACATCCATGATGATCACTACTGTCTACGGGGTCTCTAAGCTACAACACAAGAATTCCATACACAGTACATATTTTGCTACTAGAACAACACATTCTAACACACTCTACTTCAGCATATGCATGGGGGGAAAAAGAAAGGCAGCATCATCAGTCTTTCCAAGTATTTTTTCTTATACCCATTGCAATGCTAAAAGTTGCATGAGAATGGGTCTTCTTTAAAAAAAGGGCTCTGTTTAAGAATATGCATTGTTGTGGCAATTATCCCATGGCATAAAAACCCAGAGAGTGCTTCCCCCACATATAAGAAACAGCACATAATATTTGAGCCAGCAGTAAGTTATTTATTTTTAAGGACTAAAAGATTAAACTTAAATATCAAAAAGGAAAACAGCTCACCATGGCTTCATACAGCCTACTGAACTCCATATAGTTTGGAGTAAGAATAGCTCGCTGGTAGCCTTGAATAAGAGAAGGTTGCTGGGAAATGAGCCACAGTCCATCCTGCAAAGCACAGTAAGAAGAACATTTACTGAACAGATTCTTAAATGTCACACCACTGACTGAAATCAGGAAAATACTTACTGCATCAATAATGATAGGAATTCCTTTCACTTTCGATTTCTCTATAATACCCTGCAAAAAATGCAGATAATTTTAAGATGCTTGCTAATTTAAATCTCATAAGATCCAAACCAAATTCATACAATAAATCTGACCATATAAGTTGTTCTTACAAACTGACAGAAAAAAATATTCTGCAAACTAATATAAGACATTTTCATATCAGCTAGTAATTTTACAGTCATGGTGTTCTCTCCCTGGTTCAAGTATAAGTGTCCACAGAGTTGATTTGTATTGGGTTTGAGGGGCAAGGTTTTGGGGGCCACAGGGGTGGCTTCTCTTGAGAAGCTGCCAGAAGATTCCCCCATGTCTGACAGAGCCAATGCCAGCTGGCTCCAAGACAGACCTGCCACTGGCCAAGGCAGAGCCTGTCAGTGACAGGGGATAACATATTTAAAATGAGGAAAAAGTTACTGTGCTGAAGCAATTGCAGCCACAGAAGAGAGAGTGAGAGTATGTGAGAGCTACAGCCCTCTAGACACCCAGGTCAGTGAAGAAGGAGTGGAAGGAGGTGCTCCAGGCTCTGAAGCAGAGCCTGCAGCCTGTGGTGTAGACTGTGGTGAGGCACCTGTGCCCCTGCAGCTCATGGAAGTCCATGGTGGAGCAGAGATCCACCTGCAGCCCATGGAGGACCCCACACCTGGGCAGGTGGACGCCCAAAGGAAGCTGTCACCTCATGGGAAGCCCACACTGGAGCAGGCTCCTGGCAGGACCTGTGGCCCCATGCAGAGAGCAGCCCACACTGGAGTAGTGTGTTCCTGAAGGACTGCACTCCATGGGAAGGACCTATGCTGGAGCAGTTTGTGAAGAACTGCAGTCCATGGGAAGTCTGCTGGATAAGTTCATGGAGGACTGTCTCCCGTGGGAGGGACCACATGCTGGAGCAGAGGAAGAGTGTGGAATCCTCACCCTGAGCAGGAAGGAGCAGCAGAGACAACACGTGATGAACTGACTGCAGCCTCCATTCCCTACCCCCCTGTACCACTGAGAGGGGGGAGGAAGAGAATTTTTGAGTTAAGCTAAGTTTGGGAAGAAGGGAGGGGTGGAGGTAAGGTGTTTTTACCATTTGGTTTTATTTCTTGTTATCCTACTCTGACTTAATTTGTAATAAAATTCAATTAACTTCCCCAAGCTGAGTCTGGTTCGCCCTTGATGGTGATCTCTTCTGTCCTTATCTCGACCCACCAGCCTTCTGTTATATATTCTTCTGCCTGTCCAGCTGAGGAGGGGAGTGATAAAGAAGCTTTGGTGGGCACCTGGCATTCAGACAGGATTAACTCACCACAATATGCAAACAAGCAAGCAATCTCACTCACCCTCCCTGCTGTAGGAGGCATGTAATGCCAATGTAAGTCACACATAGTAAACATACACCTCCAATTAAAAAACAAAAAAAAAAGAAAAATCCCAGTGAGTACTGCCATGACAGAAATCTACCAGTAACTGTAATAGTAACTTCAGTTGCTTTTCGGATGACAGCTCCATTGCAGTATTTGAGTTAACGTACAAACAAATATCCAAGAAAAGCAGGGCGTATTACGCCATTTCACACCTGGTCCTGGAGGTTTTATGCTTTGAAAGCAAAACCAAGGTGGCCAAGACAACCATTTGTAAAAGTGTTTTCTTCAGCAAGCAGTATCTCCTAGTAGACTGTCTGCCCCTCTGTCTTCTAATCCAGCAGCAGCAACTGTTCCACAAGCTTTTTAATGAGCAATGGCCAACAGTCAAGTTTTTTCAGTGTTGGCCATTACCAACTCGTCTTTGAAGCTGGAGGGTTTATCTTTTTCCTGTATAAGATAATAGAGGATGGTCTCCATCCAAAAGTTTAATTATTTTTGAATATTATTAAGCTCTTCAGATTAGCTATCATATGGCACACTGAGCTTCACAGGTTAGCAAGACATGATGTAAGGAATAAGGAAGCAGTCTTTAATTAATGTTCAGGGTATTGAACATTAATTAAATATCTGTTCTTGTATTGTGGTAAAAATAAACACTGCCCACCTTGCTTCCTGTAAATAATTAATTATTAAATATGACATATACATATCCTCACAAACTTATTACTACCTCATTCTGATTTTTCCAATACCAGTAGAAATACGTCCCCCCTGAAATAAGGCTGTGGATCCAACAACCAGGTTTATGTTTTGCTGTTTGTATTTTCCTTGTATAAATGAATGCTATACATCCAACAGCCCAATTATTTTTGAACCATACTAAGCTCTTCTGATTAGATATCATATGGCACTGAGACCCAGAGCTCAAGAAGATCATCCTCCCACAATTTTTGAAGATACAAATACCATTTACTGCAACCTTGTTTTCCAACTAGTTATAATCAGAATATTTTTGTACATTAGCAACTTTACCGAACTCCTTCAGTACACTTAAAATGATTACTGCTCCACTGCCCACTAATACGAATCACCAGTTTATTTTAGTATGTCAATGTTAGTAAGCCAGTCTTTCACAATACTTCATCTTCTAAAACTAAAAAAGATTTCCCCAACAGATTCTGTAAGGAAGTATGAAGGAATATACTCAATCTTAGAAGTCCTTATCCTTCCAAACTACTCTCTTAAAAGCATTATGAGCAATCTACAGAATTAATTTTGCCAAAGTTCTGTTCCCAAAGCAGTTACAGTTTGGGAGTTGCTATTATTTTTTGGCCCCTTTTCACGTTTCCGCATAACTGTCATCTTGACTACTGCTTAGAATTTCTCTCTCCCTGTCTTTCTTTCTCTCTCACACACAACAGACTAAATAAAGAATCCTGAAGATCCATTGTCTAACAAAAAAATGTATGTATAAGATATAAAAAAGTGGTAGTTAGAAAGCATGACAATATATGTACAGGTAAATAGCATCTGGAAGACAGATCACTGGTACACTCCAAAGAAATAACACATTTTTTCCTAATAATGTTTTGAGTTCCTACCTCTCTAGCACATCCTCCTCAATCCTGAAAGATTTGACCTCTACTCTGAAATTTCACCTTGCTAAGTAAAATCTACTGGCCAAGCAACTTTTATTTTGTAGCAAGTCTCTGAGGTATCAGTTTCTAATCTAACATACTGAATGAACTTTGCTTTTTCTTTCTCTCCTTTATCTATCAGGAGACACAAAGTCCTTTGTCTTATTTAGAAAGCTCATTTTTGATCAAAAAATCCCCAAACAATACAAAAACCTACCAAAACCAAAACCCTACCCCAATCATTTTCCTTTCCTCTTCATTCCTTAAACCTAGACAGAAACTGCTTGGAGACAGACGAGGAACCTCCTAGAGGAAGTTCTATGGATGGAAGAGGTAGTTTGGAAACCATAACAAAACAGTAACAAAGATAAGGGAACCCCCATAAGACAGCCACATGTTTGAAGGACACAACATTCATGGGACAATCTCTGTTTCCTATTGATTGTGGACATGACCCATCTCAACTGCTGCTATTTAAAAAGGTCAAATGGCTCACCACTGGAGAGCAGCTCATCCCATGGAGCTTAGACTTAGACTGGGATGAATGGCCAACACACATACATGTCTCTCCTCACCTATCACAGAAGGTACAGAAACACTTTACTTTTTTATTTTTAGACACCAAGAATTAAGAGAGATGAGGCCTACTTTTAAACATTCTATTACTGCAGATACTGTATTAAAAAAAATGCTTGCATTAAGAGGAGTTTTCAGCAACAATGGCAACATCTACTATGCAGAATATTTTTGTTCCTGGAAGTAAAAATCCATTTTGAGCTGAATTTGTACCATGATATTTGGCATGGAGTGTTCTGGTTAATGCTTGTGTTAACTACACAGTTAATACAGCTCAGACTAACTCTACTTTCACATCACAGCCTATTTAACAGTTTTTGATAGAATTCTACATATAAGCAAAAACCATCTGTTCAGTTTTACCCAATGTGACAATTATTTATATGGGAAAGGATTTAGAAGAGAACATTACCCATTAAAAATACTAAGAAATGTTACTAAGACAAAAGCTGAAATCCAAACACCAATGACAAGTGAACAGCAAAACATACAGATATCAATGATAAACCCAAGACATCACCCCTTCCCTTCAAACAGCATTTTGAATACTAAGATTTTGAAGATTCTAGCTCCAAGATATCCCAGTGGACAATCTTTCTATGGACAGAATGTATTCTACTACAACAGTGGTGGTTCAGCTTGGTGTAGACCAAAGCAGGTTTATTTTATTCCTAATTGCTCAAGTACATCCAAAAATGAAGGATTGGACTCACAGGGCAACCTTGGCATTAGTCACAAAGCAGAGACAACAATGAGGAGGAGGAAAAGGATGATACATGGTTGTCATCCAATCTTATGACCTACAGCCACACTGGTTAGCTAAGATATCAAAGACTGAAATTTGAATCCTTCCACTGCAATTCACAGCCAGGCCCAAAATTCAGTCTCCTACCTTTCATACAGAGTCCTAATAATGGGGGTTTGGGCAACCTCATTCTAGATATATTCTGCTTTGTATGAGTTGCCTAAATACTTGGTAGCTCTCTGAAACAGTGATTCTACATCTGCATGAGAAAAGGGAAAGAGGCATCACTCCACTCTTACTAAAATCAGTGATGACAAACTGCATTAGAAGGCTGCAGGACTCATGCTAGAACAAATCTGTAAGAGGAGCTTCCTCTCCTAATAACTGAAGGTCAAATTTGAAGCTTCTATCCTCGTTAAACCCAAGAGGAAATTACCTGGGATTCACATATTTCATCTCATGAAGATGCTGTATGGGACAACCTCTCACACAGTTATCATTGTTACCAGCACCAAATACTTGACATTTAGGAATGCCCAAAATAGTATTTCAGTGATGGCAGTTTTTGGTGGAGGCAGTTGAGGGGAGGAAAGCCAGAAAAAGTAAAATTAACTTGAATCTACTCCCACTTTACTGTTGACATATACAATTTCCTGAAAAATTCTGTTCTTTGACTGGTTATCCAGGAGTTGGATGCAAGCAACATACTCAGTAAGAACTCAAAAAAAGAAGTTTGTTACAGTAAAAGCCACTGGTCTATCCCCCCAAAAACATGACACACAAAACCCCCAAAACACTGACACCTGAACGATACACAAAGGTGAAATTATTCAGGCTGGAAAGGACTGCAGGAGACAGAAGCTGGAAGGCACAAATGGACAGGTTACTGCTGAAAGAGAGCACAGTAATGCAGAAAAGCATGATATGATTTAAGCATTTGATAGCCTGCAGCTGTGCTATGAAACACAAGATTCACCTACACTGTACTAACATGGACATCCAGGACTCCTGCACAGTTCCACAATTATTATGGAAAAATGGGGCTGAGATGAGCCAATGTGAGACACTGGTTGCAAAAAACAGCTAGAGGAGGAATGGAGAAGAACATGTGAGGGAGGAATAAATTCCTGTGGAACTCTTAAGTACAACCAAAGGATGTCTTATCAGTCATAGAAGTCTTCATAGAGCAGCCATCCCAAAGAACCAGGAGCAGAGAGCAGGTGGTGCACTCACAGCAAGTACCCACAGCCTCTTGGAAAGAAACTCTGCAGTCAGTCTGGACTTCTCCACCCAAGTCCATGGGCCAGCAATAACACACATCATATTTACTCTGCCCACATGTAACAGCATGCAACCTGGTTCTTCACAGCTCCATGGAAAAGACAATTCCATAGTTTTGCCCACACCTGACTTGGATATACTTTTCAGCCTTTTTAATTAGATGTGGATTAGCAGCAGAATGCCTGCAATGACTTTTAATATATTAGTAGTTTTATCACTACTTGAATTTTTCCTGATGAACTGATTCAGCTACACAAAACTTTGGCATTTGGTGTTCGAAAAGGGAAGAATCAGGAAATTAGAGCCACTCATTTTAATAAAAGATTGAATTTTAATTAAATTAACAGAAAACTGCAATAGTAGCACATATAAAACAACACCTATACCACAACAGTAATTAATTTTCACATTGTCATCCTTCTACCTTGCAAAGGAAAGATCACTTTACTGATGTCAGCAATGAACACTGCATTTCCTCAGTCCCTTCAAGAGTCATGTCTTGGCCTACCCCTGGCAAAATTCTTACTCATGTTCTCAAAAAGAAGTTTAAGCTTTAACATGCTATAATAATAGAGAGCATTAGCCATGATGACATCCAAACCCTTTAGGAAGTAGTATAACCTTGCCATCAGCCCACTGAAAGTGCGCTCCACTGCAACTTGCAAATGCCAAGTATGTAATTACACACTCTGGTTTGGTAGAGACATGCAAATGTGCATAACCTGTCACTGGCTACATCTCATACAACCTTAAAAAATCAAAAAGGAATGGCAGCCCCTTTTACAAAGAACTCTCTGTTGAAAGCTAGGATCAGAAACTGCTGTTGAAATGCCACCTATAATTGCTTATATTTTCTGCATGGATGCCGCTCTCATCCAGCAATCCCGGATCCATGGTTTTGTCTGGAACAGAGAGATAAAAGACACAGACAACATTTCCTGTAAATGCTGCAGCTGGAAGCATTTCTGCACATCCTCTTCCCCCAGGTGACCGGGAGGAACAAATAAGTTCCACCCCAACACACTGCAAATCAATTCCTACAAAATTCCTAGGGCACTGAAAGCCCTAGGAAGCACTTCTGCCTTGCTTGCCTCAAGTCTGGATAAATGCAGAGTTAGCAGGGACTCAGCTGCAATAGAGGTCAGGATGCAGCTCTGTGGCAGAGACGCTGGGAAAATGGGCTTGGCAAGCAGAAGTTTGTAATCTTGCACAGCTAGAGGTAGGCAAATATTCCAAGCTCAGGCTGTGCTCAAGGCTTCAGTCAGGGTTGGCAGGAGGGGAGAAGCTTCCCTAAATATATTCTGTTTGGAGCAAGACATTTAAAAAACATTCAGAATGGAGTTCTACTGTTTGAGATTCTTCAAATTAGAGACATATTTTCAGTAACTGGCTTTGGGTTTTTTATTTACTTGCTGTTTTTACAAAAAAACCCATGCAGTTAACTCTTAAACTTGCTTTCATTAGTTCCTATAAACTGACCCAAGAATTCATCCTCCTAAAATTCAGTAAAGACAAACAAAACTTTCTCTGTGGACAAGATATATAAAAATCACCCTTAACTAGCCTAATTGCCCGAGTTTTACTTTATATATTTCTTATGCATAACTATCACTAGTTCATTAATCACTCCACTAAGCTCTCAAACCTCACACAAGGAATGACCATCACTCCTGAATGAAGAGGCTCATAAAAGAGATGAATATCCTTTCTCTGAAACAAATAGCTTCTTTATCTCATGGTTTATGCTCCATTCAATTTAAGTTGGTCTTTTTCTTTTAACTGTAGTACCTCATGCTAGGCCCTGTTCTCCAAAACAGATTTTCAGGTGCACAGCAAAATATTTAAGCCAGGCAGAGGGTAATAAGGAGTCTAAAGAGTACCCTGCTACATGATCAGGCTCATTAAGTGCTTTAGGAAACGCTGAAAGCTGTTGTTACAACTAACAAAGCTGAAGACACTGTAGCTGGCAGCTAATCAGAAGTGTTCTATTCTACATTTAAAAAAAAAAGATATAAAAATTATTCACTTGTAAATTCCCTCTTTGAATTCAAATTAGATCACTTGTCCTCAAAGGTGGAGGAAAACTGCAGCTAAGGTTTCTTAATATCAGCTTCAATCATATGCTAAATTCTTAAAGAAGTGACACAATCCAAGGAATGCCTGAACAAAAGGAACACAAGCAAACAAAGTAAAATCCTCTGAAATACTATCCTAGTTCTGCAAAACCCCAGCCCACTCCTTTTTGGCTTTGCTTCTCAAAATTATGGTCAACCAGACACCACTTAAGAAGCTACATTTATACACTTTCAGCCCTAAACACATTCAAATCCACTTTAAGCATTAATCAGAATAAATAACAGCAGCCATTTTTCTCACGTTTTGATCTACTGAATGTTTGCACTCACAATGCAAACTCTACAAGGCGTCCAATTTATACCTGATTACGTTAATGTTAGATTTGGCTTAAGATATTCATGGTCAGCTGTTGGCATTTTGTCTAAAAAAAATAAACATAAACTTAAAATGAACTCTGTCATTTATAACTGCAGATTTCTTTGTAGAGTTTGTAGCTGAATGATGCTCAGAAAGAGTTGAAAAGGTATACCATTCAGTGTTTTTCTTACAAATGCTTCTAAGTAACAAAATCACGTTAAAGAACAATATGAGCCTACACACAGAAAGCAAATAAACATCCCACTTCACTGTGAATGACTGTCATCAAGATCCATTACATATATTAGAAAATAAACTCTGTTTGCAAGCTGCATAAACCTGTATTTAAGGTCCTGTTAGCATATATTCAAACACTGTTTTTCTAATCAAGACATTTGTGAGGAAGCCAAAGAATACTAATAATTCTTAGAACAAGCAGCAATAGTTCTTGGCATAACCAAGAGGATCTCTCTGCTTTGAGAGGTGTTCCCAAGCTTTATCTGCACCAGTAACACTACCACAGAGAAAGAACTGCATCCTATCCCAGCAAGTGCCTCATCTTAGGTGAAGACACGCACAAATTCTGACTCTCATCAGGCCTTTCGAGAGCAGTGAAGCTTGGCTAGTAAGAGATTAGTTTTTCCCTGGATACTACTTGTGGTACATGCATCAATATCGGGGGTTGGGTGAAGGCTCAGAGGAATGCATTTTGCACACACATTCTCACAGCAAGTGCACACACATGCCCTCTGGGGTTTGCCTCTGCAGTACTGTCAGAGATTGAAATGGTTAATGGCTTAAACGTTGTTAAGATCACCAAAAGACTGCTCACCTAGCAAAGCCCACCCCTCCCTGAGTAGCCTACTTCGAAAAGACCTTCAGATAAGATAAGTGGGTGCCATTGTCCAACTATTGCAGGTGCAGAAGGGTGTGCATACCTGAAGCTACAAACTGGATTGCCAGATAAGGGAAGAGGCAAATCCTGTGAGATGGGATAATCCTTTTTAGCATGCCAAGGTCCTCCCTTACAAGATGACTCTGCTGTGAAGACCCCTCTGGGGGGCACTGAAGATTCCTGACACGTCCTGTGGGACATCATCCATTGTAAAACTCCCTACCCCCAGGGAAGGTACAAGGTGTTCCCACCTGAGCTCAAAGTGTATAATAACTCGTGAAATCTTTGAGTTGTGGGGGGTTTCCCCTAGCCCCAATGGTCAAGACCATTGCTTTAATCTACAGACATGAAAACTGCAACTGCCAAGTTTCATTGCTGGATCCAGCAGGTGGTGACTATATATATCTTTCCATTTTTATCCTTCTTTCTCTTCCTTTTCTTATACATTTCCTTAAGTGTTATTTTTATGCTTTAATATTGCTGTATTACTATAGATGATAACAACCAAAACAACTACAACTGTCTTCCTTTGAAACAAAACTGTTCTAAAATAAACCACACACACATATATATATATATTTACAAACACCGATGATTTAGTGTTGTTTCACTCTAATCCACCCCAAGGGATTTACTAACAAGAACCTGGGTTACCCTCCCCTTCTGGGGTGGGTCATAACAAGTACCACAGCCAAAAGACCCAATCTACCTCATCTCCTCCTAGCTGAGTGCTGAGAATAGGAAGTGCTACTTCAGTTCCCTAGGAACTGCTGAATTCCCACACTGAGAACCTCCAGAGGGTATAAACAGGGAAAGAAGCAAAAGCATGTGACACACACTGAAGAACGAAGTTTGGAAAATAATAATTCTGCTAATTTGAGTAGCCACGAGCAGTGATTCTAAAGAGTAATAAATCCTGTTCATATTTGGGCATGGTGGTGGGTACCACAGACAGTATGACTAATCTGTCAGCTGCAGCATTAGCCTGGGATGCTTCTCAGGTGTCTTAGTACAAATGGAGTGGGGGGCTGCTCAGATATCAAGTGGAAAATGTTCTTCAAGGTCCATAGTGGCAGATCTAGTTTTAACAGACAGCTATGACAAGTGGCCCTGTATTCTATAGTCCTCTTGATCTTGTAAAAAACTAGTGCAGATAGCGTAGGGAAGCACCTGGTCCCATTCTCACAATTTACTAAGGCTATGAAGTGTTGCCTAAATCCTGAAAACATGAGACTTGAAAGGGGGAAACTAATCCAACTAACCAAACACAGAAAGGCTGATGCCTCCATCAAGGTGGTACTAAGAATCCATCTATCTGACAATTTCAAATGGGTTCTCTCTGGCCACACTCGATGGAGGTGATCCCGTGACAACTGCCCAAAACTCTCTCACCATGTTAACTACAGACCAGACAACCTTTCAACACAACCTTACAAACCCACGTCCTGAGACCCTCACTGCCACTGTCCAAGCTCGCTCTGCCCCGGCAGATGAACCTCAGGATTAAAGGGTGGGCTCAGTTCAGCGCACGCTGTGTCTCACCTAAAAAATCCACTGCGCAGGCCCAAAGGGTTAATGACCTTTCCCAAATCTTCGCTCGTGAAGACTGGCCATACTCACAATGATGTCACTAGGGTCGGAAAATGAGATTTCTGAAATTTATATCCCAAGAGATAGGAGAGATCTTTAAGGGCAAATGACTGGCTGAGGGCAGTGTTGCAAGGCAAGGGGGGTGAGAGAAGAGAAACAGCAACAGCAGTAGGCACAAATGGCAGCTAGGCAGGGCCTCAGCCATAAGAAAAACCCAGGCTGGTATTCCTGACGTGTTCTGGGAGCTAAAACAAAGACTGAAAATTGAGTGAGAGGAACAAGCACATAGTTTGAGCAACCGGTCAATTTTATCGTGTAATCTGAATTACACAGAGCCATTCTTACTATTAATCATTACCTCTCTCACAGGAGGGAAGCAAGCATGCACTGCTGAAAACAGCAAGCTACCTTTGCTGCTGCAAAGCAAAACATAGCAAGTCTGAAGTACCAGAGTCCAGGATTCAGTGCTAGCACTTCAGGGAGAGAGAGAAGGAACCCGGTGACAGGCAAAGAAGATTCCAACATCAAAGACTTCTGTTAAGGAACAGAGCTCTTCATAAGGATGAGTGCTTCTCTCTACCTGATCCCAACAGTAACTGCTGTTCCACCAACAATCCCGTATCAGTCCATTTGACCATAAAGCCAGAAGAAACAGGGGAAAGGAGATGTCAAAAGGATGGAAACTGATAAAGAACACAGCTCAGCCTGTAACTGCCTAACTGCTAGGTGGCAGCAGAATGCAGAACATCCTTGAGCATTAGGCAGCATCTCTCCCACGAGGCTATGCAAGGAATATCGAAGTTTTCCAAAGTGCTTTCGGAAGCTGCACTCATCATCCTCCAGGAGAGGAACAGCTCTAGATGGTACAGGCAGAAATTTCCCTACTTCCAAGCCTCAGCTACAAGGAAAATCAGATCAGAGTAAGACAGAAGTGCAAACATCCCCAGTAGAGCTGAATGAAGAACATTATGATGGGTAGGTATGAGAGGGACATAATATTTGTGCTATTTGAAAAAAGGAGAGTATCCAATACCTTTGGAAATACGTTGCAGATTCAAAACAGAGGATAGTCATAGAGACCCTGGCCTTGCTTCCTATATGGCAGCTAAACTCTTTCTCAACAGTCTAAACCACTAGCAGCAGCATTCCAACTGAGGTGAACTCAGGGAGGTAATGTACTGTCATCTCTGGCCAGAATCAATCATGGACACTGAAAGGGAGAAACGGGTGGCCTCATGTTTCCTACAGGGAAGATGACATGGTGGCCAAGTTCCACATCAAATATGGTAACAGCATTTCAGAAGTTTGAAGTAGTATGGGGAGCAGAGATGCTTCAGTGTGCACACTCCAAAGCTGAGAAGTGGAGCAGAAATTTGTTTTCACTCCTCTCTCTTGAAGAGAAACAGCCTGGACTGCTTACTTGCTCCAGAGTTGGAAGGTCTAATCAGGCCAAGACTACAACTGCCACATCTGCAAGGAATCCAGCTGCACAGCTATTAGGACACAACACATGCTTTCTTTAGGATAATTTCCTGAAGCTGCCGCTCCTGGTCATTCAAACCCATGGCTAGGAAGCTTGGACAGAGCATCAGCCCTCACCCAAGCAACTGAGTAACAGCAGGGTTACTGGCACAGACCCACACAAGCGGCACATGAAAGCAGGATATAACTTGCAGAGTGGTTTCTTATAATAGGACTTGTAAATGGAATTACAGCCAAACCCAGAAAATCAGAGGAAGCCAGTAAGTATGTATTTACAGAATATCACTATGCACTCAAGGGGAAAAAAAGAAGTCAAAGGAAAGTGATGACAAGGTGGGGTTTTTTTTAATCAGACTGTTGAAAGGAGCTCAAGTGCCACATGCTGCTGCAGGCATTAAGAATGAGGGAGGCAGGTGACATACTAAAGATGCTGAGGAAGCAAAGCATTCTTTGATCTAGAGATGATAAACCACCTGGTCAACAAGCACCAGAAACTGCAGGTTACTGCAGTAATTTCTTAATTTCTCAATGTTCATAGGAAAGAAGGAGTCCAAACACATGACTGTTTAGAGAATCACATTCATTGGCAATGCATTGGCACAACACTGACAAGAACAGACATAAAAACAGCTTCGGAGGGGTGACAGACCACCATGCCTCAGCATTTAATGGGGCAGAAGGAGGAAGAGGGGAAGCTCTCTCCCACTGAAACTACCACTCTGATACAAAACCCTGATCAGAAAGCAGACACTCACCTACTTCTCAGCCCTGTGTTCCTAAGACACATGCCATGGTCAGCTTAAAGGGAAACCAGAAAATTATATACCAGCCCAATCTCCTATAAGAGTTTTAAACAGCAATGATATCATCTCTTGCTTTTTTATTGAAGTTTAATATTTGCTGTTGAAGCAAGAGGGAGACTCAGCCTTCCCTCAGCACAGAGAAGCACCGGTCTACCTTAAGCAGGCAAACAGGGGTCACTTGTCCCCAGTGACATGTTAAAACCCACAACACTGGGTAACTAATGAACACTTACATAACTAGAATGAAGACAAAGAACTTGAGCTTTAATGGGAATTGAAATTAATAAGGCCAGATCCTTGGCTCACATGAATGTATCCTGAGATTTTAGCATGAAGTAACTTCCAAATGCCTTGTCTTTATAGGCTGGGTTTGTTTCTTTAAGCTAGCTTACACAGGACAGCCAGGCTGAAGTAAAAGTATGCTTGTAATTCACTAAGAAAGCAAAATTATTTTTAGCAATGATGAAAAAAACACAATCAAGAAATCTCCCAGATACTTCTTTAGTACAGATAAGCATATAAACCCCAGATGGAATTCTGATATAAAAGAAGTTTATCTGACGTATCTTAGATATTATAAATGAATCTTATTTTCTTTTATTTAAAGTTTTCTTCTTTTAGGAACAGAAGACAAACTTAATTTTTTTTTAAACCAAGGAAATAGAAAAATCATTGACCAAAATTTTTTTTCTGTAGAAGCAATCCTGAAAATTTTTTTTAAAAAATAATAAAATACGTTTAAATAGTTCATTTAGAATAAAATACGATTTCTTCATCAGGTGTAATAATTTATTTTTTATTTTCTAATCTTTATTAGTTTTGCACCTCTGTATCATAATACACACATTTTCCTTCCGAAAAGGAAGCAGAAGAACTAAAGAAGTGAAAAGCTCCAGTAGCAACTTTCTCTAACAAAATCCTAGCAAAACCACCCTCCCTAGTTTTCAAGGTATTTTAAAACACTTGGACAGTGTGGTCTCCAGACTCTTGCCTCCCCTGTTTTGCAATTTCACTGTGTTACTGTCAACATTTCTGTAAATTATATATATTCCACTTGTTAGCACCACTGATTAATTCAGTAATACTGCTCGGGAAAAAAAAAAGAAATTGTACAAAATTAGATTGACAGTAGACTGAAAGATACACTTCAAACATACCAAAATGTGTTGACGGTAATACAAAACATCATCTGGAAGACAGTCTAAGTATGTGTTATTTAAAGTACAAAACTAAGCTCCTGTTTTCATCTCTCCACTGAGGCTTGACAGAAAATAGGATTACCTCTTTATCCAGAGTAGAAATCCGCAACATTTTATAATTAAGAGTATTATTTCTTATTGCAAGGGGACACGGTCCCTGTTCTTTGACACATCTGAGAAAAGATGTCAAATATGGTACTGAAAATAAGGAAATCGAATCCATATCTATGCACTTACAGTACAGGTGCTTTGCACCTAAGAAAACACAGAGCCCTTTATCTAGATATGCCAACATCTATTTCTTCATTAGTGACTTTCACAAGCAAAACAAAAGCAAATCAAAACAATCATACTGATGCCTAAAATTCCAAGTGAAGATTAAGTGTAATAGTGAAGACCATGAACAGTAACTGCAATTTCCAGTCAACAATATTTTATTAAATTTGTCATTTAGCAACCCTATCAAGAACATTTCTGTAGTGATGTAAAATACAGGAAACTAGTTAATAAAATTCAACATAAAGACAAAGGATAAAATATCAGTATGCATATTACCTTAGCGTTCTCAAGTAGAACTTCATCTCTACCTAAGCCAGGTCCTATGACAACTGAGTGCAGTCGTGGTAACCACTTTTCCACCTCATGGACAGCATTGGGACTATCACTAAAATGGAAGTGTGAAAAAAAGACAAGTTTAAAAAGGCTTCCTTTTAGTAGTTTCAGAAACTGAGTTCAAGATGCAAGATAGAAAGAGATATTTCCTATCTTGAGTGTCAGGCAATTTTATCTTCCAAACTACCAAAAATCTATGACTCAGGAAATATGGAATGGTTGCCCAAACATTTCTCTCAATTAATTCCTTAGAGAATATCACATAAAAATGAGGAGGTAATTGCAAGTACCCACTACAGTTGTTTACAAAATAAAAAAATAAAACCCAAGCAGGAAACCAACAATTTTTGGTCTATCACAATTCCTATCTAATGCTTCTTTGCAGAGATTATACCTTGGAGAGAGATCCACCGTCTCACAGGTATATACCATGGCTTGCTGGAAATGACGAAATTATTTATTTCCCTACATGGTAAAATGATAAATCTACTCATATGCTTTTTTGTCATTGCTTCATAAGCATTTGTTCCAACTGAATTACAGCCAAATTGTCCTGTTTCCCCAAAAGGCAACTGGAGAAACAAGTTATTCAGTAGGGGTATTATCTGCTTGTACTGCTTAAGATTTCTGCAGCATTCAGGTTTTTGTCTACACTGGAAAAATGATGAGAAAATCCGCTGCCAAATACAGCTGCCACAATACAGCATTCAGCCACTGACCAGAACGGCTTATTTTGTTCTGATCAGTTTTATTGTGTAAATAGGCCAGAATATTTTGAAAGTACTGCCCACCAGTTGTAGTTAATCCTTACTGACAGTATGGAGGGAAAATTTCCCCTCCCTCCCTCCCCACCTCTGACATTAGTGACAACAATAAACGAGCATTTTAACTGAAGCACAGGGAATAAAGCTCCCTGTAGGCTGAGCAAGGAGGTCCTGCTTCAGAGTATTGCTCACAATATTTTAAGCTTGCAATACTTCAACAAAGCTGTATTATTACGGATGAAAGCCACTGCATGTTTTTCATAACCAACAGCTGTACTGATGGGACACACCACTTGGGAACAAGTGTTTAGCTTGCATCTGGCAGAATCAGCAAATTCCGCAATGATTTCTGCAAGTGCCAGACAGGAGCCCAGAGCCTTTGCAGCTGCAGGGTGCGAGGCAGAGCACTCAAGGCTGCAGGGATGCAGTGCCTCCCGCCTGGCCGCAGCCCAGCAGCCCCTCCACAGACAAAGCTGCTCCAGAAATCCCGGCTGTGCCAGCCAGGGCTCCCCAAAGGCACCCTGTGCTGACACCACAAAACAGCTCTGTCAAAACAAGGCTGCTGCTTAGAAGCAATGACCCGCTGCAAGGTCAAGGGAGACAACGAACCACGTGAGGACATCGGGTGTCCCTGAAGCAGTCCCCTGGTTTAGCAGCTCAATTTCCATTTGAACGATGCAGCTCCATCATTTCTCTAACTCGCAAGGAAACAGTAGCAGCTTCAGAATTGTCAAACAGCTCATTTTTTACTTTTTATTTGTCTCTGTACAATCACCTGTAAGTTTATGATGTAGGTACAGGCTGGAAATAAAAATGCTTCAAGAAATATTTAAAGCACTATTAAAAAAAAAAAAAAAAGAAGACATGTGAGAGGTTGAACATGTGAAAAATTGCCTGTAATCAAAACTCTAATAAAACATCACCATTTCTGAATGCCGGTCACTTTTTTAAATTCACATGCTGAACTTATTTTATCTTTGAAGAGCAATATATATCTCAAATACATATATTTCTCAAATAAATGTATCTATGTATCATACAGTTATAAATATATGGAGATAGATATATATATATATATAAGGATGTGTGAATGGATTGGATTCAAAATACCTTTGGACCGTAGAAGCCAAATACATTTTAAAAAATGCTTCAGTAAACATAAGCTAAGAACAGAGCCATAGGCAGTACCATAAATGCTCTGCTCTTCTACAAATATCTCATGCAAATAATATAAAGGTAGAAAGTTTGCCAATTTATTTATATTCAGGATTGAAATAAAATAATTTTGTCTACAATCCAATTGATAATGTGCACTTTTCAAAACAAAGCCATCTCTTGGGAAATGAACAGTCCAACATTAAGCCACTCCTGCTCACTTTGCCTCTGGTAATAATAAAAACCTACTGTGGAGCTTTTCATCTTCAAAGCATTTTGCAAACATTACATTCAACTCCTTTGCAACTTCACATCAAGAAGCAACCCAAGCCGTGAAGGGTCAACAGATTAAAAATGGTGATAATGACTACTACATTGCAAAATCAGCTATAAAAACATGCTGTAAAGTAACTGATGGATTTTGATTCTTCATAAAGAAAGCAGAACAAATACTGCCTTGCAGAAGCAACATACCAACTTCACTTCAAGACACTGGAGGTTCACAACAGCTGTGGCTATGCAGCTACACATGCCTTACAAATATCCCATATCTACAGCTGCTCTGAAAGTGGAAGGGCTGTTGTGTAATCTTACAGACATCAAACTAGTAGCATTTTAAAGCTGACAGGGTACAAATGATCAACAGGTAACTTTCTTCAGGAAGGGGCATCACCTTGAATGTTCCTGACCACAGGATTCAGCATAAATACAGAAACTCTTCCAACTCTTAACAGCTACAGTCTATACACATGACTTAATATGCCCAGAAGAACTCTCTGACACTGAGGGCAGCTGGCCTGTACATCCTGAGGTTTCAGAGCAGGCAAAGCTCAACCTGCCTGTTGGGCACCGTTGCTGGACCACGGTAATCCCTCATCAGTGGAAAAAGTGGTTGGGAAAGGCTAGATGGCACAGTCCAAAATTCTTGCTAAGGATTGTTTGAGTAATTTGCCTGTGCAGATAATCGTGCTTTTAGGTACTGAGGAATAAATATTCCTTGGTAGTGTTTAGTTGATTACTACAGAAAAGAAAAAAACCTTGCTTTTTCTTGTTTGCCTGTGTATCAAAACCAGACAAAAACCTCCAAAGACTCTGGAGGCACCAGCACAAAACATTATCAGATCCTCAGCTGTTCACTGTGTACTACACTCACACAAAGAACACTGTTAATGTCCTTTGTCACTTCATGCCAATTTCTCTGCCTGGTTATTAACCTGATCTCAAACCTCTTCATTTAATTAGCACCTCCACTGCCCAAGACTTTGAAACAACAATTGAAATTAGCACTGTATTTTAAAAAAACAAACTCCTATCTAGAAAGGTATGAGCTATGAAGAAGACGACCCCTTGTTCAAAAGAGATGCAATCTTCAGGCTTTGACAGAACCCAATGTCATGGCTAGGCTTCAGGAACGAAGATTTGGGAAGGGTTCTACCCACATTTGCTACAAGTGTGCTGGTGGCTAAAAAGGTCAATAGGAGATAGACAGGGCAGGTTGCAAAAGGCACAATAAAAGGACTCCTTAGGTGGTAACGGCAAGACACGATTCTTTCTGCATTGTCTTTTCTCCTCGAGAGTGATCCTGCGGGTGTTCTCAAAGGAAACAGCAGTGTTATAAATGGTGTGTCTCCAGGCTTCCTGACTGGAGGCCAGAGTAGACCAGTTATGGTGATCAATACATTCAAGGTTGAGATGTTGTTTCAGGGAGTCCTTGTATCTTTTCTTTGGGGCTCCTCTCTTGCAGCAGCCGGTGGCAAGTTCACCATAGAGAACAATCTTGGGGAGGCCGCAGATGGGGGCTGATCAGCTTTCCCTGGCTATTAGTGAGAGGTAAGGGGAGAGAGAGACAAAGCTTCGCTCACAGAGGCTGAGAAGCCTGTGATCTCTTGGGAAGACAGACACAAAGCTTTATCATTTGCCACCCCTGAAGCCACTTTGTGGACAGGACCAAGGCATGGTGTTCAGCATCTCGCACACTTTTCTTTTTGCTCTTTTCTCTGCTTCCTGAATGTATCAAGAAAAGTACTTTCCATGACAAAACAGACAAAGCACTTAGTCTCTAAAATGGCGATAATAAATTCTCTGCAAATTATTACTAGCTTTAGATAACTTTTGCCACATCAGCCTCATGAAGTTCAATACGTGCATTGTGCTGCACCTGGGTCAGGGCAATCCTAGATATCAGTACAGACTGGGAGAAGTCATTGAGAGCAGCCCTGAGGTGATGACCTTATACAGAAAGAAAAACTTCAGGTTAAGCTTTTTGCTCTTCAGGACTCTTCTGTATTTCACTATCACACAATAAAAACTGTCATAAAACACAGTTCTGTAGATCATCATCTTAGGGAAAGCTTGATGTAATAACTTTTCCAAAAACAACACCACCACCACTGTAGGAGGTGCCCTCCTACACACCACCACCACCAAAAAAAAACCCCAACCTGAAAAAAAAGATGGTAGTTACTGCCCTAATATCACCCACGGTTTCTAAACATCTTGTAGAGCAGCTTGTAATAGTTATCTACCAGGTGCCATCTGCTTGAATCTCTGCTCTAGGCTGGTCACTGCCCAGAGTGGGAGGACACTCGACAGCTAAGGCCTGAAACACCACTCCCATCCCCATCCCTCCAAAAAACCCAAAAATTTTGTTCTATGCTGCTTTTTATTCAAAGACTGGCTTTTACCAAATGATCAAAAGCGACCAAGCAATAGCTTTAAATTATTACAGTAAGCTCTAAACACAGCAGCTTTCCTCATTCAGGATGAATGACAGTTACTGGCATTGCTTCCAGGAGGAGGGAAAGGAACAAGTGATAATGTGCAGCCTTGTCAAATTTTACATGGAAACAAGAAAATGTGAAGCAAAGTCAGCAAGGGTGGAACCAGGAGCTACGGAAATAATAGATAAGCATGAATGACAGCACAAACAGGAGTCAGCGGGACTGCAGCTCTTCACGTGTGTTTTAGGCAGAGATGGAAACACCTTAGTAATCAGGGATGTGGTATGGACACCACAGAATGCCAATCAAGTGGGACCTCCTGCTAGAGAAGAACATGGGACAAAAGCAAGATTGCCATCACCCAATCAACTATATGGCTTCTCACTGGAGAGTATATTATTCAAATTCTGCTCATTATCTGTGCACACTTGGTGTGACTGAGGCAACTTCAAATGCATTAAAATGTACCACTGCAGAATTCTGTTTATGCAAACCCGGACAAAGTCACTTTACGTGGGCACTTTCAAAAGGCAAACTAGAGACTTATCTTCAAAGATGGGAAAAAGTCTCTGATCTGAGGATGAAAGAGTTTCAGTTTTGTTTGTCCAAACACTGCAGGTAATTATAATTAATGTGAATCAAATGTTAGACAACACATCAAAAGAGCAGAAGACTGGACATAATGTATAGCTCTGGAACTCATGTAGTCATCTCAGAAAGCTAATTGTTAACTACTGTGGTAAATCTTGGGTGAGGTCTTTATTGGAAACTGGGTAAATAAGAGGAGCGAGATTATCCTGGAGAGTTTAGGTCAAATGAATTATTTCAAACCCAAACAATGCAAAAAGTGTTGAGCACAAAATTAAATGCTCTATTCCAAGACTAGCTCTATTTGTCAATGTTTAAATCATCATTCTTGTAAATTAATGCCAAATCTCCAGAAGCCTGAGGGCTTCAGGCAGCCTCTTTCAGTCCCATGAACAAAACTGGAAATAATAACTTATTCTAGAGAAGTTCACTGAGTCTATTATCAACTCATGTGTCTATCACCAAGCACTTCAATCAGGTAGAGCAAATCTCAATGACAACACAGTGGCATGAAGTTGGCTAGATGCAACTACAGACCAAAAAGAGATACTTTTATTAAATTTAAGTTAGCACATTAAAATGCCCCCCCCCGAAGTTTAGAAGACAAAATGGTTATTTTCACCTAGCAGGCTGTTTAAGTATCTTTGAATAGTGTACAATCTGTAAACACTTGGATAAAAATACATATTTTCCAGCTACAATTTGATTAAATGACAGGGAAGAAAATGAAAGAAAAACAAAGACCTTAATAAGAAGTATTGAATTCTATTCAAATAAGTCTTCCTTTCCAGCCACCGAGTAAGTTAATTTAGACACCAGAAGTGAACCTGGGAGGCTTCTTCTAAATATTAAAAACACAGCTGCAGGAACAGCAAGCTATTATCCAGGAGAAGCATGGGTATCATGAGGTCATAGGAAGAGAGTGCTCTTAATATGCAGGTACCAGAGTCTCTACTTACTCCACTACATATTCTTCCTTCAATGACCTACTGAGGTACACATTTAGCAAAAATGCTGTATTTGCTATATCATTGTTTTGGGATTTTTTCACACTGATGACAACAAAACAAAATGTTTTCCACAGCTCCTCTTTGGACACCAGATTCTCACTTAGGTATCAGATGTTCTGTTTCACTAGGAATTGGGTGGTCACACACTACAAGCATCAGAGCTAACAACAGCCTCTTCAACAACAAATCCAAAAGCAATATACACATGGGATCACCTCTCATGCAGAGCAGAGCCTCTTGCATCCCATGAGAGACCTACAAAGGAGAAGAAGCTATTTCTGACTCTGTTTTCTGAGACTTCTCATACAGACATGACAACAGCACTGAAGGTCAACCTTATCTAGCCTTGTAAAGATACCACAAATCCATAACACAATCATTTTATGACCTGCATTTAGATATACCTAAATACTTAAAGCAGTTGTAGTCTGGTTTGATTTCAACCACATTACCAATGTGTATTACGACAATCATCCCCAAAAGCATAACGATAACCAAATGTCTTGACCTCCTATTTTCAGAGTTCATGCAAGTGGTCTTGACCCATTAATACTTCTTGTGAACTGACTTGGTAAGCAGAATCTGTCAAATATTCTTCAAATGGACTGCAATCAACCAGACCTGTGACTTTAAAAGTAACAGAATGAAGATGACAATGTAATTTCCCTCAGAAAGATACACACTTATAACCTCCCTAGAAAAACTAGTGCACTTTTTTTTTAATGTTAAAACCAGCAAATAAAGTGACAAGCTTTTTCACACTGGTAGCCCTCTCATTCAACTCATAAGGCACAGATGATAGTTGAACTAATACCCAGAAGGCTAGAGTACTTCAAATTGGCTGTGGACACGTGAGAAGACAGAACAAGTCTCAGTCTAAATACCTGCTTTGCTAATTGTCATCTGGTTAAAAAAAAAATAGAGAGACCCTAAAACTTTCAAACAATAATAAAAAAAATCATGCAAAATCAAACCCCAGGCATGCCTGCCTTCATTAAAACTCAAGAAAGGTTGAACACTCAAGAAAGTCTGAACACCAAAGAAATTTAATCCTGGTTTCAAATCACAGCAGTATGGTAAGCATTCAGGAGGATGAATTTGGCCAGGATCTAATCGGACTACATCTCCTTCTGACACATCAGGAAGCAGCAAGACCAGTAGCACTCCCTGCAGCAATGCTAAAAACCTTTGGCTACTTCTCACATTTTGAGGAGGTGACACAATCTGTGTTAGTATCACATGGGACTTCTGCAACAACAGGGAGGAAAGGGACTATAGTATGGGCTGAATACACCTCCCAGCTTTTATTCACTCTGCAACACACAGTAAAGAAGCAGCAGCTTTTTGCCAAGAAAGCTGGACACAAGAAACAGGTCCATAAGCAAGTTTTGGCCACAGCACTGCACAACAGGACTGGACACAGTTTAAATATATAAAATCTCTGACTCGGCACACACAAACTGACCTTTATCTCTCCCTGACAACCTAAGAAAAAAATACAAAAACTTTTTTATGTGATTCCTAGCTAAACTGCTGTCTAAATGGGCCTTGGGAGAAACATCACAAAGTTTATGCCTTCCTTCATCTTCTTCGCAGGTATAATGAGGATCCAGCAGCCAAGTCACTTGGGAGACATCTTTTTGGTAACTGAAGCAATCTCTGCTTTCTCCTTGACTTTCCCCTTGACTTTTCTTGGTGACATGAACTCCTGCACTTTTACCAGCAGCTGATCCAAAAGAGGCATAAGTCCCACCGTTACACAGAAGTATTGGTTAATAGCTAGCCTTAGCTAGCACAACTGAAAGGTGTGAGCTTCCTCTCCACATAATGAATTATAAAGGGCTAATAATCTTAAGATTTTTCCTAGGCTTTCTTTAAGAGACTTGCCAGTGGTTAAAAGTATTCAAATAACTTATCAGTAGCTCACTATTCAAGATTCATGACTTCATCAAACTGTCAAAATGTAGACAAAATTCAGTAAAATTAGGTAAAATATGTTCCAGAAACCCCATCAAATTTCTTCATTAGTGGTGACTGGCCTCAACATATAGCCCAGCCTCATGAGAATTTTCTCCCCAGTTATTTTTAACTCAAAAGAATAATCTTTCAAAATCCAAGCCAAAACACGAACTCTGCAATTAACTATAAGACTTCCAGTATTCTGGCAATCTTTCCTAGTCCATACAGGCCCATGTATACAACCAGCTGTGAGGAAGGTATTTGTTCTAAATCCATACCTAGTTCAAGGGTGACTTTTTTTGTGAATAATGGAAAAATTACTTAACTTCTTTGGCCCCTGACATTTCATTCTACTTCTCTGATAAACTGCCGGAGATCAAGGAGTATAGACTGCTGATTTTACTAAGTGTCTGATAACCAGGATACAAGAGACCTACTCAGTAGAATGTGGGTGTCTCCTGGCCTACAGAGGAGAAAATTTCTGGACAATTAATTGCAAAATGTCCTTGCAAGAGGGGAATCTAGCACAATAGATTTATTCAATCTTCTTTTAAAATATAACTAGCAGGGTTCATATAGCTCATTTAGTTCTGTGATCACTTGCCTATCAAGACAGGATAAGCCAATCCAACACAAGTATCCAAGAAGTCTATTGAACCTGACCTGAGCCAGGGAATTAACTAGGGAAATAAAAAAAGTTGCTGAAAACTCTTCTCTACAAAGTTCCCAACACTAACGCATGAAGAAAGTACACACACATCTACAGCAAAAATCCACACAGGAGACACCTGCAGTAAAACTTAATAAAATGTCAAAGCTAAGTTTTATCTTGTCTGTAACTGCATAGCATTTACAGTAGGAACATGTTAGCTGAGAAAACAGAAAAATGTAGCACAAACTGGGAGTAGCAGTGACAAGACCAAGGAAGGTAGCTGTCACCAAGACTCCATTTATTCCACTATTCAAAAGGCCCTAACTTCTACAATACACACTTTTCACTTTTCACTACAATACACACTTCTCTACACGACAGCAAAAAGTCAGACAGCAAAAATATTGAACTGGTTAGCTGGTCAGTTTTTGAATACTACCAGGTCATTGTGGAAGGGGCCATAATGCACCTGACAGAATCTCTGAATAAAAAGGAAAAGTTACTACTGATAATATTGACTATTCGTGGCCCCTAAACACCCAGCTATCATTATTCCACTCAGGTGCCGAGGACACATAGAGCCAGGTGCTGAAACTTCATCTTTCCAGATTCCAAGCTGCCATGTGTAGTCCCAGCTCTCCCACGTTGACTCACAAAGAATGAACTCAAGGACAAAAACCTCAGAGAAAGTTGTGTTATGGGTATCCCCAGTATAGGCTGTTACACCAAAAGGAATCCCAGGATGGTCTACAGCTGGGGTCATGAGGAATTCCCCTGTCAATGCTGTAAGATGGATGTTTGTTTTCATAACCCTCCTCTGCAATCCTACTCAGTCATTCTCACACACCATTCCTTGAACATCCTTGAAGTGATACACGTTTGCCAAGGACCTGAAACACTCTAGTCCAACTTCTAGCTCTCAGATACCTTCACTAGTCATGCTGGCCAAGATCCACCACAGCACCTCTAATAAGCCAGAAACACCCTTGCATTTAGACAAGGGCAAAAAAAGGGCATGTTCTTTCCTTGAGACGATTCCCTGTGAGGTGAAGGCAGTAGAGAAACGTAGTGGCAGCTCAGTCACAGAGATGATAAAATGTCAGGCTCCTGGCAGCACAAAATGGCAGCTGAACCCTGGCAAAATGCCAAACTGTTCAAACAGTGAGTTGAGTACACAGGACCATAATTATAATTAGCATAATAAGAGAGTGGTACAACAGCTACCTAGTTATTCTGAAGGGTCATGGAGAAATCACAACAAAGCAAAGTTTTAAGGAGAGACACAAAAGAAAACAATGACATAGCTGCTTGGTGGGTTTTTCCCGGAGGTTCTTCCATGCGTGAAGTGCAGCCTGGGAGAAAGTACAAAGACTGTTTAAGAGATCAGGCTCTGAATCAAGAGCAGCCGGCCGTGCCTGCAGAACCTGAACGGCTCCACAACATATAAAAGATCATATGAAAAGTGTGACACTGAAGACAAAAGGACCTTACAAGAAAAATAGGCTGTTAGTGTAAATTTAAATAAAATCTGGGCTCAATAGAGTCAGTCAAGATTTTTTTCTTTCTAACCATTTTCTCTTTCCCTCAAGTGAAGCAGAAGAGATAAAAATACGAGGAAAATTGAACAAATAAAATCTAAACACTCATATTTTGCATTTTTTCATTTTGAATGTCATGTAAACAATATTTACAGATCGACTGCATCATGCAATTAGCCCAGCTGTCTGTGTGAAATTAATCAGTTTTAATAAAAGTATTAAATATTGAGTTGTAGACTTAAAGATACATGCATATGGAAATCTCTAGATTCACTGTACTTTGTGCATCTGGAGGAATTTATAGACAGAGCTGAAGTTTAAAATCAAAAGTTCTCTTTGTGAATAGAAAGATCAGAGTTTTCATTGAGATCTGAATTCCACAGAAGACACTGAGAATCTGTGTATAAAAACACTCCACTCTTACCTAGCAGGCACAATCTGGTCCTCCAAAGAACAGAAAGTTTACTGTTTACACTTTTGGTACCTGCATTTTTCTCTATGCTGCTTCTGTTTCTCCTATTTACTTTTACCATTACCAGACATCAAGAACCCCTGCGTACACAAAAAATGCTTTTCCCAAGGCAAAGTCAACTCGCTATCATACAAGACAACCATATGCTGAATCCTGAGTGTCATACATCAAGACAACACAAGTTAAATGCTAATACTGCCATTAGGATTCTCCATTGCATTTGTTATCATATGGTATCAGACAGAACATCGACTGGAGATGTGCCTTTAGGATTTTAGAGGCAAACACAGTCATACTGGTAAAAACCCCCTATCCATGTATTTTTCCCTTGCTTTCAAACATCATTTTTATCTTGTCTAAAATCCATAAAGTTATGGGTTTCTTCTATCTTTGGAGAGGGGGGAGGGGTGGGGGAAAAGCAACCAACAAAAGACAACCCTGTTTAACTGTCTTCTTTCTAAGCACCACTCTCTACAGTGACAGGAATGAAATGCGACTTTAGAATGTAATAAACTTATGGCTTCCTACCACAGGCATCCCCATAAGGAAGATCATATTCTTTTTCTCAGACACCAAATTATTTCTACTGTCATAAATCCTTTCTGACAGCAGTATCTGACAAACATGATTTTAAATTATGCTTTTTCTACCTTAATCACAGCTTTGCTATGTACACCAACAGACTTCAACATGCACTGGTGCAAACTAAGCTCAGGGGCATATACCTAAGGCAGACATCTTAATTCTCATTTGCAGTGCTCATTGTAAACCATCATAACACCTAACTGAAACAAATTTATCCTGTGAAAGTTAGTCAGTAACATATTTCAGAACACAAATTTAGAAACGCACACACTGATTTTCCAAATTAAGAAGACAGTTGCTTATTAAACTTTTCATCTTCTTGTTAATAAAACCTGAATTTTATATCACTTTGGAACATCCATTTATTCCCAAGAACAGGTATGTATCTAAAGCAACATACTCATGGAGAAAAAAAGAGAATCACCATCTCTCTTGCCCAGTCATTTTGCATAGGTGTCTATATGCACAGTAGCAAGAGGGGAAAAAGAACACACTGCTGTTAAATACAAGTAGGACAGAAGAAGCAAGAGAACACACTCTACTTGCCTTTCAAATGCAAATTTCAAAATGCTGACTTCTAGTGTTTCTTAGTTCTGGATTTTGCAACTGTTTACAGTTAAATGCATTGCAATCACAGAATGTATGTCAGCAAGCAGCAGAAAGCAAGATCTTTGCTTTTTAGAAATTATACTTTGATAGTCATGAAAAAAAATTCACAACTGATTGTTCTGTATTAAATATCTAACTGTAATGAAGGGACAAATCCCGAAGTTTTTGTAATCCATAGCTCACCCATTCAGTAACTCAGAAAAAGAAATAACATAAATTAATCAATTATCAGATTGAAATGTTCAAACTAGTAAGCCTGATTAGCTCATTTAAACAAACATAAGTCACTTACAGAACTGGATGAACAATCAGCTCTGGACTATATGATTTGATTACTGTTGCTGCATCTTTGGTACAAAACACATGGGATAAATCTGCACCCTAAAAAAGAAGATTTGCAAACAGTATTATCAAATTTATACTTAATAATAACTTTACCATTCCAAAGTTTACTCAACAAATAATTCATCTGAGTTCTTACTTCTCAATAGTTAAAGCAAACTTTATTATTTTTTCTATTTTGGCTTAAGACTATCATGAAATATTCTGGAGAATTTTTTTTTTTTGTATCTAACTTCCAATATAACTTTTTTCTGTTTCTCACTGATAGGATGACTGGAGACATAAATCTTGAAATTTTACTCACTTGAGAAATGTTTCTCATTTGCAGATGAACAACAACTAAAATGTCACATGTACATTAAGAAGAAAGGCAAAAGAATACAAATGAACATGAGACAAGCTACATTAGAGAGCCATAATACTACTGTAACATACTTGGAAAATATAGCTATGCAATATGGGCATATTTCCAGTCCTACCATTTTCATTCAATGGGCCAAATCCATACAAGATAAAAGGCGGGCACAATTTCAACAACACTCCCTTAAGTTAAAAAGTTAAAAAAACATTAAAGCTTAATTAAGAATTGAGTCTCAAGCTTCTGTTATTAACTCAAAAAATCAGAAATACACACAAAAATTATGTAAGCGGTGACCAGAAAACCTGATCGCATATGTTGTGCATACTGAAATTTCCAAGGCTAAGGAAGTGTCTTCTCTGCTTTACTACTACATATTTAACATAAGGGGCCCCTGGTGGTCTAGTGGTTAGGGTGCAGGACTCTCACCGCTGCGACCCGGGTTCGA
>NW_016690240.1:4730303-4978726 GCF_001604755.1 Lepidothrix coronata
TTCTGTTCAGAAGAGTGGTTTATTTGGACGTTAATAATAGTGTCCTAGACCATAGTCATGCTTACTTTCTAAAAAGCTTTCAAGGAAATGCTATACAGTATAACATAATTATGCAGAAAATAACTCCCATGATATTCCTTATTTTCAGCTGTATAAAACTCAGCAGACCCCACCCCCCAACTCCAAAATATAGAGGAGGAAAAAAAGAAGCGAAAAAAAGAGGAAAAAAGAAGGAAAACTGTTCTAGAAATTTTGGGCATCATAATGGAGAAAAAAATGTAATAAACAAGAAAACTCCACATCTGTGTGCTATCAGGAAAAAGCATCTTTTTCTCTGTCTTCCACAGAAGCTAAACCTAAACCAGACAGGCTAATCTTCAGTAATAAAATTTCTTTGGTGTTCAATAATGATAAATACTTCTGGCTGATCTTTTGCTTTTAAAAATCTTGTATAATACAGACATCCCACTCCTACTGAGACTAAATTAAAAAGGGGGAAAAAAGGAAAGAAATTAAAAGAAAAAGAAAAAAAAAAACCAAAAACACAACCTGTTTTGGATTGCAGCCAAAATAGCATTGCAGTGAGCGAGAGGAGAACAAAATGCTCATCTCCTCTGGAAATAGGGCAGATTATTTTCTTTAAATCACACTTCATACATCTGCTGGTTTTCAACCACACAACATAATATAGCTTGTAACCCCTAAAGTGCAATGTTATTAAGAAGGCCCTCTGTTTCTTTGTTTCTGTTTTTTGTTTATATGTAAACAGAAAGCGAATGCATAATAAATGGCGAGAAAACAGAGAATTATGCAAAAAGCAATTCTTAAAAGAGCCCTACTCTACCTACAGAAGCACTAAGGCATATTCAGCTATAAACAGAAATCTTAATTCCTTAAAAGATGTTTTGCCTGAAGCATTATGTTCACGTTTTAGTATAAATGCTTTGTTACACCTTTGTCAATCACAAGATTAGAATCCTGAATTGCTCTTGCTACAGTTAAATAAATATAATGCATTTCTGCACAGTGCAACATGACTGTATACTGACATGATCCATCAAGAAAAACTGAACTTTAGTTTCAAGCCGTTACAGATAATTCAGCTTTCAGGAAAAACCTTTCAGAAGTAATGGTAAGGCCTTGTAGGTACCATCACCCCAGTCTAGAACCTTAAATGATTTCCAAAGGGATTTTCTAAAGCACTCCAGTTATCCTTTTAATTTAAAAGTCAAAACATTTAAAACACTGAATCTAATCTATGAAAGTCTGCTGCCACCAAGAAATGCTACAGACCAACTATTCTCTAAGAAACACAACCAGATCTGCCAGCCTAAACCCTCAAAGACCAAATCACCCAGTCTCCCACGCATTTTACCAGAAAACACAGTATGTAATGTAGAACTGAAATGGCTCCAAGATCCTCTCAGGACTCAGAGAATGCCCATTAGGATCTGGCATGCCAGATTTTTTTCAACACTTTTCAAACTACACTTTTTTCCTTCCAAGCAGTGTGAAATTCAGAATTAGAACAGAATAAGACTTGTTTCATTTCCACGTGGCAGGCTACAAACCACCAAGCCCCAACCTGACTAGTTCCAGCACTTAGAGAAATCCCTGATTTCCTCCTCCCCAAGCAGTCTACCTCCATGTGGAAAGAGACTATGATAAAGATAAATGTCAAAGACCCACAGGTCTCAAGAAATCAGTCTGTTAATGACCAGCTTTTGGCCCACACATAAGGTAAGGAAGGAAAGGTCTGTGCATAAATACCAATTCTTGAGCTACTGCTTTGCCTTTTTCTTTAAACCAAATTCAGATGCCCAAAGAATTTATAAAGGAGCTGGTGCTGAAGAAAAACAAGCAAATATTTTCATCTTCTATAACACCTACTACAATAATACATTTAATTAATTGGTAAGATTCAGAATTTTGTTGTAAAGAAATTTATTTTAAAGAAGCTAGGTTGTAACATCTGACTTACTTCAGTGTAGGCAAAACTCCATTTTTTTCCCAGCCCTGAAAAAACATACGCACAGCCTTAACTTCATACACTGGGTTATGCTCGATAACTTCAAGCAGAACAGCAGCAAAATTTCTGCTACAAAGTACCTAATGTTTCTAGTAGCTTTCACAACTCTGCTACTTGCCTTTTACATATAAAGCTTCTCCTAACTTCACACAGATGTGAACATGGAAAGAAGTTCCCAATGTTTACAGTGTTTGAAAGGTACGATTTTGCTCATTAAAATTTGTTGTAACTAATGTACCTGTATTAAATAATCAGTACAACAGTACGAATGACAATTTCATTTCATTTTTATCAGACAGACACCTTCACCACAATATTAAATTATTCCAATTAGCTTTTATTTTTCAAAAGCTGCTTACTACCAGTGCTTTCACACAGAAGTATTAAAAAAACCCTAGCTTTTATTTATGCTGTAGAAGGAAGTACCTATCGGTGGAGAAAGTGTTGCTGTCATAGCATTATAATTAAAGTTATCCGCATATGAACGATGGTTCGCTCTCCGAGGTGGACTTGTTGGTATAGATTGTGACCTTTGTGATACCGTAGAAGAAATTCCTGCCAACATCTGTCCCAACATCTGTAACATCTGGAGTTCTCGAGCATGCTCAGCTTCTCGACGCTTGTCCTCAATTTTGAGCCTCTGCTCTTCAAATCTGTAAAATTTCTCATCTGTATCCATGCTCTGCTGCAAGAATTTTTCCATCATTTTATCCAATGTTAAATTTGTATGGCGCTTTTTTGATCTTTTGGGCTGACTGAGAGGTGGGGTAATAGTTGGAGCATTGACTTCTTTAAAGCCTAAAGCAAGGAAAGAAACAATTA
The DNA here is from genome assembly GCF_001604755.1 of Lepidothrix coronata. NCBI lineage: Eukaryota > Metazoa > Chordata > Aves > Passeriformes > Pipridae > Lepidothrix > Lepidothrix coronata. The sequence continues at coordinate 4,733,155 of NW_016690240.1, forward strand.
TTTTTCTGATGAAAAATAATTTTCTAAGAGGAAAGCAGCAAAAAATCTCCCTACGAGATGTGCACCTAATGCGCCGCAAAGTTGTTCCACTTTTTCAATGTGAACTTATTTCAGATATTTCTATTTCAGAGTACTAAAGCAAAAAGACAAGCTTCCAAAAAGTTGCAAAGGTAACACAAAAATCACAGAGGCATCTTTCAATTGTTGTAGTACTAAAGTTCAACAATAGGAGTCTTTTTGATCTTCTAAAAAGGTTTAAGTGAATGCTATTAAATAGTATAGCCTCATTTGTGTATTGCAAGTAATTACATTAATCTAAATTGAGTTTCAGTCTGTTGGCATTCTAGATTTGCATTTCAAAAGAACATTAGTGTAAACAACTCTTTGATGGGGTTTATGTGTAAAAAGAACGTTGGTTAAACGTCAACCAATTGGCTGATTCCTCAGTGATGTCAACTTCTGAAGACAGGTTCATGTTTGTATTAAAACGCCCGCACTAATCTAGATTCAAAACAAACAAGTAACACTTTCCCCGCACCTCCACAATACAAAAGCGGAACGGAGGGTAAAGATCGAGCAGGGAAAGGACGGCTTTATCGAAGTGCTGCTTCGGTCCGCAAGGCCACTAAAGTTAAAAGCAGTGTTTCTGAAATAACGCATGCAATTATTACATAAAAGCTCTCTGCTAGCTTTCTGACCCATCTGCAACAATAAGCAGATTTTTCAGGTATTATCGTCATCATCGTTTTAATACCGATTAACAAAACTGCACAGTCTGCAGTGAACGGGAAAATCCTCCAGCGAGAAGGATGCTTATTTTCTTGTACAGTGCTACCTGCCACTTTGTCTCGATAACCTCTGTGCTAGTTTTCCATCGGTTTCCCAGTGATAAATCCGATAAAAACTCCCTAGGGCTCCTGTCCGCAGCATCTCCCTCAACCCGCTGCGCAGCATTTACAGCACCAGCAGCCGCCCGCTCCCCCTCCGGGCTACCCGGATCACGGGGACGCGCAAGGTGCAAGGGCCGGGGGAGACATGGGCGGATTTCGGAGCGCAGAGGATGGGCCGGGAAGGAGGAGGGTAAGGCAGAAGCCAACCGAAGCGCGCTGGCTGGGGAGAAGCGCCGGCAGCCGCGCTGGGAGAGCCCGCGAGGTGAGGGGAGGACACCGGCGCCGGGAGCCCGCCGGCTACTCACCATCGCCCGGCGGCACGGGGATGGCGAAGGACGGGCACTCCACCTTGATGGGGTGGTCAGCGTAGGAAGAGCACTCTCCGGAGTCCTCGGTGAAGTTGTCGCGGGGGGACTCCGGCCCGGCTTCCTCGTCCAGCTCGGCGTCCAGCTCGCGGCTGTTGTGCGGCGTGCCCGGCGTGGGCGGCGCGGGGAGCGGCCCCGCGGGCGGCGGGACAACCTCGGGCGTCGCGGCCAGCGCGGCCAGCGGCTCGGGGGCGCCCTCGGGTCCCCCCCGGCAGCTCAGGATTCGGTCCATCTCGTCGTAGTACTTGCATATCTTGCGGGCGTGCCCGTTCTTCTTCAGCCCGTCCCGGGCCTGGTAGTACTGCCGCTTGAGGCCCTTGATGCGGATGCGGCACTGCTCGGGGGTGCGCTCGAAGCCCAGCTCGGCCAGGCGGCACGCCACGTCCCGGTACACATGGCTGTTCCGAAAGTTGCCGTCCAGCGCCGACTGCACGTCCGCCTCGCCCCAGATCTCCAGCAGCGCCCGCGTCTCCAGGTCCGACCACAGGAAGCCCCGCGTGTTCGTAATCATCCTTGGCCGGCCGGGGTCACTGCAATGGCCGCGCACCGGGGAGAGGGAAGGAGGGAGGGAGAGAGGGAGGGGGAGAGGGAGGGACGGAGGGGGCGGAGGAGGGCGGCGGGGAGGAGGGAGGGGGTTTAATGCCCGCACTCGGCTTTCCCAGGGGGCGCCTACGCCAGCCCTGGCAGCCGCCGTGCGGCGGGAAGCGGCGGAGAACCGGGCCCCGGGCTCCGCATCCCGGGCCGCCGCCGCTCGCAGCCCGCACGCACGCAAACAAAACTTTCCAGGAGCCGCTTTGCGCTGCGGGCACCTGCAAGAGGAGGGGTGGTGAGGTGGAGAGGAAAAAAAAAAAAAAAAAGGCACTTTCCCGACTCGCCCCCTCCGAAACCGATGAGGATAAATAAAAAATAACAGCCGGGCTCCCGGCGGGGAGCCGCGGCCCCCTTCCTCCCCCTCGCTCAGGCAAGCATCCGGGAGCGGCCGCTCCCCCGCCCCTGGCTCTGCCGGGAGCGGCAGGACGACGGCGCTGGCTGGACTTGGAGGCCCTGCTCATCACAGTGCGCCTGCCTCCCTCCCTTCCTCCTCCCTCTCCGCCGCAGTGGAGCGCGATCCCTGCACACACACACACGTACACACACAGGGCGCTGCAGCTCGGCGCCTACCTCACCCCCGCACACCGGCGCGCCGGGCCGCGCCGCGCCAGCGCGGGCAGCGACATCGCTGCGCCCTGCCCGCCGTGTCACCCAGCCGGGGCGGGCCGGCTCCCTCCCGCACCCGCACCGGCGCACGCACAGTGCGGCAGCGCTGCCCCTGCAGGCCGCCACAGCACCGCGCTGCAGCCGGCGCCACCCGCAGGCCCGCGGGGACCCGGCAGCCGCTGTCCGCGGCAGCCCCTGCGGCGGTGCTGGGGGTCGGGTCTGTGAGCGCTTCCCCCGCCCCCGGCCGTCCCTCCGCCCGGCAGGTGAGCGGCCCGGCCGGCCCCCGCGGCAGGCGGGGGTGGGCCGCATCGCGCCGGGAGCCGCTGCCGCCCCTTTGCTTTGGTTTCGCTCTCCGCATGTTTGTACCTTCGTCACGCCGCAGCCAGAGCGCCACGGCCAGCGCGGCCAGGGCGGCGACAGCGCCCCGTCCCCACATCCTCCCGGGGGGCAAGGCAGGGCCAGCTCCGCGCTCTGCTCTTACCTCGGCACAGCGCGGGGCTCCGCACACCCGCCGCCCAGCGCGCACAGCTCATCGGCGCGGCTGCGGCTTCCGCCTCCGCTCGGCGCCGGGCAGGGCCGGGCAGGGCTCCGCGGGCGGGCGCGGCCTCCCGGCACTGCTCTGCGCCCTCCCCGCACCGCTCCGCGCCTCCCCGCGGGCTCCCCCGCGTCCAGCGGAGCCACTGCCGGGCGGGGCTGGCTTGGCCGGGGAGGGGGAGCTTGGAGCGCCCGGCCAGTTTTGGGGCTGCCTTCCTGGCCCTTTAATTGGGAGCTGCTAAAAACTCCTAGGAATTTACCATTTATTGCTCCCGGCATTTAAAACTTTTCACGTCCTTCGCCTCTCCAGGCATTTCTGAGCAAACTCTTTATTTGTGAGTGTGATTCGCTTCTAAGCTGCTATTTCTAGTTCAAATATATCATTTGCCCCTGTACTCTGCACTGGTGAGGCCGTACCTCGAGTACTGTGTCCAGTTCTGGGTGTCTCAGTTCAGGAAGGACACTGGTGGAGCGGGTCTGGAGAAGAGCAGTGAAGCTGGTGAAGGGTCTGGAGCACAAGTCCAATGAGGAGTAGTAGCTGAGGGAGCTGGGGTTGTTTAAGCTGGAGAATAGGAGGCTCGGGGCTGACCTTATTGCTCTCTACAGCTACCTGAAAGGTGACTGTAGCCAGGTGGGGGTCAGCCTCTTCTGGGCAACTAGTGACAGAATGAGAGAATATAGTCTTAAACTGCACCAGGGCAGGTTTAGGTTGGTCATTAGGAAGAAAATCTTCACAGAAGGAGTGATTAGATATTGGAAGGGGTGACCCAGGGAGGGGTTGGAGTCACCCTGATTGGAGGTGTTTAAGGAAAGATTGGATGTGGCACTTACTGCTATGGTCTAGTTGACATTGTGGTGTTCAGTCACAGGTTGGACTTGGTGATCCCAGAGGTCCTTTCCAACCTAATTGATTCTGTGATTTTATAGCGCTACTCTTGTAATGTCTTCTTTTACTCTAAAACGTGCCAGAGCTGGTGGAAATACTATCTGATGTTCACCTCTGGTCCTCTGGCACCTGCTTAATCTACACAATTTATCAAAATGCAGCATCACCCAGGAAAAACCAAGATTATATGCATGAAAAATTTGAATCATTTTTTTAAAGCTCAAACCAGCTGTAATTTCTGCTCTAAACTCCTGGGTATTTCAAGAAAGAGTGTAGTTATTAACTCATAAGAGCTGCTAGCCTAACTACAGCAATAAAACATCAATGTTTCAATCAATATTTTGGAGCGATGAAGACAGACAACATTCTCCTTTACTATCCTGTGTTACATATAAGCTGTGGTCAAACAGACCTACTGGTTTTACCTGGACCCAACCCAAGCAGGACATATTTGTGTCCTTCAGCTTCAGAAGCATCGCCTAAAACAGCCATGCTGTCTGCAAACTACAAGATAGACAACGTGAGATTTTAGTAACCTAAGTTGAACAGTAACCCAGGTTCCAGAGCAGAAACTTGGATGCCTAGCAAGTTTGCTGTCAGGTATTAACTTGTTTATTAAAAAGTTACTCTTCTATAAGTCCTGGTATCTGGTATGATTTTAAAGCCAATACCAGGTCAGTAAAATTTACCCTGCGTTCAGTCAGCATAAGTAATACTTTTTAGCCTTTGATTATCTGAGTGGCAGCCTAAAAGATAGATTAAACAGCCAATGACATTTAGTTTTTACATGAATTTTAACCCTGAAAAAAAGATTACTATGTTGTTTAACGCCACATTTTGTACACTCATGTTTTGATTCCAGCTGGAAGGATAAAGAGCATGTAGATTCCCGTAACTCCAGCACTGATTCACTGACTGGAAGAGAGGAGGGAAAGAGTGATGTGGATGTTTTTTCTACTCCATCAGGTATCCTTGGCTCCACTAAAAGCGTGTCTTGTGCCCAACAAAAGAGAGGAAAAAAAATAATGATAATGGGGTTTTTTTGCTGGGTTCTCTGATTGCCTTTGTAGCAGAGATAGAAGAGAGTTCTGATGCTGCAGAATCCTCAGAAGTTGTTTGTGGAGAACCCAATTCTCAATTCATGTGTAGAATAAAACCTAAGGGTATTTATGGGTTTCCCTGATGCCGCAGTTGTTCAGGTTGTTATGCATAGCCTTGATATCCACTAAAACAGTCTTGCTCCTATTGTTAGCCAACATGAGTGTAATAACTTTGAGCAGAACACATTGCTGCTCCTCAAACATTCTCCTGCTCTACATCTAAGTCAAGGTACCTTCTACTGCCGTAGTACTGTCTGCCATCTCCATACCATGTACTAGTGACATCTCTGAGCCTAGCAACAGTGATATTACTTAACTGGGGCATGAGGCAGGGAAAAAGGGCCTTTAACAGAACTACGGAAGGTAAGAGGTGTATGAGGCAAAGTTCACACACCCGTCATACAGTTAGAGAATGTGCTGGTTTAAAGGTAAACCGGCAGGGGAAATGAACCCAACTCAAAAGAGATTATAAATCAGAATAACAATTTAATAAAATAATACAATAAGTACGATTAAACAGACAATTGGTTTTAACCCACAAAACCCAAATGTATAACCCAGCACCCTGGGGCATGAACAGAGTGGTGTTTGTTGGGCCCCCTGAGTCCAAAGTAAAAGGAGAGGGGAAAACCTGTTGGTGGGAGTGCTGTTGCAGTCTGGTCAAGAGTGGTGATCACAGTCCAGTCGAGAGTGGTGGTTGCAGTCTGGTTGAGAGTGATGGTCTGCAGTCTTCCTCTGGATCCCACGAGTGGTTAAAAAAGTCCCAAGACCCCAAGATTATATATCCTTCAGTTCAGGCAGGAATGCTCATTACCTCCCTCAGGGCGGGGAGTTCCACAATGGATGTGAGGACAGGGGGCACCCTCCTATCTCACAGGCCTCTTAACACCCAGTTTATAGCCCGAGGAGTCAGGCTGCTCTGGGCAGAGGGTGTAAATGGTCTATTGATAACAGTTTCTGGGAAATGGCATGGAAGGCTATAGAATACACAGTTTTGGGTTACACCCATACAGTGATGAACTGGTCCCAGCTGTTCTAACTAGGACAAAGGAAAAGCAGCTGCAAGAGGCACTTTTTCAGGTATATGCTGTGCTTGTGCCTTTTTTTTTTTTAATTAGAGCTTCCTGTTCTGACAGTCCTATCACTTTGTCCATTTGTGCATCTTACACAGAAGGAGGAATGACCCTGCAGAGTTCCATTTCATGCTTTGTCAAAATCCTCCTAGCTTCATCACTTGTTGCTCCATTACTGGCCTCTACTCCTTTCTCAGTCTTGCCCCTCCTTCCTTAGTTCTTGACCTCAATCTCCAATTCCAGCATTTTAACCCTTCTCTAGCTGTACTGCCATGGCAATATATCCTCCTTATTAGTGGAATAATTACTGCAACCTGTCCCTGCTACACAAAAAAAGGCATCAATGGCCCGCCTGGGAATGCCCTACTGCTGTTGAGGCAGGAAGAGCTTTGAGGTTTGACTTTGTAGTAGGTGGCAACAGTCACTGACAGCTGATGTTTGCTGGGAACAGAAGGTATATAAGTAAATAGGGTGAGGGATGGGCTGTAAGCTAGATGTCCCTAGGTGGAGACCCCAAAACATTGACCATTCAGGACCATCCTTTCTTCTGCAGGTTCCTGATGAATCTTTGCTCACAGTATTTTGGCTCTTTGCTTCTGATCATTTTGCACCCACTCAGCACTTTAGTCCTTGCCATCCATTTGGTAACTGTTATGCAACCCTGCCCACCCAAGCCACTCCAAGGTGAACATGGACAGCAGGTGGCAATAGCAGAGCTTGCAGCATCCTCTGATCAAGTTCTCTTGACTCAAATAATTGCCAGCCTGTACTGGAATCACCACTCAATATCATAATTATTATGAACATATCCATGTTAACATATGCATGTTAACTGCAACAGGAGGTTTAAGTATTCATGTGGAGAAAGGGATTGGAAGAACTCAGAAGTAATAAGTAGCTTTAATTGAAACGGCCCATAAAATATGACTGAAGATTTCTTTGTTGTTGAAAGGGGAATCTGGAAGCACTTTTCATTGTGAAGAAGATGAGAAACAGAAAGTCTTAATTTCATTTGAATGTTTACCTAGGTGACTTACAGGAGTAAGAATTGATAGTGGTAATATAGAAGGCAGTAATGGTATATGTGTTCAGATAAAAAGGGAGCCAATCCTGCAGGTGTTATTAGCAATGCTATTTACTGTCATTACAGTGAGTGGAATGAGCATGTTTTACACCAATAACATGTTTTTCTTAGTACAGGACAAAATGTGATTATATGGTGTCAATTTTAGTTTGTTAGTTTGATGTCTCTTTAGTCTGCAAAGAAACTAAGAAAACCTGAAACTACAATAATTATTCTTGTCACTACACTGCTGTACAATAGGACTAGTGCTTTTTGGAATAATTTGTAACAGGAAAGCAAGAAACTTCCTTTTTGCTAGGAAGGCTTTCTGCCTAAAAAATAACTCTTTCTCAAAGGGAGTTTCAATGCTTTCTCCTCCCCTGCATAGCAAGAGAAGTTCTCAGCCTCTCTCTCTGATATGTGAGAGGAGAGAGATAATGTACAGGAATGCTACAAGGCCCTTGCAGCCTCAGGAGAGCTGGGGGCATTGGGGCAGCAATGATAAAACCAGGGAGCGAACAGGAGGTTTGCCTTTTGCTTTCCAAGGCCTGGTACTGCCTTGAGTGCTGAGAAGTTTTTCAGTTGTAATGTCTTTACCTCTGAAATAAACCGTTTTTGAACCCTTTCCACTGCCTTGGCATTCTTGGGGAAGATACCTGCATATGTTTTACCTTACATGTACATTTTTATATTCAAGAGAAAGGTTAGCAGCAATAATCAACAGCAACCCGTTACAAAAGCACGTCAACGTGCTTTGGTTTCCCTGTAAAGTTTGCTGAACAGTAATCACATGGATTCCTGAAAAAGGAAAAGGAAATTGTGTATGAGAAGAAATATGGCCACATCTGATTAAATACTGTGTAATAAGTTTATCCCCACAGCTTCTGTAATTCTTCATATTCTTGCCAGTACAGGTACTATCGCTTCTAGATATTCAGTCTAAAAATATTTGTCAAGCCCTGTGCTTCACTAGGTAATTTTTGTTTTACCCAAAGTGAACACTCTTTTTGCTGAGTGTTAATGGTAAAAAACCCAAACATCAAGGAAACAAAAGAAAGAACACTTCTATTTTGTGCTCTTCTTAGAGGGGGCAGTAAGAATGATCTATGTAGTGCAATAGAAGAGAAAGGTTTTTTTGGGCTCTGCCAACTTCTTCAAACAAGTTCCTGATATCTAATGTAAACAAACATGTATAACCTCTTTAGCAACAACCAAAAAGTTAAAACAAATGACCTCCTTTCCAATAGGGAATAATGAGACTCTCAGAAAGTAAAGAGTTAGTCAGTTTTCTATAAAACTTTTTTATTCTGTCCTTTGGTGGCAGAAGGTAACATTTGCTAAATCCATTAACTTACGCAATTTAAACCACTGCTATTATTATGAAATATACTACTCATTTATATAACTTTTTTACTGTCCAGCAATGTTATTTAAACATGATATTTTATTTAATTGTGTTGTAGCTGAGCCTGATGGCTTTTCCTGGGTATTGTCTTATCCATTTTACATACACAAATGTAAAATGTGTATGTAAACACCTTTCGAACCCCTTGCTCGAAACTCAGTTTTATGTGCATTTAAGAGAGACATGGCTACTCGGAATGATGGACAGATTTGTAAAGAATAAATTGGTTTTATCTTAAGTGACACAGTTTGGTCTTGGAAACACGTAGCGTATACTGAACATGACTGCTGGAATAAGGCTACCTGCTATATCTCCCTGTGAGAGCTGTTCCCATTACATATTTCTGAGCTCTCACATATGGAAAATATAGTTTAGTTCTTAATATGCCTGCACTTCAGTTTACAGGTGTTAAAATTTACAACACATACCCTGTGTTTGATTACAACATCCTCTGCTTGAAAGTCAGCATATATGCATGTATATTATTTCTTCCTGTCATTGCCACAGCTGTATAAGTGTATGGGCAGCAAAAATTAATTTTCTTCATGCCAAGGCCAGCTCTGCAAGTTCTACTGGTATAATTAATCCCATTGGGGGAGGAGGTCATGTAAAAATAAAAGCTAAAATGGGGTGAGAGGGTGGATATAACTTTGTCGTTATAAAGATGGCACATCCAAATGATGATTTTCCATGCTGTATGGGAACAGCTATCTCAGTATAGAGCACCTTTATACAAATATAGCTGTAGACATGACATGTCAGACATTGAGATAGCAGGGAAACTCCATTGCTTTAGTTCTATTATGATAATTAAAATGGGACCTATTTTTGACGGACAAGCCCCAAATAACATATGGCAATTTAAAATTACTTCCTTTGGCAAATGGTTTTCCACAAAGAAGCTTGTTCTTTCATGTGAAGTAAACTTTTCAACCCCCCATTTCCATTTTCTATCTTTAATTGCTGTTAACACCTTTCCAGAAAGGCATACCACATCAATGAATCCTGTCCTCCTCCTAACATATTTTCATGAAGTGTAGTTAATGGAAAAGCAGTAAAGATCAGTAGCGGTGGGAATTTTGTGTGAGGGTGTGGAAAGGAGAGCTTTGACACATGGTTCACCAGGACAAGGGCTGCCAAATGTCATGTGTCAAGAAAGAGGATGTGTGGCAAGGGAGGAAGGGAGGCAGGTAGTCCTTCTGCCCCTGAGCTCCTGCTGCCACCTCTAGGTTCACACTAAGTACTCCGACAGCCCATGCCAGGGTCACCATTCTGTACCCGCCCGCACTCTCCCACTGTCTTCCAGTGTCTTCCATCAAAACTGAGCCTCACTCACTCATTAAATTAAGATTAAACTCTCAGTAACTGAAGGGGAGAGGTCTCTGCATGCCCTTGCAGTTAGGGGAAAGTCTCACTGCCCTGAGGACATTCCACTGGTGCTCCCCAGCTCTGGGACCTTTCCTCTCCCTCTGTGCCTGTCCATTCTCAACCCCTTCCCTCACTGGCTGTGCTGTGGCTCTGCACCTGGTATCAGCTGGCCCCATCCTCCCTGTGCCATGCACTGAGGTTGTTCACAGTGACCTTCTGCTCCCACTCTCCCTGTGCAAGAAGTGGCTCCTGCCACTGGCAGTCAGGCAGACAAAGTTTGCACTTTCCCCAAATACACCCAGGCAGGATCCTGATGGAGGAAAGAAGAGTGACCCTGAGATTAGCTCAGTTCGTTAGAGCATGTTGCAAATAATGCCAGGGTTGTGGGTTTGATCTCTATAGGGGCCAACATATGAGCTGGACTTGATGATCCCTGTGGGTGCCTTCCAACTCAGAATATTCTGTGATTCTGTGAAGGCATATGTGGTGAAAACCAGACACCTTAGCAAGGACTAACCATACCAATCCCTGATACTGTGTGGGGGGGAATGGATGGCAGAGTGGTAACTGGAGTGTCTTTGGGGGCCAAACCTCAGCAAGGGGTGCAGAGTTTTAGCGAGGGTGCAATACCATTGTGCATCATCTTCAGCCTGCAGTGCTGCCTGGTCTCCTATCATGCTAACCCACCTCTTCAACATTATGCAAGGAGAGGAGGGCTAAAAGTCCTCTTTAGGTACCCCTGCTCTGCAAATAAGAATTCCAGGGCATTTCTCTTACCTTCCCCATTCTTTAGTTATACATCTCACTCACTCAGGCCCTAACATAGCATCTGCACTCTCCCCCTTCTTTTCTTTTGAATACCTCCTTGTCCCACTGCAGAGCATACTTTGGTCCTGGCTCTCTGTTTTCTTTTGCAAAGTGGGTCCCAGCACTATGTTGAATGTGAGGGAACACCTTGCAATGGAACAGGCACCACAGCCAGGCACTGAGCATCTAACACTTTGACCAGATTGCTGTGCATTTCCATACAATATACTGCATGTGTCACAGGACAGCAGTTTCTGCAGGTGACAACAGAGGACCAAAGCAGTAGTCTGTAAGCTGCCTTCAGCCCAGTTGTCAGCTGGTAAGTTACCTGCTGTAAAAAAGTCTTTTAAGCACTGCCTTCTGAGTGGCCACGAAGGCTTTCTCCTGTTACATAGAAACCAGATTTTTGCTGAACTTATTTGATCCATTCCTAGGGAGTAATAAAATATACATTTTGCTCAGTAAAAACTCCATCTGGTCTCTGAGATATATTGGCATGGCAAGCATCCACCTTCCATTGATGTCACTTGCAGTCCCCATCCAGCCACTTATCAATTCATTTGTCAGAAGAAGCAGAAAGATCTCCCTCGCATAAACAAAAAGTCACCTCCCTGAGGCCTCTAGTAACTGGTCCTCCCTCTATTCTGGCAACAGTAGTGGCACATTTTAAGGCTGTAACAGCCTAAAAAGGATTTAACAGACTGCCCCTTCTGCTCAGGCATTCAGAAATGTCTCTGTACAAAGAAACTGTGTAACAGGGAAGGAAAGTATTGGGAATTAAAAATTAATCAATCTTGGTTTTTTTTCTGGAAGAGCTCTTTTCTAATGCTTCAGAGCAGACAGGTGTCAGCTGGGTAGGAAAATCAGCAAACTGAATGCCTTCTTTTGAGATAAAATGTGATTCACTTGCAGCTGTGCACACACAGTCTTAATTCATCCCATGTTTTTCAAGTTCGAAAACAATTTTATCAAACTCACCAAAGGAAATGAAGTGCCACAGGTTTGGGCTTAACTGTCTTTCCGATACCTATAGGTCATGCCTGAGACCTCAGGTCATTCCTTTTGAGAGGAAGACCTCCTTTTTAGAGAGTGACCCACTTTCCCTCCTCTTGAGCTGAGTTTATTAAAGCTTCTGACCTGTTGCAATTTATTGTGATTACACAAGTGACTCAGTTACCTTTCAAAAGCATTGCAATATTTCAAGACAAAAATATTACTGAGTAATATCATACCAGTAAATATTTAGTGGAAAGAATACTGTTTGTCAGGTTTAACTGGTGCTTGGGGTTGTTAGTTCTTCTGTCAAGTGTGTGTTTCTGCGTGTGTTTCCTTGTTCAGAGGTGTCCTGTCTCTATGCCCTTCTCCCTCCCTGGTTTTTGTCCTGTTGAGCCAGAATCCATTAGGAAGCTGCTTCAGTGCACAAAGCTTCCCAGTCTTGTTTGCAAGTTGAAGATTAATCTTAACTACTCTTTTGTGATTCTAGGATCTCAAAGATGCAAAGGACACCTATTGATACATTAATGTATGAACATTTAATGTGTGCAGGGTTTGGAGGTGAAGCCTCCAAACGGCGGCTGAGGTCACTTAGTCTGTTCAGCCTGGAGAAAAAGAGACTGAGGGGAGACTTCATCGCAGTCTACAACTTCCTTGTGAGGGGAACGGGAGAGGTAGGCACTGATCTCTTCTATGTGGTGACTGGTGACAGGACCCAAGGGAGTGGCCTGAAGTTGTGTCAGGGGAGCTTTGTGTTGGATATTAGAAAGATGTTCTTCACCCAGAGGGTGGTTGGGCACTGGAACAGGCTCCCCAGGGAAGTGGTCACAGCACCAATCCTGACAGAGTTCAAGAAGCATTTGGATGATACTCTCAGGCATATGGTGTGACTCTTGGGAGTGGTCCTGTGCAGGGCTGAGAATTGGACTCAATGATCCTTCTGGGTCCCTTTCAACTCCACATGTTCTGTGATTCTGTGAGATACAATTTTTGCTTTTTCTGGGCTTTCAAAGTCTCATGTGTGTTACAAAAAAAGACAGGCTGTTCAGTTTGAGTAAAAAGGTTCAGAATTGGAGGTCAAAGTGACAGACAACAAAGATGACCTAATTGTGGAGGTGTGTGAGGGCTGTTTCAGAGTAGTGGGAAAAAATGGAAATAAAGGAGGTCAAAGAGTTTCAGAAGATGCTTCTGGCTGGTATTTTTGCCAGGTCACAAGCTGTAATGGGAAATATGGAGTGTAATTCAGCTCCAGATAGTAGACATCTAAATTTAGATATTAAATGTGGGTGACTGGCTGTGAGCCACATACCTCAAATTCCATTTCAAGCAATGGAGATCAAGTCCTTAGAGTTACTGGGGCCTGGAGAGCTACTGAGCTCATCCTAAATTAGACACCTACCAGGCCAGTCAGTCAAAGACCCACTCGTACTGCTGCTAAGGTACTTCTTAAACTTTGACAAGTCTATTTGGCACATACCCAGATGCCTAGGGTTCCCCAAAGCCAGAAGAATCACACACATCTCTCTGGTAATTGTGTTGGCAGAGGGAAACTATGAACCTGTTTGCCCAGACAGAAACACACCGGACAGTTGAAACAACTGAGTGTAATGCATCCTTTAGTGCAAGCCTCCTTGAATGTCCCAAAAGCTGCTCATATACACGCTACGTGGTAGCAGCTCTTCCTGGGAAGCCCCAGAGTGCCTGTTCAGAGTCTCTCTGCCAGGCTTACTATCATGGGCGTAGTCTCATCTGTGGGACTGCAGGCAAGAGCATGTATCCCTATGGACAGGGCTCTTTGGTAAGAGTGGTTAGATATCTCTACAGTAACCACTATTAATTGCAAAGATGTGGCAGGACAACCCTGGCACTTTATACATATGGAGTATTTATGGAACGTATAAGAAGGCCTAAAACAATTTTATAGCTCAAGCACTAATATATATAGCTCACTTGTTTACAAAAGGAAGGGCACTTGGGCACTTTGATCATGTATTTCTCTTTTAGCTTACCCTCTACATAACCTAAAAGGTGAAAAAAACCAAACCAAAACCACCCAAACAGACCCACGACATTATCATTATCAGAGCTTATTTTTACCTCTTTCTTTGTAGAGTTCACTAAGAAGGCTACAAATCTTTTGATGTATTGCACAAGGACTACAAGAATTGAACTATTAAGGGATTTTCACAGTGGAACATCAGATGAGTACATCACATTTCTGGAAATGCAGTATGTTCATACGGTTCAACATAAGATCTGTGAATACACAAATATTTAAGAGTGGTTATTAAGAATAGATACCATCACCTAATACAGGAGGATATATGCATAGGTAATTGACTTGCACTTCGTGGAAAGGTTCTTGGTCCCTTCCTGATCGTTGTACATTCCCTTCACATGGTGTTTGTGGTACACATCTGCCTTAAAAGCATTGTCAGCTTTGTCTGTGCCAGTTTTTACACAGTCTTGCCCTTTCTTACTGTTGTTAGGCTTCTGTTTGCAACTAAAGGCTGTTACTTCCATCTGCTGTGGACAAAAATCTGTCTCTGAAAGACTCTCACTGTCCCTTGGCAGTGTGCCAAAGAAATATTTCTCCACCAAAACAGTAGCTGTCAGTCCTGGATTTTAGGGACTGCAAGATCATCTTGAATACTTAAGAGTGCACCTTTACATTAGTTATTATTAGATCCTGCAGAATTTTCTGGGCCTGGACTTCCGAGCCTTGTACATTCCCCAGATGAGGACACTGACTGATGTACAGCCCATTGTTCATGCAAACACAAAGCAGCCTGATGAGCTGCAGTGCTCCTTTTTTACTGCTTTCTTTTCTTACTTTTAAGCAACAGATCTTGAAAGAGAACTGATTTATCTCTTGTAACCCATATATATCGCTGTGCTACCCAACAAAATATTTCCTCTCTCCTATGCTCTTTGTAATCACTATTGACAACATAATTTTTCTGATTGTCAATTGGATTTATAACCTGAGACAAAACTTGAGCGGATACTGAGACAAAACTTGAGTGTGTACAAAGAAGCAGACAGGAATATAGAGAATCAAGAAGTCATTATTGGCCAAGATGGGGTGGGCAGTACTCCCAGCACACCTGCAGTATAAGAGTTTCAAGATTTTTGCTGGAAAGCTTTGAAAAGCACAATGCATTCACTTCACAAATGCTTATGGCATTCTTCTCATACATGATGGCTGCAAGGGAGGAAGTGCCAAGGTGATGCATTGAGAACATGGCCAATTGTTGGCTGGAATCAGCATCTTTATAGAGAATGAGGGATTACAAACACACGCAAAGGGAAGTTCTTGAAAAAGAAGACAATGATATAATTGATGAACAAGAAAAATGAGCAGAAAATAAATGTGTGGAGTTCAAAGACAAACTGATACGAGAGGAACTGAAAGAAACAAATGGAGGTCAGAAACTGTTGCATAAGGTGGTAAGGGTGCAACCTTTATCAGAGCAAACCCCTATGCTGCTGGATATGGAAGAGAGAAAGGAACCCTCTAAATTTCTAGTTTAATGCTCGTACTGTGAGCATCTTTGGGACTCCACACATGATTTCAAGGAGTGCAAGATAACTAAGCGTAAAGGAGAAGTCTTGTAGGTAGGGTTAGGCATTTGTACTGTCAAATATTTTGGAAACTTTGCACTAAAAGGTACATTATTTTCTCTAAATACACCTAATGACCAACAGTGGAGCATGAGCTCAGATGCCATGTTTTTGTTACCTGGACAAATGGGAGAATAAAGAACACATATAGGATGTAGGATTTAACACCAGAAACTTCCCTGTATTACAGCTGCGATTTTCTCAGACTTATTTAGCTGGCTAGAGAAAAATTGTGATGTCTGACTAAGACACTTGTATCCAAATAAACCCAATTCTTGCACAGGTCACGTGAGATTATATGCAAGATGCAAAAGTGTCTCTTAAATTTGCTGAGCTTTCTCTCCAACTACTCAGCATCTTTTGTGCTGCAACCTGTTACCCCTGGAGCATCTCTGCCTTCAGACTCGCTCACCTCTTCTCAGTCTTTCCCTCCCCTTAATATAAAGAAATTTTGAACCAAAAATTTGAACAGTGAAGTTCTTTTCACTTAATTCTTGTAATTTAAAAGTTAACCTAATAATCTAAAAGTCAATCTACTGATCTAGTTCTGGATAAATAAATTGAGAGAGTGGTTCGTTTAATTCCTTAAAAATAAGTATGTACTTATTTTTACAAATATATTGGAAGTCCTCTAAGGTTGGACTTCAATTTTTTCTTGACCTTGATATCAAAAATGTGGTTTAGATGCACTAGAAGGAAAATCCTGTATTAATAGTCACTGATTGCCCACATCGGGGACCTGGATCACCACTCAATTCTTTCTCATGTATCTGGGTCTTCCTCTGGTGGAAAAGAGCCTCAGGGAAGGAGAATGAGCACAAACACCTGGCTTTCCCCCTAGTGTGCAGTCAGCATGGAGTCAGAGTGGGTATCTGAAGCCTGATGTTCTTTGACATATGACGTGTTGTACCAAGTAATCTTTCTCTCTCTATTTTTTATGTAAGAGTGATTTTTGAGCTGTCAGACATAGTCCACAAGTCTGTAACTTCTTCACAAAGCAGGCCACAAAACCCAGGACCGGGAAGAGGTTAATAGGACTGTATCCAAAGGTCTTTAGCAGCCACTTCTGTCTCTTTCCTGTATTTTTATACTAATCTCTTGAAATTTTATGATGCTGTTTTCAAATATGTTTCCTATATTAATTGCTTGAGAATATTTATATATTATTATTGAGCTGTTTAAGTGTCCATGGCTGTTCTCTTATGATTCTTATAATTTTCAAAATGTTTGTTAATACCTTTGCTTGAGGGAAAAAGAAAAAAGCAGCACACACAATAATTTGTAGACATAGTAAACTTCATAAAAGCTGTTTATATTTCTGAGCTCTCAGATTTAATTCTGCCTGTGCCTTCAATGTCAGCCAAACACTTAATACTGATGAGAAGACAGCTCGCTGCTCAGACATGGATGTACAACATCTCTTGGCTGCTGTAAAAGCATGAGCTTTGGAACAATTTCCACTCCCTGTGCACCTGACTTTTTTGAAAATGGTCCAGGTTTTGTGTTTGTGAACTGATTTGATGCCTTTATTCTTCATAGAGCATCTCCTCAGCCCTTCTTTATCCATCCTTGAATGTGTGCCACACCATCTGAAAATGAAAGATTGAATTGGAAGGATGGCACTTCTTTTTTTAGCTTTTTCACAGTTCTTCCAACATTTCCTTTATTTAAAACAAAAATAAATGATTTTTGGAGTGCCTGCAAGTCTGTGTGGCTCCTTGTCTTCCTTCCCACAGGTGGCAGAAGTAAGAAAATGAAACACAAGCTTAGAGCAAGGGACTACTAAAGAATCCATGTAGAGTCTCTGGTTCTGCAGCACCTGAACTATGATGTCTCGTTTCTTTAATGAGGAAAGAGGTGAAGCTTGTGACTAGAAAGAATGCCTGAGAGATTAATTAAAACAGCATTGTTAGAATCCACTTGCAATAAAGAAATTTAAAGAGCGTCTGTGTCCTTGAATGGGTGAGCAACCAGCAAGGAAAAATCTTTCTGGGGCGGTAACCTGCACTCAGAATGCTTCCCATGCTGCTGGGAGCTTTCAGCAGAATACCATTAAATGGATTGCAAATACTGAATAGGTACATATGCAGATGATGGGCTTTTAATTTTGAAAACGCTTTCTTTCCAACACACAACACACGCATGTCATTCCATGCCAGTGTGAATATGTTCATACAGTTTGCTAAAACCCTCCTTTACTTTAAAGGAACAAATGGGGAGATGGAAACTTTATTTGCCATCAACACAAAAGTAAGAGGGGATGCATTTCATTGCCTCTTTACACTTCACCCGAGGTGTTGTCTCAGGGCGGGACCTGCACAGACATACACACCTGTACAATCTCGAGTATGAGAACTGATTTCCAGGGTGGGGTTTTCAGTGAGGTGTTGATATACTCAGACTTGAGCATAGGGCTAAGAACTTGCAGACCCAAAGTTGGGAACATAAGTTCTCCTGGGACATGCATTCCCAGGCAGCTGGGTGTATATATCATCAACAGCATGCCCTCATCCAAAATTCCTGTAACTGTGTTTGCTGCCACATCACTTGAGTCTCTTGATCCTTCTTACTGGCTACAGACAGTGCTTCATGAGTGCACCTGCACATGTTCTGGATTGAAGATAGCTACCTTGAGTGAGGGTGAGGGGAGCTTACTGGGATAGGTACTAGGTGTTATCCAGTGTCCAGCACAGCCAGGGCTTTGGGTCTTGCCCAGAACCTGTAGGTCTTATTGCAATAGAAATATGTTTTACCTACTTTGTCAAGTTATGGAAGGATTCAGGCTATAAGCATTTCAACAGCTGCCTTCTCCTTCCCTTTGCCAGGAAGAACAGAATTTCTTCTTTCTGCTGGTCTACTGCAGTTCATAGATCAGGACAGAAAACACATTTAATCTGCATTTTAGCTAAAATACGCTCTGAACTGGAACACCTAAAGTATGTGCTTAATAACAGTGGTACTCTTCTGGGTGTGTGTGAATGGACTAGTAATGTTTTTCGGCAACTGTAGTGACTTAGTCAGATCCCTTCTACACAAATGTGTTGTGAGGAAATACGGGCACACCAATTTCCTTTTTTTTTTTTTGTAGACAGAATCAGATTTGAGCTTACACCATTGGTTGTGACAAGGCATATAGTACCTTCAGAAAACTCCATAAAAGAGTATGGCATAATAAACACTTGAAGAAAAGTACGAAGATCAGTGCTTACAGAGCCGTAGTGCTGTCTACTCTCTTATATGGTTCCAAATCATGGGTCACCTACCGCCACCACCTGCGTCTCCTAGAGCGCTTCCATCAACGCTGCCTCTGTACAATCCTAAACATTCACTGGTCAGATTATGTGACTAATACATCTGTTCTAGAACAAGCAGCAGTCACAAGCATTGAGGCCATGTTGCTGAGAACACAGCTGCGCTGGGCAGGGCACGTCTCCAGGATGAAGCACCACTGCCTCCCTAAGATCTTGCTTTATGGTGAACTTGCCACTGGCTGCCGCATGAGAGGAGCCCCAAAGAAGAGATACAAGGACTCCCTGAAACAACATCTCAGCCTTGGCCATATTGATCAACATAACTGGTCTACTCTGGCCTCCAATCAGGAGGTCTGGAGACACACCATCTATAACGCTGCTGATGCCTTTGAGAACGCACATGGGATCACTCTCGAGGAGAAAAGACAGCGCAGAAAGAATCGTGCCTTGCAGAATATACCACCTAAGGAGTCTTTCTGCTGTGTCTTTTGCAACCTGCCCTGTCTATCTCATATTGGCCTTTTTAGCCACCAGCGTGCTTGTATCAAATGTGGATAGAGCCTTTCCCAAATCTTCGTTCGCAAAGCCTAGCCATGAATGAATGAATGTCCAAAATCTCTTGGCATGTGCATTCCCTATGAAGGTTGAAAGGCAAGGGTAGAGCTCATTTGTTTTAATTTAGGTGTTTGAAGGTAAAATATTTAGCCTTAGATTGACATTGTAGGCTCTTTTTATAAGCAATGAACAGGGAAATGTACCATCCAAGTTGATACATGTCATGCTAAAATTAATGCTTGTGAAAAGTTAGGCAAGTAAGGGACACAATTCCTCTGTTTCTTCCATTGTACTTAAAGAGAACATAAGGTACTATCTCTGACTGCTGTGGATGACTGTGGATTGGTGGCAATATTTCAGTGTTTATGGAACCTGGCCATCCCTCTTCACAGGTGAGAAAAGTAGAGCATAACTATGAAGGCATAAGAATAAGGGACAGAAGGACCCGAGATGACAGACATTTACAGTGACTATCAAGACTAGATGGCTCTCCTCCAGGAGAAATAAAGAGTGGAACAGCTGACTTGTTAATGAATATCTACAAGTGTTCATCTCACATTTATTATGCCACATTGGGATGAAACCCTAACCCTGACTCTAATTCTAGCCCAGGAATACCAGTTAAGTTATAGATATTTTATTTTTCCATTATCCTGAAGAACAGAAATATTGCTAACACTGAACTCATGCTAGAGAAATTACAAAGAAATACAAACCAAGTACCAACCAGAGTAGTAACAGCAAACACATTGAGAATGACAAAATACTGAGTTGCATACAATTCAAGAGCGCATTACCAGCTTTTGTGAAGATAAATTCTGACTAATTTTCTGTCTTTTTTTTCTTCCTTTCTTTTTTTTTTTTTTTGGCTGAACTTTCACACAACAGGCAGTAAAAGAAATTTGAAAGCCACAGGGTTGCAGGAGTTGTTCTATCATTAATCAAAACCTGTAAGAGAAAGGAAGCAAAGGATAATAATATGAGTCTGAAATGAGGTTAAATTTGAATTGTTCAAGTGACCACTACACATAAAATTTTCTTGTGTACTGTCATTAGACAGAGTTAAAAACGGAATTAACCAATTACTATAAAATGTGTGTATAATTAATTAGCAAAATGTTACAGATCTAAAAAATTATTTAAAGTTAGAGATTAGCACTCACTTTCATCAAACTTCATTTCACTCAGCTATGCTGCAAAAGCTCCCTACAGTATCACTTTATTCAAGTATCTCATAGAATAAAGAAGGATTTGTTTTCTTCATCCAAATCCCTGGAATACATCCATTTGCTACATTTCAGGTTTTGCATTTTTTTGTGTCCGTGGAGTAGGATGGGAGTGCAGCTTGTCACAGTTTCTCATGCTTTATACCTCTTGACATATTAGAGCCTGGAAAAAAGCCATGAGCGTGCCATCACGAGTATGTTGTCTTGAACATTTGGCCATTGGCATACAAAATAGAAACCCTAATGCCCGAACAGTTGCACTGACCAGGTGGTCCTCTGAGGTTGGCTGGGGACACAGACGCTTCTTTTTACACTTTCTAGGAAGCATCCGGATGCAACTGAGTGAGCTAAGAAAAGAATATGTTCTTCATTCCTTGGAAAGCTGAGGTAGTATGGAAGAAATGCTTCGGGTTTTCCAGAACACGCTCCTAAAATGGTTTGGCGAAGAAGCACGTTTGACCAGAGAAACAAGGGCAACACTATCACATTTTGGAAGGGGTAAGGTGAGTGGAAGAACCCCTGCAGTGTGGAAATAACCCACGGTTGTTTTTTTGCTACCTTCTACACTTTGTAGCACCATGAAGGTGTCACACAGTAGGAGCCACAGCATCTGTCATGGGTAATGTTACCACAACCTTCGGAACCAGTTTCATTTCCCTGCCCTCTGCCTCACAGCTGGCTACCGGTATTGAGTGGAGAAGGTCTCAGTGGGGGCCAGCTTCTGATAGAAGTATTTTCTTGCTTACAACGAGGAAAGCAAGAATCTAAGTCAGTCTGATACTTTCTTAACCTCATCTGAGCCCTGTTGAAGACAAGATCTTGATCTTACCCATTCTTTTCACACACTCACGTCCTTCAGCCCTTGGAAACACAGTGGCTTTCTGGACAAGAATTGTTTTTGTAGCTGAGGGAGCGGTGGCTAACCAAGTAATCTGCTCCAGAACCACAGTCAGCATCACAAACATGTCCATTAAAGACTGTGAAGTACATACAAGTAAAATTTATGGAATATGATGGTCATTTGCCTGTATCCAGTGCCTCTAGATTGTCAAATAAACTGTTGAAGATCAGAGCTTTGTTAGTCTCTTTATTGCAGGAATAAACTGAGATGGAACAGCAAAGAAATATGAATAAAATCATTCCTAAAGTTTTGGCCAGGATGGCATTTTCCCCAATGAGCTAATGAAAACTTTGCAATATCTCTTTTTTGGGTTTTTTTTAGGTTTATTTTTTAATACCATCACATTAAAATGCCAACAGAATGAATCCAACTTAAGAGTGTTTAGCAGAGCAGGAAAGACTGCAGAAGACTGCTCCTGTGAAATTTAGTAGAGACATTCTGGAACCCTGGCTCAGTTGCATGAATGAATCTGTAATCTCAACTATCAAAAGTTTGTTATGTGTGTGACTTCGGGGGATTTAACAAGCCATTTCAAAGGCTGGAGATTATAAGAGAAATGAAAAAGAAATTAAATATGTTCATTACAGTATCATTACTTCATTTTGCCTTCAGAAATTGGCATATATGATTTGGCTGAACAGGTGTGGAACAACTTATTTTGATCAGTATGAAATAAAATGCATTTTGCACTGCTGCTGTTACTCTTCCCATGGCTCAGATTACACAGGGTAATTTTTTCCTTTATATCCCCTCTTATAGTTATAAAAAAAGGCAATATCTACCCCTGGATAAAAACGCTCTTGTAAGAGAAAACACACACACATGCACTTTTTTTCCCCTGAATTTTTGCTCTATGGTTTTAAAGGAAATACCTTTGAAGCTCATTGTTTTTGCTCTTTAATGAACACAGTGTTAGTCTAGAAAGAGAGCAAACCTAGAAATGAACAGTCAGCCAGAGACTCTTACAGAGTACCACCCTGATAGCTACAGGCTTGGCCTTATGGGATGCACTTTAATATAGTCTCCACAACTACTGATTGAAGAAAACAACTATCTCATTGGCCCTACGAAGATCATTTGATGTATTGATTGAGTTTTAGGTTTACAAGTAAAACCAGTTACTCCCAATGTTCTATATTTTTGGGACTGGTAAATGAAATTAAAACCAATGGAATATTTTTGTGCTGCTTTATACCACTGCTAAAAGACTCAACCTGCCTCCAGACTGACAAAGTTCAATCAACCCTTTTCAGTATGGACAAAAGTAGACTTTTTTTTTTTACTTTAAAAAAAAAAGCTCATGCAAAATTTAATTTCACCCAGACTTCAGTGTTGCTTTTGTTCTCATACAGCTATAACTCTTCTGGTTCAAAATGCTCCATATGAAGTTATTTAACTTTCAGAAGACTTGACTAATAATTTCCATTCGTGTAAAGGAGTTGTTAATTGAAACTATTTGGGTAGTATCAACATTTACAATAGTGTAGATTTTGTCAGACACTGGCTCCTTGGAAGTATGGCAACTTTTTGGCTAGTCATTTTGCTGCTTTATTTGTAATGGATTACCAACACTACATTGTGTTGTAAGATTCTTAGTGCCTGACTAAGAATCTTCTTTCTCTTTCATGTTTTGGTTTTGACTGTCATCTGTATTTCAAGGCAGCAGAATTATAAGAAGCTTTTCTTTTTAACCATCCCACCAACATAAGGGCATTGCTGATAAATTGAAGATAAGGTGGCTCAACACTTGCAAAAGTGTTTCTAACTAGCTGCAGGTACCAGAGTAATGCTGGCTGTGTCAGTGCTGCTCCTGTGCTCAGGGCTGACAGAAGCTGCTCCACAGAGCTCCATGGCAGCCATGGAGAGCTTTTTACTCATCATGAACAACCACTGAAATACCATCAAGAATCCACATATTAACATTAGGCTTAATTAAAAATGGGTGAGAAACCCCCAAATCACCTCAAACTCTCAGCACTGCAGTTTGCATCAAAGGAAATCCTCAGCTTGTTTCTTTACTGCAGCCTTTACTATGCAAGGCATAGACCCAAATCTGGGTTAAGACACTAGGATATTTAGACCACAGCTAACTGAGCTGTGGTCTAAATATCCTAGTGTCTTAAGACAAAACAAGAGTTTTTTGTATACTTTCTTACCACAAATGGCTGTATCTTTTCATGCTACCAGAGTGCTTAGTCCAGTCAGAAGGGAATTTCTGAGATATATGAGGAAACAATGAATAGACATTTTGTTGCTATAAGTATATTGACACTATGTATAAATATAGATTTTGAAGTAGGGAATGCAGAGGTGAAAAATGTTGTTTGATGGCTGACAAAGTACTTGGAAGCTGACTTGACAACCTTCACCCCCAACAGCCTAATCCAGTACACCCACTCATTCCTGCAGGCAGGAATTCCTGTGCAGGGTAAGGAGGGATGAATTCTTTCTCTCAAAGCCATAGAGGTGTTTCTACTCCCTCAAGGTGAAGGCCTCTCTGATTCTCGTGGCCAAGGCAGTATCCATCCACCAGGACGCTGCTCTGCAGCCTTCAGGGTTTTTTCTCTTCTACTCTGGCCACTGTGCACAGCTCAGGCACCAGCAAAGAGCAGCAGCACACACGGGAGATGGCCAGCAGAGAACTCTCTCCACACAAAGGAGATTTTTGCTAGCATTAGGTGTGTAGAGCTAGCAGAGCTGTGCTCTGCATCAGCCGTGCTGCCCTCCTGAGGTTTACCAGGGGAAAAGGCAGACTGGAGAAGAAGGACTGACAAAGGTCTGTGTCCTTTTTCCAAACAGTCCCAGGATGGGCAGCTCTGTCAGCCTGCAGATAGAGCCCCTGCACCAAGACAATCACCTGCTGTTGATGAGGAATAGCAGAGTTTATATTTTTCCTCCCGTGTGTAAGCACAGGAGGAAAAAATATGCACAGCAGCATCCACAGCACAGTCAGGTGGTAACACACAACCTGAAAATTATCCAGCAGGAAACAATGGAACACCTGACACAGGTTTTGTTCCAAAGTGGCTTCAGCAAGGTACATACACGCATGGGAGGAAGCAGAGGGATATGCTGTGCCAGGATGACTGTAAAAGTGGAAGCAGGGAAAATAGCCTGCACTTTAAAGGAAGTTATTTGTTTTCATGGTTAAAGGGATGCTGTCAGTCACTATGCTCATCAGAAACAGATTGCAAAAAAGTTTTTCTGGAAAGTTATTGTGATCAAACAGCATTTGACTGCACATGTAAGCATTTCTGGAATACAATTTCTATTGCTTTTTTATATAAAACATCCTTAGGAAGAGTACTCCACGAATTTACTGTAAAAGCAGGACAGAAAAAAAGTCACTGAAAAAGGAAAACCTTCTCATTTCAGTGCTTTAAACATGGAGTTGGCTGTTTGCATCCATCTTGAAATCCAAGAGATCTTGTACTCAGCAGTCTTCCCATGGTATCCATTTCCAGCTGGTATGAACAGGGGTCTCACACTGGTTGGGGAATCTCCAGGGAGCAGTAGCCTCTGTCATGACAACCACAGGGCTATGGCCACAGGCTCTGGACGCTTGCACACACTGCATGGCTGTTGGGTTTGTGACTAATACTTTACCATCAGCTGACTGTTGCCCTCTGCCAAAGCTTCTTCCAGTTCAAAAAACAAGGGAAGTAATTTCCACCAGGCAGTTCATTTGTATTGCTGATTTAATAGTACTTTTCTGACGAATGGTACCAGATTATTCTGGGAAATAATGTATCAATTGACCATTTTATCAATGGCCTAAAAATAGTATACCATCTTTTGTCTCTTTCATTTCAGTGGTGGCCCCAAAATCTCTTCTTTTCTAGGCTTAGGAACATTCTTGATTACTACAGTGATGACAGAGAACATGAACAGAGATATCCCAAGAATGTCAACATCTCAGTGCAGTGTGACTGCAATACAAATTATTTTTGGACTCATGCTGTGACTGTTCAGGGGAAGACAGTCTCCATCTCCACTGTGGTACCCTCACAGTGCTTATCAGCAGAGCTTTTCCAGAGGGTGGACAATCTAGGTAATCTGTGCTGTTTGAATCATTCATCTTTCTCAAGTACTTCTTGCTGTGATAAGATTTCAGTTTAATTTGTGGGTAGGATTATTCATCTTCAGAGGGGTGATAGCAGAGCTGTGTCCAAACACGATAAATAATGGTCCTTACTTATCACTGCAGTTTCATGATGCTGCTGTTCCTGAATTAGAGGGAGAGTGATTCTGTAGCTCTTCACTGGCACACCAGGTACGTGTTCGAGGAAAGAATGCAGCCCCTGCTCAGCCAGACCATCTCATCATCACCGAGACCAGCTCTGAGCTGCACTGGGGCCCCCACCAGCCAGAGACACCACTCCCCTTGCGTGAAACCTGCTGAGCAGCTGCAGTGGTGGCAGCTCCAGATACAGATTCTGGGCAGCTCTAGGTCTCCCTCTCCAGAAGCAAAGCTTTTTTATTGCACTCACGTTACCTACATCTTTGAGCTTTCAGGGTAAACAGTTAGAGAGCAAAGAGCAGTGAGGAAATACTTCAGGACAGCCAGTCTCCTGGGCCTTCAGACCCAAGGGGCTTCCCCTGACTCTTTGCAGCTAGAAAACAGCAATAATAATAACCATGTGTCAGTACTTACCAGAATTTGTCCCTACCCCATGAAGCAGGGCTGGCACTTCTGCAAAGGCACACAGAGGCTCAGCAGGTCCATGACAGTCGGGCAACCACCATGCAGGGATGGGAGCTCTGCCAAAGGTCCTGATACCTTTAGCATTGCAACAGACTATTTAAATGTAATGGGGAGGCAACTTAAAACACTATAAACAGCTTTTCCATAAATATATGGTTTCTATGGCCACTTAATTTCCATGGGAAGTGTAAGGTTTAACCCCCGAGCCTATGTTGATGTCCTCTTTCCTCCTTGGGTCATGGCACTCACATTTCCCTTAGCTGTATGACTTTAGCTGTCAGTCACCTGGTTTTCAGAAGAAAGACCTGAACCTGGCCATCAGCAGCTGGGATGCTTTGTCTCATTGCTGCTCATTCATATTCATGTTCAAGAGTCCAAGCACACGCACTCTCAGGTACAGCAAAAAGCTCTTGCAGGACAGCAAGACGAATGGGGTTCATCCCTCAACAAGATTACAGGTGTAGCCTGAATTGCCCAGAAGCTGTTCCATATTTGGGACCTGTTGTCATGTCGAGAAATGATATTGTAAGGAGGAAGACGAGAGAAGCGCGGGCAGTCGGGCTGCCTCCCGCCGTGCCTCTGCCAGTTACTGGGCTTTAGAAAGTTGGAAAGAGCGGAACCCCAAAATACCTGGCGGTCCACCCAAGCCGAGAGCCCGTGGCTGGGCCCCAGCGTGGCGGGGGGAGCGCTGGGTGTTCGCTGCAGCTCTGGGTTCGAGCCGCCCCTGCCGCCACCTGTCGGCCCCGGAGCGGAACCCCGGCACCCCCCGCCTGGTTCACGCCGCGAATCATCTCACAGTACCTCCCGTTTGCCGAACTTCGCCGGGACCACACACGCCCTCAGCATTCGCATGACATCCAGTATGTTTTATCCTACTTTGCAAGGTAAATACTAACATCACATACGGCATGTGTAACAGAGGAGACTTTGGAAAACAACATGGCCGAGAGAAATGACAATTACTTCTTTTTCTTTGCAAGAGCTTGTTTCAGAAGTAATTCCTCCAGTATTTGGCTGTGCCAATCCTGCTGGGGCACATATACTCTCTCTATATGTCTGCAGTCTTGATTTTTCTGCTTGTCCAGACAAAGGCATGTGCCCAAGATTGCACCTCCTCCTTCCTGTCTGAACATCAAGTTTTCTTTTACATAGAAAAAAATTAGCAGAGAAAGGACAGGAATGGTGCTTTGAGCATAAAATCAGGATACAAATTTTTAAGCATCCAGACTCGACAGCAGAGAGATGCCCTCATGCCCCACAATGCAGTGACATCCTGAACATCCTACTGTAATTGGAGTAGTTCATTTTTCCAGGTACGACAACACAAATCTGCAAAATTCCCTCATACTGTAGTATGAAACTAGGCACCAACTTACAGTGTCAATTCTTCAAGGTTGTCTTCCAAAAGCATACCCTTCCTGCTTCAAGTTCTTTCATTTACCCATATCCAGAACAGACAAAGCAGAAATTCAGAGAATGTTAACTGGATTTAACTGAAGGGATAATACAATAGTACATGAAACTTATTGGTAATAAATGAGAAACCATTTACCGTTGGAACACCTAGACCTGACAGGATCTCCTATAGGAGGCCTTCAAAAACACCCCTCTTCATTGACTGTGTAGCCTATGCCCAAACCATTCAGTCTGGGAACTGAGGAAGAATTGTGGCTCACAGGCCAAAAGAAAGCAACATACTGCTTTAAGGACAAGGTACACTGTGTAACCATAGCTCAGTTCAGATCATAGAATCATAGAATTGTTTAGGTTGGAAAAGATCTCTAATATCATTGAGTCCAACTGCTAACCCCGCACTTTCAAGTCCACCACTAAATCAAGTCTTTTAAATGCTTCTGGGGATGGTCACTCAACCACTTCCCTGGGCAACCCATTCCAGTGCTTGACAACACTTTTGGTGAAGACATTTATCCTAGTATCCTATCTGAACCTCCCCTGGTGCAGCTTGAGATCATTTTCCTTCATCCTGTCACTTGTTATTTGGGAGACTGACCTCCACCTTGCTACAACCTCCTTTCAAGTAGTTCTGGACACTGACAAGGTCTCCCCCAAGCCTCCCTTTCTCCAGGCTAAACTACCCCAGCTCCATTAGCCATTCATCATATGACTTTACCCTCTAGACCCTTCACCACCTTGGTTGCCCTTCTCTGGACACGCTGCAGCACCTCAATGTCTCAATGCTTTCTGCAAAAAAGTGGACTGCAAAGAAGGCTAGAATACAGTTCTGCTAATACAGATAAACAATGTCAAAACTGGAGGCTGGACTGTTAGCCCCTGAGTGCATCCTGGTAAACAGCTACTTTTACCTCTGCATTTGTTATCATGTTATGTTAACGCAACTGATATGCATAAACAGTAGATGCTGATCTACTCCTCTCTTTGAAGAAGTTGATTTTTTTTCCTGCCATCAGAAATCGAGTTTGTCAAGGTCATGAATCATCTCATTCCTTGGCAATGACTGATTTAAAAATGTGACCAAACAGCCTCCATCTACCTGTTAATAATTAACAGTTCATTTCAAGTGCCTGACAAGTTCTGGGTCAGATCTCCTGAAAACATTTGAGGGCTCAGAGTTAATGTTTATCTTAGTGGGGTGAAAATATGAACGACTTATTTCTGTAGCCTCTGGTGATTTGATTTTATTTCCTGCATGAAACAAATGGAGCACAAGCAGCCACCTACCTCGCCAGGGAGACACAATAAAAGAGCTGATCAGAAAAATCTCTCAGAAAGACCAGATGAGAGGAAGCTACAAAGACCAGAATAATAAGTTACCACTGCTAATCAGGCAGTTTGAGGTAGTTCAAGGCCAAACATCTACCCTCACCTAAGGTTTGATCAAGTTATGCAGATTTTTAAAAAACTTTTTCATTCCATAATCTCTAACTACTATCTTTATATGACTTTGCCCAAATCCAATATATATTATACTACTTCCTAAAATCCATAGTACTTCATTTTTTTTTTTCTTTTGACTACCTGGATCACATCAATGTAAGTTTTATGATCTTTCCAACTGATAATCAAGAAGCAAGAGAGTACCTACAGCTTGTTATTCAAAAACTTGAAAAATAAAACCTTGGAGAGTTGTTAGCCTTCATGTGGGTCATGTGGGTCTAGTACCCTTTATACTAGAGGATGTGGTAGGCCAGGATCTGGGAGACCTTTGCAGCCCCTCTGTACAGTCACGTCCTACCCTGGCAGCACCTCAAATTCTCAGTGTCCCATAGAAGGGACAAATGAGTCATCATTTTCATCTCCTGAAGTGCCACAGCTTTTAGATTAATGCTTTAAGCCAAGCTTTCAGTTTATGTTTATATAGAACTGCAGCATTTTGGGGGCTGCTTCATAAAACCATTCCATTCACAGAGGTGAGGAGGATTCAAGTGGGAAACAGAGCAAGCGTACAGGAGTTCTTTCCTGGTAAATGCTGCAAGTGTCTGAGAATTAGCAGCTTTGGGACTTTCTGATTTTCATTAGTCTAACCTTTTTTTTGACTTCCACAAGGCAAGGAGTTCTGCAATGTAATCACGCACTGAGAAAAAAGCCAATTACTTCCTTCCCGTTTAATTCTTCTACCATGAGACTGCAATGGCTTCTCTCACTATTGGTAACTTCCTGACAGTTTTTCATCCCTGTATTGACAATTTGAGGATAGAGACAATGAGATAAATGTTTTATCTGAAGAACAAACCCCACTTCCATTCCCTGAATTGCCTCAACTCTTCAATTCTAAGAAGTCCTTGAGTTTCAAGTTGTTGCAGCTCTTGTTCCTTCATGCAAAGGTTTGTTACAGATTTTTCTTTCACAATCAAAAGATGTACTTGTAATGAATACAACACATTGTGAACTTGTGTGCTTTATCTGTCAAAACACAGACTTTGACCTGAAGTTCACTGAAATGGATGGATTTTTTCCTACTTGCTCTGAAGAACACAGCTAACAAGTGCTCGTTGCAATTTCTCCATTTGTACTTGATTATTTCCTTTTGTTACTATGCATTATCTGTGTGCTCAGATGTGATATAATTTATAACCCTCATAAAAAACTCCTAACAGAATTTAAATTCAAGTCCGTCCTTCTTAACTTAAGAATTTTAGCATAGGTTTCATTTAGGTATGTTTTTAGCTGTTAATAGTATTCCTATGAGCTAAGAAAATACTTCAGCAACATGGGTCAGGTCCATACTTGCCATTTCACTGAGAATGGAATTTTTTTTCTAGAGTCACTGATATCTTACAATCAGACTGGGTATCCCTATTTATTTTTCTTTTACTCTCTTCCATTCTCATTGTCCATGCATGTAATCAATAATGAAGCTTTTGTTTTACAGTTTGTATCCTCTCTCTTCTCCTTTGGACAAACTCCTTTCTGTTTCACCTTTTAATTTTAAGTATTTTTTCCATTCAGTGTCATTACTGTCACTTTTCTCCTTTTTGAGACTTAGGAATAGCAATCTTGCTGTTATTTTATAGTAATCTCATCTGAGCTTTAGAGAATTACAAGCTTCTTTATTTGAATTAAAGAGGAATAAGTTCACTCCAATAACAATAATATCTTATGTTAACATCTCTAATATGTTCCAATAATAATAATATCTGATGTTAACATCTCTAATATGTTCTAAAAGTTCTCTTTACTCTGTTATTTTTACTCTTTAAACAGACCAGCTTTGACAAAAGCAGGTGTTTGAAGTAAATTAGATTATGTCATATTAAACCTGGAGTAAGTTTCACCCAGCACTTCTGTTTAAATTAGGGATTTAGATTAAATATCAACAAGCATTAATAATTTCTGCAATTTCCACTGCCTCACAGAAGCTGTTTTCTCAGTGTTTTAAAAGGATACATATAATTCACATTCTGAAAAAAAAATTTCAGAGAAACTTTTTCCTTGACTATTTTTCTTCTTCTTCCGTCCTTTATGGTTTTACATTTTCTCTTTGATTTAAGAATTTCTTGCCCTGGATGTGAAGGAGTATTAGGATACCTTATAATCAAAGCTGCTGGTACTGAGCAGTGATATGCCAGGCTGAATACAGAACTGATTTTCTCCCAGAAGCAATTCAAGCAATGTTTTAGTGAAGCTGGCNATAAGTGTATATGAGCACAGAATGTGGTGCTATATTTCTTCAGCTCTCTGAAGGTGGAAACATCACGACAATACTAATTAATACTGATAACTACTGATAACTAAATAGCCAAAGAAAGCCAATTGACAATTATATTTACCTCCCACTTGGTATTTGAAATGGAGATAACCCAAGAAAGCGGATTTTCAAGTAATATTTTCGGAGCTGAAACCACCAGACCTGGAGGTACTAAAGCAATTTCTTCAGCAACATGATTTTGTAAAGGGAATCACCAGCAACAGATTTCATTTCTAGGTGACTTCCCAGGCTCCCAAGAAACACATCAGCATCTACAGTCTAGAAGGATGTCAAAATAGTAGGATGTAATTCCTAGCAACTCAGAAACCAAGTGCCAAAAAATATACTGCTTCAGCAGGCATTACTTGCATCAAATTTTCTTATAACAGCACTACATAGAGGATAACTGTATTATACCAGGAGAAAAAAGTTTAAATTTCAGCTGCAAACACTAGACACTGTTTGTCAGAGGCAATTTTAAAGTATTTTTGCTCTTGAATTTAGAGCAGGATTTTCCCTATATAATTAGATGGGATAATATTTTTTGAGATGACTGAAGGTCAAATCCCATCATACTTATTTATACCTTGGCTATGAATAGTTTCACTGATCTCAGTAAGATTTCCAGAGGATTACCCAAGGTGAGTAATGATGAAAAATGTGGTTTCTAAAAAAGAAAGGATAGAAGCAAAACAGAACAATTTCCTAAGATCAATCAACAGGAAAATTTTAAATGGTGAAATTAAAAATGCACTCAAAAGAATGACACAGAAATTAATTCCCAGAAACACTCTGATAGGGATGTGCTGGAGAGTGGCGCACTTCATTTTAATAATAAATATATGGTTAAAGACGCAGAAAAAATAGGAAATTATGTAAACTCTCTACAGGATATTATAGTATGGCATTGTTTCAAATGTAATGATGTTGCCCTCATGCCGTGTTTGAAATTATTTTAATAAACCTTAGTGTTGTTTCTGTAGTCTTTAGTACCTAGATATAATGTCTGATACAGTGAAAGTCCAAGTAAATAGCTATCAACCCAAATCTGAAATATTTTGGGTTTTTCTCTCTATACAAAATTTAGAAAGCAGCTAGGAAGTTCTCATTCATATTTTAGGAGGGAAAGATTTTCTGTTACAGAAGCAACTCTTACTAAGAAAATCATCACAGCTTCCTTTTTTTCTGATTCTAAACTAGGACTAGAAAAGGACTGGAACATTTTATGCAGCAAGTTTCTCCTTTGAAGACTACCAACTTAGGCAAAAATTTCCAGTATTACTCTCCAAAAACATGCTAGTATCAATTATATTTGCATATTCTAAATTCCACTTTGGTCATCCTTTCTTCACCTAATCTTGAAGTCCATCTTCATACATGTAAGTAAATCATTACTATCTTTATACTCCTAATTGCAGTAATATTTCCTTTATAAGTAAATTCCATTATCCACCAATAGCTGGTGCATCTCTCACCCAAGGGCCAGATGTGGGCAGATGAAAAAAGAGCCCATGAAGGGGTGCAATGCTTTTAGGAGAAATCGTTGTGATAAATTTCATTTCACAGTGAACAGTTTGTACTTTGAAGGTTATCTTTCTTTAAGGGGATAAAACCAGGATGGCTACTCTTTCCTGGCAAATTCAATCAAATTTTTTTGACCTTTAACAAGTGTCAGGAGGAAAAATCCCACTTCCCTCTGCATACTGCCAGTATGGGTGGGGAGGAGTTCAAAGAGGAAGAAGAAAAGGAGATTGCAATGTCTCATCCAGCCAAGCGGTGAAATAAAAGCATAGTAACAGGGTTGGAGGCAGGACAAAGCGTAACTCCTGACTGGATGTATGTTAGGAATGGTATTCCCCAGTTTAGTAATCCCAGCAAAACACTCCAACTCTAGCTCACTCCCCTGTTCCCCCCACCTCCTCCCCTGCTGTGCAATGGGGAGAAGAATTGGAGACACAAAAAGTACAGATCACAGGTTGAGATAAGAACAATTTACTGGAAACACCAATGAAATAAGAAAACCAACAATAAAAGGAACAGTATTAATAACAAAGTGTACGAGAGGTGAACGTGAGTGCTCACTGCAAGGAAACCTCTGACAACACCCCAAAGTGCCTCCACTCTACCTGACCCGGAAGGGACCTCTTCCCCCGTCCCTGGAAAAT
Source organism: Lepidothrix coronata (assembly GCF_001604755.1). Lineage (NCBI taxonomy): Eukaryota > Metazoa > Chordata > Aves > Passeriformes > Pipridae > Lepidothrix > Lepidothrix coronata. The sequence goes on from NW_016690240.1 coordinate 4,766,430, forward strand.
GACCTGAGGTGGTATAAAATAACCTCTAGGTCCTAGCCATGCCCCCTCCTGGCTACTGCAAAAATTGACCCTGCCTGTCCAGAACTAGGACAATGTGATTTTGCCCTGAGGCAAATTTGTCTGTGACACTCTTCAATGGACTTTTCTTCCTGACCAAAAACAATGATGGCATGCTTGGTACCATGTGAATTTCTTCACAGGGAATAGCTATGGCTACAGCCTAGAGAAATGACTTAAAATTAATGTATAATATGCAAAAGATACTTCATATGCATGCATATCATTAGTGATGAGGTGAGCTCAACTGAAAACAGACGTCTGTTCTTCTATATATGTCGCTTTTTAAACAATTCATGTGATGACAGTATTGAACTTGTAAATGAAAATTAAGCTCTTTCAACTGTCACAAACCTGTGTTACAAGAATATCTTCACATTTAAAGGTCACAAGTTGCATTCATTTTGGCTCCCATGTCATTATTAATCACTAGAATCATGCCATCTGATTCTGCCAAATCTGTACTCAGATTCCCATTTGTGGGCTCCTGCAGTCCATAGGATGTCTCATAGATCCTTGGGTCTGTTTATCGTGGACAAGAATCTTGATGAGTTTATAAGAACTAAAGCAAACTCTAGCTAACTTACTCCATCTCTTTTGTGGTGCTAGGAAGAGTGAAAACCTAATACATCTTTTTATAGGCCATAGTTCTGTAATCTCTTGTAGGCATACATGATTTTAGTGAGCGGGAAGTATGAGTAAGGAGAGAACTGAGCTGGCTGGTGGTGTGGGCACAGCAAGGCTGCTCCTTCCATATAGTGCCAGCCGCTAGCTGTTCCAAACTCAGATTCCTCACTGCAGAAAGCTGACTTAAGAACTTGACTCACAGTTGAACAACAAAGGCTAAACTAACTTCCTGTGGAAGACCTGTGTGGGGAATTCCTCCTGAACTCCTATTTGCATCTGAATCTCTAGCATCTGTGCATTAGGGAAGAGTTCACTTTTGCTCGCTCGGGTGGCTGTATCTATAGCTCAGGTTGCCTCATGGTTTCCATCTAAGACCTTCTGTTCAACTTTCTTTAACAAAGGCAAATTCTAATCACTCAGGTCAGGCTTTTCTGTCATAAGGATATCTTAAGGTGGTTGATTTACCCATGTCATTTTCAGGGTGCTGTGGTTCAGACACTGACTAGGCAGAAGTAATACAGTGATATGCTTTTCCAATCCTGGTGAAAGAGAGCAGTCCTACAACTGAGGTGCTCCAAAACCTGCAAGGTCTGAAGAGGAGGCAGAGCAGGAATATCTGTCAAGAGAAAGTAAAGGTCTGTGAGCAGCCAGCACTGACCAACTGAAGCCCCAGGGAACTGAAGTTCCATGGGTGCAATCATCAGCCTCCTCTGTGCTGATCACAAAACCAGCAGAAAACTACTTACTGTCACTGTTGAGCTAGTTATTCATCAGCTCATCAAGATAAATTGGTACAGGGAACGGTCAAGCAGAAGCCAGGGCCAGCCTAAGGAAAAGGCTGGGAAAAGGAGGGGGAGAAAGGTGTGGAACGGCAACCCTATAGAAAACAGACTAACTCTTGATATGCAGTACAGGGCAATTTCCTTTGATTATGGCATCTGGCTTGTGGGCTAGTCTGCAGGGTGAAGAGGAAGAACCTAGAATATTTTAGGATAAATATGTAGGCAGAGCAGTGGCTATGTGATGAATAACTCTTTCAGGCTATTCATCATGTTACCACTGCTCTGTCTACATATTTCAGGCTTTGTAGTCTGAAAGAGAGCACCTTGAGAGTGAGGTCTAGTTAGGGTTGTCTGGAAGATGATGAGTGCAAATATTTCTGTTTAATGAGCATGCATACTCATTTGCTCATTTAGAAGAAAGAAGTCATAAAGGAAGGCAATAAGTAGAAACAAAAACAGAAATTGCCGTGGTTCACCGACTGGTACCTGTTAGTAGGTTTTGCAGTGACCTCATACTTCACGAAGAGGTGCAACAAACAAAGCACTGGAGTGCCAGCACGTACTGAGGACAAGGGATAAGCCTCTCTTACTGCCCTTCTCCTTGTTTCACAAAACCTTGACTAGGATTCACTAGATAACTGAGATACATGCCTCTAAGTTATAGATTCATCTGTCTTTAAAAAGCAGCATGTTTCTTTCAGCAGTTTGTACTGCCTTAATCATTACAAACAATCTCATTGAGGTCCCCTGCAGTATCTCCAGAAAGCACACATCTAGTCATGGAGATTCAACATCCCAAAAGACAGAGGCACTGCTGGAAGACAAAAGAAAGAGACATGTTATGGTGCTGAACACAAAGGCCACAGCACACCTATGACATGTTGGGGGCAGCAGTTAGTAGCTGACATGACATATGCCTTCAATCACTTACTCAGTTTGTCTCCAAAATAAGATCAGCTCAGCAAAAAACAACCCTGTTCTGTGGCGAACATTTCACCTCATGTGAACTTACAAAGTACTGTTAGCCTGGAGACCAAATGGGGCCCATAGGCAGGACAATGTATATAAATACCCAGGTAAGGCTGGCAAGGAAACAAATAAACAGGCTCTAATTTTCTCCTGCAACATTAAGCACTTTTCATACTGTGCGAGACTAGAAAGGTTGAGTTACCCTGACGTCAGTACAGTCATTATTGGCTCAGGTTTTTGGCTTATGTACAAGGCTAACATTCTTACTCTTGAGAGGGTCTTACTCTAGCACAGAAATGGTTAAGAAACTTTAATGTGTTATCCACCTCTGTATCCTAGCCCAAGTGTCTGAATTTCAGAATATCTGGAGACCAACCATGGTGACCATGTTTTCATGGTGTCAGGAAGATTAATGAACAACCTCACTGTAATTAAAGGCCTCTTCAGATGCCCAAAAATGAAAAACAAACACCAGACACTACATGCAGTCCACATACATGCACTACCTAGACAGCAAAGTATTCCATATTCCTTCCTATCAAGCACTTTAGACATTCTTCATGCCCATACTTCTACTGTGAAGATTTCTTGCTACAGACATCTCAGTGATTTTGGGAAATTATCTTGCAACAGGCCGATGCATCTGAGTGTTAGAGAGCAAATTAAGGGCTCTTAATGTTTTCCCAAATATTTTCACATATGCTCTGTTATTATTTATATTGCATTACAGACTATCTTGAGCCATTTGACTTTAACAAGAGGCGACTTAAATTGTATGCTGTAGATTGGAGTGCATTCATCCAAGGAGACATCAGCAGTAATAACCAAGGACACTGTGCTGTGCCTAATGAAGGTGTTTTCCTGAAGTCAGTGGGATCTCAGACTGCTGAGGACTTTACAAACTTGAGTCTTTAAGGGCCTACCTCAGGAGCCCTTCTACATACCTGGAACCTGTCCAGAACATAATTTTCCTAAATTCTCTCAGGGATCTGAAACAACACCCAGTACTCTCCAATCCTATTGCACCTGATTATTAGGCATAGATTGCTGTGCAACAGAGATAATCCTTTAAGTGGTGAATGGGAGATGTATACTACTGAGATAATGCACATCCCTGCCTGAGTGAGGGACTGTGACCCCAGGTCCAAATGAGTACTGGACCAGATGGATTTGGCATCTCATTTAGCTAGGCTATAGTTAACATACAAAAGTAGTACATTGCCGTCAGTCAAAGTCAGCTGCTAACACTTTCAGGAGAGTCCCCTGTCTGTCTGACTACTGCTAGCTGTTAATACACACAGTCAAAAATGTGGGGATTTAGGTATGTGTTTCAAGAAACTGCAGAAAACATCTGCGAAGGGAGTGGGCTTCTCTTTTCATAGGGCTTATTATTAACAAAACCTAAAATCCCAGTTGCATTTTCACTGTATTACTGAAATTGTTTTCTGTCCTAACTTCTCTGCATCACTGTTAGAAATTATTGATACCTGTTTCGAACACCAGAAAGACCTACAATTCACTTGTACATGAAAATAATTCAAGTACAGCAGACTTGTGGTGAAATTCAGAAATAATTGCTTTAGTGCTTTAACTGCTAGCATTTGGTAGCAGAAGCACTGATGTAAATCAATAATTGTGTTTAAGATTTAGGTGTTTATTCTGCAGACAGAATACAATGCATAAGGTAAGAGTACATAAACTCAGGATCTTTTTGCTGGTGCAGATCCTTATGGTCCAAACTATTTTATACCAAATTCTTCTTTTCACTTTCTGAAATGGCATCTGCCACTTCAAAAGAGTGTAACTTATATTGCACTTGGGAATTTGCAAGAAGTATGTATGCAAAAAGAATGTCTGTTCTTTTTACACTTTCATACCAAGCACCTGGAAGAACACTACTTGCTTTGCACTGCCTCAGAGAAGCACCTTGATTTAATGAGTATATGTTTACCAGCTCTGGGATTGAGATGGGAATCTGAAGCAAAGGCCGCACATGCCACAGAAAAATACTGCCACACAATTATCAAAGTATAACAATTCCCCCTCACATAGTATTTCACATACTCCTGAATCACATCTCATGTTAATATTTTGGAGTCACTTGTAAGATTTTTTTTACCAAATAATTTAACATCCTCTCTCTTTGCGCATTTCCAGTACTTTAATATCTGGAGTATATCTGATTCTGAACTGAAATTATGTATCACTTGGTACAGCTGCAAAACCACAAATGTGAACAGTAAAAGCAGAATAAGCAAAATTAAGTAGGCATGGCTTAAAACCCCACACTGCTACACAGCTAGTCCCTTTTAGCAGGTAAACAAAAACCGTAGCATCTCATAAATCCAAAGCCTAGACTGGCTAAAGAAATTGTAACAGTTTCAACATGAGACATGCAAGAATGAGGATGTGTGTCTCTTTATTTTGAAAAGTGCTGCTATTGTGTGGAAAGGGAGAGGAAATTATTAACTCGTAAGTTCTCTTAAAAATCCCGTAACAGTTGTTTCCCTCCACAATGTGGTCTACATATTATCCCTTTATTTGCTCCAAATTTGTAGCATGTTTATATCCTATTAAAATATTTTTTTCCAGATTTATTTGGCACAAAAAGGACTGATGTAAAAATGGTAGGCTAGATCTTTGGGTAATTTAAATGGTTGCAATTCTGTCACCTGAAATGGAATTAACCCAAATTACAGCAGCTGGGCAACTGACTGTGCTCCTAATTTCGGAGCAACTTTCCGCCCCTCCACGTACACCCTGTGAGGCGAGCGGGATGAGTGGGCTTTCGGTTGGGCTCCAGGAGGACTGGGGAGCTGGTGGCTGCGGTGTCTCCGGCGGGAAGGACACAGGCAGCCCGGGAGGCAGCAGCATCCCCCGAAGGCTCAGTCGATGCCCCCGCGAGTGGCGGCTGCTCGGCAGCCCGGCAGCGGCCACCCCACCCCGAGGCGGCCGGGACACATCACCCGGCTCCTGCGGGGCAGGGCAGGGGCGGAGGCTCGGGCTCGGGGTTCGCGGAGCTCCGGCCGCCTCTTCGCCCGCGTCCCCTCCCCCTGGTGGGGGCGGGAGCGGGGCCGGCCCGGGGAGGAGGAGCAGCCGGAGCCGAAGTCGGGGCTGGATCGCGGCGGCTCCGGCGGAGCCCCTGAAGTTTGCGCTGCCGGCGGAGGCGGCTCCGGGCCCTCGTCCCGCCGCTTCCGGGGCTCCGCCGGGCGGAGCGGGCCGGGCCGGGCCGGGCCGGCGGGCGGCCGGGGCAGGGGGCGGGAGCGGCCGCCGGCAGGGAGCCGAGCCGCGCCGAGCCGAGCCGAGCCGAGCCGCGATGAAGAAGCCGGACGGGAAGGTGGTGCTGCTGGGGGACATGAACGTGGGCAAGACCTCCCTGCTGCACCGCTACATGGAGAGGCGCTTCCAGGAGACGGTCAGCACCGTCGGCGGCGCCTTCTACTTGAAGCAGTGGGGTCCGTACAACATCTCCATCTGGGACACCGCAGGTGAGCGGGGGGCGGCCCGGAGGAGCGGGGATCCGGCCCTGCGGGCTCCCGGCTTTTCCTGGCGGAACGGGACTCTCAAGAATTCGGGCGGCGTTTGGCGGCGGGCTGCCCCTCTCCTTCGAGTCCGAGGAGAGCGGCGCTGCCCCCGGCACCCTCTCTGCCAGGGTCACGATGCCTATGGCTTTCTTTTCCCTAGTTTTGGCTCTGCCCTAATGTCCGAGCTGTCGATGGGAGAGATTGCGGGCTGGTGTCCTGGCGCGGGACAGCCTCACCTTTCCGAGAAGCGGCGGGTAGGAGATGGAGAGATGGTCCCCCGGTGCCCTCGCGGGAGAGGCCGGCCCCGGGAACCCTGCCCTGATGCTTAGCGCCTTGTTTTGGCACTACGGTAAAGTCAGTCGCCTGAAACATAGGGTTTGGCAGTAGGACAAAGTCTGAAAAGAAATACGATTTTGACGGGCCAGAAGGGGCCTTACATCTGCTCATCTATAGTATTTTTGGACTTGCTTTGCAAAATGTGAACGTACAGGGAAGATTGCGGTGCCGGTTTGCTTTCTTTTGCCCGAGTAGATTGCTACTGACGGCAAATACAGGTAGGAATTAGAGAGGTTACAGTTTCTGCTCATCCCTTCTCGATGTGTGGTGATGAGTATCCTTTTGATATCAGCTGGTGTCAGACTGGGACTTCCAAAAGCGCGCTGCTCACCAGCCGTTCAGACGTGGCGTTCCCCTTCACCACAGCAGTAAGAGCATAAGGAATTAATGCACAGAGAGCACGGGCTGCAGGCAGTTTCTGTCTGGGATAGCAGCAAGGGGCTGTCTGGCCCGCTGTATTGTGGCAGGCAGCATCTCCGGGATGCAGGAAGGAGTATGGGTTGTGGTCATGTGTAGTCATATGAATGTCTTGCTCTTGATTATTAAGTCAGGAAGCTCCCCCCTGTCATGTAAAGGACTAAGACTGTCCAGAAAAATGAGGTCTATAAACGCTCTTGCCCCTTAAGTTGATCTTGGGGAAAAATAATCATGTTCAATATTTTTTTATTTTCATGTTTAGCTGGATTTTAGAAGATTTATTAGTGGCAACATGAAGAATGCTGATTATGTGTCCTTGTGAAACTTGTGGAGCTGCAGCATCACGCAATATTCCAGTTTCCTTTTGGTGACGTTTGGGAGGGAAGTTCATTTGCTGTGTCACTTCATGTCACAATCTAGTCCAAAATGGCTTTTCCTGCATCAGGAATTGAGAAGGAGGAAGGGGAGAAATGAAACTGCCGAGAAATTATGCAGAAACACATTTGGGGGGTGGGAAGGAGATTTTTAAGAACTTTTGCTTCTTGCATTTCTTAATCTGTAACTATGATGAAAGCTTTGTACCAGTAGCTCTGTTTTAAATATACTTTCTATGTCCTTTGCAGTATTTTTGAAAAAAAAAATCGACTTCCATTTTGGAATTGATGCGTTTTACTGTGGGAAGTCTCCTGTGGGCAACTACTGCTTGCTTCTATTAAGCCAGACCCACATGGGAGATTAATAGTGGGCTTTATTTCAACAGAATTATCTTGGTGATGTTGTTCTTTGGTAATTTCCATTACACCCTTCTGATTTTTTTTTATCATACACAATAAAGTAACTCCCTTCAAGGCTTGTCTGCATTTAGAACCCTTTTTTTTTCAGTCATTTATTCTTATTGCAGTATTTTAGTCCATGTTATTTGAGGCTTCAGGCTACCAGCTCTACGTGGCATCTGGAAAGCTCCAGAGTTGGGTTCTCCATGTGCCAGATGAAGCACCCAGGTGATTCCTGTCTCAGGGCAACACAAGTGTTCAGAACTCAACAATCGCCTTCCCAGTGACCATGGTTTCCTCTGTACCCTGGAGCAGGCCACTGCTGATGCTGCTGCATGCATAACACTGCACTGGAAGCTCTGCTGGTCTCTAAGACTTGGCAGGACTTCTGTAGCAGGATTGCTGAAGCTGTATTTGTAGAACACTTGTTGAAAAGTGTTGCTGCATTTTACCAGGGGAGGCATAACATGTATTCCTCATCCTTCTCTCTTGTTGGAGTGAGCATTGAGCCCAGCTGTCCCTTCTCTTGTGCTTCACAGGGAGGTGTGGACTCTTTCACCACTTCTCTGTTGACTTGGAAGTTGCTAAGACCGGGCGCTAGACCGTTTTAGGGCGTGTGGGGTCTCATTAATCTTGGAACAAATAGAAGCTCCCAGGGCTTATATATGCTTTCTCCTGTCCGGGTGAAGAAGGAAGGGACCATGTGGACACTTGTAACCCTGATGTTAAGTCACAAGGGGATTCAAAAGCCTGCATAATTTATTTATTTATTATTTTTATTTTGTGCGGACCTTATGCTTTTGCTAGCCACAACTGGAGACCTTGGCCTGTGGCTCTTATCTCTCTATAGTCTCACTATCTTATCTCTACCAAGTGGGTACCAACTAAGCTTGGAATTTATGTAGTAAGGAGGAGTTTAAAATTTAGCTTTTTTGTCTGTTTATTAACTTGAGTTGCTTACTACTGCATTCTTGTGAAGCAGTGACATGGTTATCAAATACAGATACATTGTTTTCTTCAATTACGTGTGTGCAGATATTATAGAGAAATCCAGCAAGAAACAATCATCCAGGAGATTTAAAATTCTTTAGCATGGCAATATGACAAAAGTATGCATCCATCCTACCTACCTAAATAATGAGTGCCAACTCAAGACATCCATCTTAATACCTTAATAGTACTTTATACAATGTACATTGTAGAAATATGGAAGATTTGGCCTAGAAAAATGGAGGTGCTTGGTAGTAATACTTTACTAGTTTGATACATAATTGAACCAGGTAAACTGGAATTCATCTTCTTTTTTAGTTTTCTCAGTTTGCGTTATATTTAGTATGTGAATGTATGTGCATTTTTGTTGTTGCTTATCAATGTTATTTTGGGGACCATCATCTCCATAGAAGTCCCCTATATATTACTTGTAGTTCGGTTTGTATGGATTTGTTGTTCTGGTATGGGTCAGGCATTTGGCAGTGTAAGCCACTGAAGCTTCATTCCTGTAATACAGAGTTTTGTTTGTACAAGGTTAGACTTTAGTGATTGATGAGAATATCTGCAGTAGTGGTGTTGGATCAAAAGTTAAGCATGGATGGATATTAGTACGACACAAGTTTAATTGTGCATCTTCTGAATTATTTAAAATATGTGTGATTTTCACTCATCACTGCGTTGATATTGCATTACTTCTCTCATTTTCCCAGGAAGAATGAAATTTTCTTGCCACAGTGCTCTAAAATGTATGTTTCTGTGTTGTTATCACTCAGTGAATCACAGTGTACACACCTGACCTGTTCTACCAAGCTAGGACTGAAGTGCAAATCAGTTATTCCAGGGAGGACTCTTTTTCTCTTGGCTGTACATTCACACCTCTCTTTATCTTGGAAAAATCAGCTGCTTAGTCTAGTCTAAATCTTTCATGTTCTTATCCGCAAGTCTTGTCAAATGGGTGTGCAGAAGTTGTCAGACTTGATTGGCTTTTTTATGTAAATGCTCATGGCAAATAGTTCAACATTTCCAGTTTTCCAATTTGATGATTACGAGAGAAGTTATTTGGAAATTGCATTCAACTTAAAGAAACAAATGCGCCACAGATGGAAGAATACTTGTGAGAAGTATCATATGCTTGCCATGTTTTTAAGCTCTTTTTTTTCCCCTAGCCATCTGCTTTTGACTATTTCTTCACTGTCAGGGGCTTGTGTCTGACCTAGCATGGTTGCTGTTGTATTCGTGGTTGGTGCAGAAAGTTATTTATTACTCCTTATCTTCTGATGCTACAGATTGCCTTTGTTTGTTTTCTCTTTGGATCAGTTAATTCAAAGGAATAAAAAAAAATGTGGCATAAACGATACAAAAAAAGAAACTTTACAGTTTTAACATGTTTTAAAGGACTAGTCTACTGGATATGGCCTAGTCTCTAAAGCATTTGAGTACATGCTTTGAGACCTTCATACTAGTATATTTGAAGTAGTACTTTTCTGGAACATGGAAAGTAAGCAACAACATCAGCCAGAAGAACTTTTTCACATGAAGACACATTGGACACTCAGGATGTCAAAGCTATATATATATATATAATGTGTGTATATATTTATATCTTCTAGGCAGTGCTGACAGCAGCTGCAGAGTAAACCAAAACTTCCTGCTGGGTGCTGATGGCATGCAGCTCTGAGCTAGCATGTTATCTCTTGTCTCTGGTAGCAGAAAGCATCTGAAGTTTGAAGGTCTTGGTCCTGCACCACCATTGAATCGAAAATAATAGTGTGAGGTGAGCTAATGATATTGTGGGAATCTTTTAGTTGTTCAGACATGTTTTTTGATGCCTTTGTATTTCAAAAGGTAAAAGTAGTTTGTGTGTTAGATTTCAGTGTCTCTAAGTTGACATTTGTTCATCTGACAGATGAGTGGTGCCCTCAGCAGCAAGGTTTCTTAATGATTAGTGGTCATGTTCCCTGTGTTGCTGGCTTAGTATTAGAACAGCCAACCAGTAAATTAATGACAAGCAGTTTAAAAAGTTCACATCAGGATCCTGTAATTCTGTTTTAAGAAGCTGAGTTTTGAACTTGCCAACAGATATTCATGCAGTATTATAATGGGGAAACATAAAGGTTAACAGGGAAAGCAGACTTTCCTTCTTTTCCTTCCTCTCATCGTGAGCTATCTGTCTGCAAGAACTGACTTGATTATTTTCCTCTGTGAATATTCAGCTACCAGTTCATATTTTTACACCTTGCACCCCTTTATTTTGCACCTGCAGATTTTTTTTTTTTTTTCACTTGTCAGACTTAGTAGATTTAGGGACAAAGGAGATAAACATAGCCTGGAAAAGGGTTTTCTGTGGCTTAGGTCAACTGTGGTGTACTTGCCTAATAAGTGCATACATCTCTTGTGACTGGTTTGCTGATGTCTGATGGATCAGTGCTGGTGAGCATGTATGAATTTCTCACAGCTTCTAATCTCTGACCACTAGGGTTTCATAAGGTGCAGTACAGGCAACTGCCTGTGCTGAGCTTTCTTGGACTAGGTGTGAATGTTTAGGTGGTAAGATGTGTTAGGTTCCTCCTTGTAAGAAATGTTGAAGTGTTAAGTTCCTCCCTTGCTTAGTTAGGCTTTGAGTTTTGGTTGGGTTTTTTTTTTTGTGTGTTTTTTTTTTTCCCCCTCAGAATTTATCTGTGTTGATGTCCACTTCCTTTAGCACATAGAATATATGCAGAAGGAATCCATGAGTTGAAAGGGACCCATAAGGATCATCAAGTCCAATTCCCTGCTTCTTGTTCGATTACTTGAAACTAAACCGTATGACCAAGAGCATCCTCCATATGCTCCTTGAATTGTGACAGGCTTGGTTTTCTGAGGAGCCTGTACCAGGGATTGACCACCCTCTCAGTGAAGGACCTTTTCCTAATGTCCAATCTGAAATTCAGATGCAGCTTTGTTCTGTTTCCTCATAAAGGTGGAGGCCTAGCGAAGTTCTCAGGAGAAACCTGGGATGGGATGTGACTTGGTCTCTGTCATAGGAGATCAGCCCAGGCAGGCTGGTCTCCTGGCTGCCCTGGGGCCTAACATTCCTGTATAGTGAAAAATATGCAAATTGGCGGTAGGGAAGGTGGAAGGATGGCCCTCCATCATGTTGAAACAGAATGAAGAAAGAGTAGGATTTAAGTGATGTATTTTCCTCACAAATGAAGACTGATAGAAGCTACTCTGTTTGATGTTCTGCTGGTTTTGACTTTTGGAAGTAGAGGATTACTGCAAGGGAAAAGAAGCTGCAGATGAGATGGTTGGGTAGGTTAGTCAAAGCCAGAAAGGACTCTGATGCATGTGCCTTTCTGAACCTGGTGAAATGGTGGCAGTGGCTGGGGTTGGGTGTTGCTGAATGTGTAATAAGATGTCTTTAGTTGAGGAGGTTGCTTGTTGGAAGCACATAGGGGATATCACCTTGAAAAGTGTCTTGGACATCAGAGATGATTTAGTGAGGAAGGCTACTGAGTGTGTACCTGTGCTCAAGAGGTGGGGACTAAACAATACACAAGATGGAAAGATGGAAATTATGGAGAATAAAAAGCCCTTAGTTTGTTGCTGGTGAGTCATGGCTCAAGGGGCAGTTACCACCAAGAGTCTTTGACTTTATTTTTTTTTTCTTTTTGCCCTTGGAAAAATTATTCTGCAGAATATTATGTTGGCCTCTGCATGTCAGTTGTTCATAATTGTTGTACGTAAACAATGATGGCTGAGGACCAGTGCCTCATACACACATACCATGGTTTCCCTGGGATTACTGTGCATGGTTATAGGTTATATATTTTCACATCTTGAAAAGGAAATCATGAGAGTGTAAGTTCGAAGGGACAGTATGGCTAGCTGCTGAGAAAAATCTCTTGTGTACATGAGGATATCCCTGAAGAGAGATCACTGTCAATGAGCTCTGTATCTAAAGCCTCTGAAGCAGATTCAGAGGCAGAAATAAAGGTTTAACTTTAGACCACTGCTGGAAGCATGGTTTTGTTGTTGTGAAATAACACACCAAATTACTTTTTTCTGCAATAAAAGTTTTCTGAAAAGAGCAAATTAACTTCAGAAGTGATTAAAAATATAAGAAATAATGATTTGTCTGGTGAAAGTACTGGAGGAAGTTCTATTTTCCATGTCCTGCAACTTAAAAATCCAATGATACACAAGTAAAGTCAGAGGTAGCAAATTCATTGCAGCTGAAAGTGCTTTGGTATGCAAATGAAGTAAAAATATGAAAATACCTTGTCAGAGGGAATTGTGAAAAATATATATCAAAAAGAAACAGGAGACAAAGTAACACACTTTATTTATTCAACTATGGCTAACTCACTTTATTGGAGGGGAAATTTTATTTCTAATATGTAGTTTTAGTACCAACTCTTTCAGAGGCAAGCTAATGTGGAGGTTATGCCACCTTGTTGTGAGTACTTGATGCAGGCCAAGATAAATGTTGTGTGTGTCAACCTCTGCAATACCTTCTGTATTCCAGCCCTACGTTAAATTCCCACTTCGAATGTGATATTTAATAATAGTCTGCAAAGTGACTGTCCTGTTCTAGCTTAAGTGGGAAACTACTCAACAGTTCAAGTGAGACTTTCCCTGAAAAGTATTAGTGACCTGTGATCTGTGCCTGGCTAAAGCTGTCCAGTACCATGCCAAGGCATTGTGGCTTGAGAAACATGAGCAACTTTGGAGTCCTCAGTAGGACAAATGAGTTTGTACAAGTTCTTGAACTGATTGAATAAATCATGTTTTAAGGTCACAGATTGTAGTTTGGAGCAAAACTAAGAATCTTCATAATGAGGAGTTTGTGCCTTTGACATTGCATTCTTTCTTCCCTGGTTACTGAAGGAAGAGGTGTATTTTCCAGATGTGTCTGTCAAAATTGACTTGACAGCTGAAAGGTTAGTTCATGTACTGACTGTCTGCTATGTGACAATACTGAAAATGTATGAGGGAGGGAGGCGTAAACAAGAAAAATGGCTAGGAAAACAATGTAAATATGATGGCAAAGCTTCTGACAAAAATTGCAGACATATGGAAATTCATCTTCCCAGTGGATTGGGAGACTAGAAAATTTCGGAAGGGTGTCCAGGAACTGGTCTCCTAGGAGGGTATATGTAAAGGCAAAATAGGTGTTCTGTGCAAGAGAGCAAGTTATTAATGCCCTGTTGCACTCTTCAGTTTGACTTCAGTATTTGTGAAATGTATACCTGAGCTGTCTAAAAACTCAGCTCTTTAAACAGTTAGAGCATGAGGGGGAAAATATCAGGTGGGCCAGTAGTTCTCTTGCTAGCTCAGTAAATAGTGTTACCCAGAGCAGCAGCAAGCTTCATAAGCTGTAGCATAGAGATGAATGTGTACAAAGTAACTCATGTTGACTCAGTTGTGTTTGTTTTTTTCTGGGATACCAGTCATATTCCATACTGAGAAAATGTAAAATTATCATTATGTATTTAGGTGCTTGAACTTAGGCAGTCAGGGTTATGATGTCTTTCTGTTGACTATGCAATGAACTTTTAATCTTTCATTTGGAAGGAAAGTGACAGTAGGTGCTTAACATCCAAGTGTGGGGCGGGTAACTAGCTGCTAGCTGTATGGTTTTTCAATTACTTCGAGCGCTCATGTATAGTGAGTACGTTTCTCGTATCATCTCACGTACATGCACACTATGATGGCACAAATGTCCAAGCCAGGGAGGCTCATAACCAGCTTCACAATGCCTTGGCTGAGCTGCTCCTGATACTCTAGGCTACTTTAAGTATGTTTACTTCACGCTGCAATCACATCTTATATCTAGATGAGTTGTTTACTTCACTGCCATTAGTGTTTCATGTTGAAGCCACAAGCCCTGTGAGCTTTGAAGAGGCAGTGTTTCATTGCCCAAACTGAAGGTACACTTAGTAATCCCTCCTCTGAGTCACATTGTGCTATTGCAAAATATCCAAACAAGTAACCTTTGTTTGGGTCTCCATCTAGAAAGACTCTGTTTGTGGTGGATACACTTGGAACCGTTAAAAATTATGGAACAGAAAGAATCATTTTCTTTTCTGAGTCTGAATTATTTCCTTTCTTTCAGGGGAACACTGGGTAGAACATCCAGGGGGCTGATCAAAAGGCATCAAAGTTGTGATAAATTCCTTTTCCTGTGCCTGACACATTAACTGTAACTTCATATTCAGTACCTGAAGATATGCCTAGGAAATGAGATTTCAGCTTGTTGATTAACTTATGCAAGTGATGCTGCAGAGAGCAGAGGTGGTCAAAGGAAAGTTGTGGGGTTTTTGCTCTTAATTTGAATTCTTACCGTAAGTAGTTTGTCATCCTTCCTCAGAGGAGATCCAGGATAACTTCCTTTAGGACAAGCAACTCAATAAGCATACAAGATTTCCACACCTATCTGGATGTGGAAAGAAACAATCTAGAAGAGAACTTCTTAACATGGGTTTTAAAGGGAGATAGATAATCAGATGTGTTTGTGAATCTTTTATATGTCTTTCCACCTCTTAGGAAGCAGGCAAGAATTGAAGTTGGCTTTGCATGGGCCATCAAGAAGCCATTTATGGAAGATCTCTGCTGACAGCCTAAAGACTTGTGTGAGCCTGAATTTATTACTGTTTTATAAATAATGCAAAACCAGGAAAATATGTATATCAGGTTTTGTCTTTTCACCAATTCCATTGCAGAAAAAATATGTTGCAGTCTAGTCTGTAGCATGGTAGAAATTTCATGTAGGAGACTCCAGGAGGAGA
Organism: Lepidothrix coronata; assembly: GCF_001604755.1. Classification (NCBI taxonomy): domain Eukaryota; kingdom Metazoa; phylum Chordata; class Aves; order Passeriformes; family Pipridae; genus Lepidothrix; species Lepidothrix coronata. The sequence goes on from NW_016690240.1 coordinate 4,781,675, forward strand.
CACATTTAAAACTTTCAGTACTCAAACAGACTAATGTCTTATTATGAATTAAAGCTTCTGTGCTTTCAGTTTTTTTCAGGTCTGCAGACTAATGAATTGAAGATTGGAATATTTCTGTTCAATAAGGATTATTGAGCAAATTCTATTGGAATAATTATATTGATAATTATATTGGAATAATTTTGTTCAATCAGGATTCTACATATCATGTAGATACTTCTCCCTGTCCCCTCAGCTTCTTCTTTTGATACGCTCACATGCGTGACTGTGTGTTACATGATTTAATATTCCTAACCACTGTTTTTGTACTTCAGGAAATTCTTACAAAATACAGAGAAAGGATGTTGTCCGGCCATCCAGCTGTTCTTACATACTTAGTTTAAAAGTAGTAGTCTTAGGTGTAGTTGAAATAGTAGGATAATTTTTGATTTACATTCTGCAGCTGATGTCTACTTATGAGTTTTTAGTCATGTGTAATATTCAACCATAGATATTTAAATATGTGAGATTTTATTTTTCTCTTAATTATGTAATTGTCTGGAAAATGAAGATTAGCTTAGGTAGACCTTCAGGAAAATGTTAGTAAGAATATCCTAACTAGAAACAACAAAGAAGCAGTTTGGGAGGCAGGACAAGAGAAATGAATGTGTAGGACACCTCCTGAGGAATGTAAAGCAAAAGTTAGGAAGATTGAAGTAACCTTTAAAATCAAAGTCTAAATGCTGCTTATTGGTTGTGTAATAACTTCTCTACATGGGATCAACAAACTTTGATTTCTGCTTAAGCTTATGTTCTCAAACCACTCAAGGACAGCAGTATAAAGACACAGATGTGTGATGATGTGCCCTTGTTGCAATGACCTTCAGTTGAGCTCCTGCTCCCTGCTTCCCTTTCCCTAAGGGGTTTGGGCTGACCAACTTCCCTTTCTGGTTGTGCAGGTTACTTCAGTGACTGGACTGAACCTTCATGCAGTTTAATGCCTTATGTTGTGAAAGGCATCAGAAATTCAGTTTCTGTTCTTCACAGTGGGATCTGTGATCTGGACATCTAAATCTGTTGTTGCTCTCTTCTTCATTGTTGAAGGTAGAAATAAGGCTTTCAGTAATATTCTAGTGAATTTTTTGTTTAATTCTCGACTGTCATTTGCTCTCAAAAAAAAAAAGCGAAGATTTTGGTTCATTCAGAAAAGGGAGAAATGACCAGAATCTGTAGTGGTTTTTAGTAACAAAAATAAATGAAAGAAAAAGCTCTATGTAGTTGAGTTGGCATCTTCCAAGCCTCATGAAAGGGATCATCAGATCTTGTGATTTGCTGCAAGTGAGACTTGGGTGTTGTAAAACAAATCAAAAAATCCCCATTGGTATAATGAGAGTGAACCTATGTTTTACTTTTTTTTTTTTCCTCTCCTGTAAATCTCTAATTTTGTGAAACTAAAACTCTCTCAAACTGCTCAGCAACTCCAACCCCTACCAGCTTCTTGTTTTTATGAGACTGTAAGACTTTCTTTAGGAGCTTTCCCTCCCACAGCAGATAGCTGTATGAATCACATTTGTATTGTTTCCCTTATCTGCTTTCCTGTTCTAGCGTTGTATGCCCTTTCCACATTGTCCTGCTCAACTTCTTTTTTTCCTTCAAGCCTTGGAAGCCTAGTGGAAGTGGAATAATTGGCATCTCTCCTCTTTTTGAGTGGCTTAGCACTTTGTGACCTAGAGATGCTGTCTTAATTATGAAAGGAAAGGATGCAATGCAAGCAAATCTATAAGCAGTTCCCTTTTTGTAAGTAGCTTCCCCTCTTGGCATGAGGGTTGAATGGGTGGACACTGGACAGTGATAACATTGCTCTTTGTAGCTTATTTTGTATAAAAAGTTCAGAACTGAGTTGTTTATGATTTTTAGTGGTACTCCCTTTGAACCAGGTTAGAGAACATTATTGAGACGAGACGAGATTGATTATTTACCATGCCTGTTGTGCAGTTTTAGTTTCTTTAATCCTTGAATTAATGCCTCTAAACAGTGGATACTAAATATGCTCTTAATTTTGTAGGCAGAGAAGCCAGAAGTAGAATTAAAAGGGAGAAGTAGTGCTGGAAATGTAAAAGCCGTGTGTTTATCTTAGCCAGCACAAGTTCTGAAAACACAAGTCACATGTCTTGTGATAAAATTATCTGAATGAGATGAACAAGTTTTAAATATATTCCCACTAAACCCAGGCAGCAGCACTATGTCTGGCACAGTCTCCCACTTCTGGTACTAGCTGAAAGCAGCCCACTGAATCACCATAACTGCCTTCTGTTTTTGACAAATAGCAACTATTTAGAAGCACCCAGTGAAGAAGATTTCAACTGAATAGAAACTTGTGGTGGTTGGTAAGGAGTAGAAGCATTTGTAATTTTCTCAAGATTAATTATGTATGAATTCATTACATATGTTCTTACTTGAGAACCTGCCTATAAATAATTGAAAACATTGAAACAAGTAATAAAAATTATCTATTGAGTGGGCCTAGGTTTATGTCCTGTGTTACTGATGTGAGTCTCTCTTCCAAAAAATAAACCCATTCATTTCCTTGTTCAGTTTGCAAGATCCATGGCCTTTGCTTCCACCCATTTAGCAAGGTTTAAATATTTTTCAAATTGCTGATGAAGGCTGGTTTGAATTTAAACTTAGTGTTACAAATTGTAAGCTAGCATATAGTTATCTATTACACCTCAATTCCACATCACCAGAAGGTAGTTTAAGCTTAAATAAGAGGCATTTATCAAGTATCTGCAGACAAAGACCTGCTGTGGGTGCCTGCTATTGATCTGATAACCAGAGCTTCTTGAGGTGTTTTGGATAACTCTGTTACTTGTTATGTATGCAAGAATCATTCCTCACTTTTGAAACATGTGACACAGGTCACTTCTGACAAAACAGCCTGCCAACTCTCAAATATGTTTTTGTGAAACCTGGACTCTGTTTTTGAGAATGTGAATGCTGTGATTTGTAGATGCCTTCCCCCTGCCCCCCAGTAGTGATCAGTCATGAATCCAGCCTGTAGCTGCTGTCCTGCACTAACTTTAGTTTTGTAAAAGCTAGGCTATCTAGAAGTACTTCTAGTTCTCCTCTTCCTGTCCTCTACTCCTAATCAACTTGGAAAGGTATTGGTAGGGTAGGAGATTTATGGAAATAGTGCTTGAGGTGCTGTCTACATATGGACCTAGTAATTAATTTTATCTCCAAAAGGAATCATGGCCCATATACTTGAGTCCCTCTCTGTATTGTAGTGCCCCAGTGCCTGTTAGTGAACAAAGCTGTTCTGCTGCTTTGGAAGAAGAGGATGGTCTCTGGCTGTGGGGTAGGGTTGGAAGGTACATTCCCAGGGATGTGCAACCTTCCAGTCCGATTACTGAAGGATAAAAACTTCTGATGGCCTGATGCTGTGGTAAAAACAACCTGGGGATCCCTGAAACTGTCTAAATATTGAGCTTCTTGCAGTGTATTAAAAGCTTGTGGCTGGTGTCCTGGGATGGCCCTGAAGTGGAGCACTGAGGGCCAGTGTTTGGCTCTGTTGGCCTGTCTCTGGTGCTAATGCTTTTGAAATATTGATGGAAAGACCTGTCATGGAAGTGGGGCTGATACAAAATAGGTCCTGCCATAGCTTAACATTCTTGTAAATGAATGGTTCGGGTTGGAAAGGACCTTAAAGATCGATTAGCTCCAACCTCTCTGCCATGGGCAGGGATGCCACCCACTAGATACGGCTTGCTCAGAGCCCCATCCAGTGTCTTTGAACACTTCAGGGATGGAGCATCCATAAACTTTCTGGGCAACAGGCTCTGAAGCTCTTCTGTGGGTCTGTGGAAGAAAGTTAACATACTGTGTTATCAGGTGTGACTCTCCTTGAGAGGGTATGCACAAAAAAGTTTATAGCTGCTAGTTGCTGGTTTGGTTTCCTATACTTGGCTGTCATATAATGTGTTTGGGGTTAAAGTGGTAATATGGAAAAAGAAGAATGTTTCTCATAGAGTAGACCATTTAATTTTATTTATGGTTAGATGCAAAACTTAATCCGAAGAGGCTCTGCAATCAGTAACAGTGAACTATTTTTTTCCTTCTCTAAAATGTCAATGTGCTTAATTAAGGTGTTTATTAAGTTCATTTTGTTTCCTCACTCAAAAAATGCTGTGCTGTATTGTACTGATTGACCTGGTATGTATGTAGTTAGTCTTCTGCAAAAAATCCTATGGGGAATTTGTTTTTTAAAAAAAGTTGTAAAGAGCTATCTAAAGCAAAAGCAAAGTATCTAATGAGGAAGTAAAAAATGAAGAAAAACAGGAAACATATCTTTTCAGGGCATGCTCTGACCTACCAACTCTTTGCTAAAAGCTGGCAGGAATGCTGATAAGTGGTAGCATTTCAGAGTGCTTATACATTTAGTAGGGCAATCTCAACTAAGCCTCAAGCAACCTCTTGCTTACGCTGCCCCACTGGGATGGGGGAGAGAATTGAAAGGGTAAAAGTGAGAAAAATCATGGATTGAGATAAAGACAGTTTAATGGGTAAAGCAAAAGCTGCATGCACCAGCAAAGCAAAACCAGGAATCCATTTCTCACTTCCCGTTGGCAAGCAGGTGTTCAGCCATCTCCAGGAAAGCCGGGCTCCATCATGCGTAGTGTCGGTGTGGGAGAACAAGCACCATCACTTCAAATATTCCCTACTTCCTACCCTTTTCTCCGGCTGAGAATGATGCCATATGTTGTGGGATATCTCCCTGATCAGTTGGCCCCAGCTGTCCTGGCTCTGTCCACTCCCAACTTCTTGTGCACCCCATCTGCTCACTGGTGGGGTGATATCACAGAATCAGTTGGGTTGGAAAAAAGCTCTGAGATCATAGAGTCCAACCTATGACTGAACATCACCATGTCAGCTAGACCATGGCACTCAGTGCCACATCCAATCTTTCCTTAAACACCTCAAGTGAGGGTGATTCTACCACCTCTGTGGGCCGCCCCTTCCAATATCTAGTCACTCTTTCTGTGAGGAATTTCTTCCTAATGACCAACCTAAACCTGTCCTGGTGCAGCTTAAGACTGTGTCTTCTCATCCTGTCACTAATTGCCCAGGAGAAGAAACCTGGCTACAACCTCCTTTCAAGAGAGTTGTAGAGAGTGATGAGGTCCTTCTTGAGCCTCCTCTTCTCCAGGCTAAACAACCCCAGTTCCCTCAGCTACTCCTTATAGGACTTGTGCACCAGACCCTTCACCAGCTTCATTGCCCTGCTCTGGACCTGCTTCAGCACCTCAGTGTCCTTCCTGAACTGAGGGGCCCCGAACTGGACACAGTATTGGAGGGGCAGCCCCACCAATGCCAAGTAAAGGGGAAAAATCACTTCCATAGTCCTGCTGGCCCTTCTACTACTGATACAGTCCAGGATGCCATTGGCCTTCTTGGCCACCTGGGCACACTGCTGGCTCATGTTCAGACACTGTTGACCAGCACCCCCAGGTCTTTTTCTGCTGAGCCGCTTTCCAGCCATTCTGCTTCAAGCCTGTAGCACTGCAGGGGGTTGTTGTGGCCGAAGTGCAGGACCCAGCACTTGACCTTGTTGAATCTCATACCCTTGGTCTCAGCCCATTGATCCAGCCTGTCCAGGTCTCTCTGCAGAGCCTTCCTACCATCCAGCAGATCGACGCTCCCACCCTACCTGGTGTTGTCTGCAAATTTACTAATGGTAGATTCAATCCACTCATCCAGATCATCAATAAAGACATTAAACAGAACTGGGCCCAACACTGATCCGTGGGGGACACCACTAGTGACCGGCCACCAACTGGATGCAGCACCGTTCACCACCACTCTCTGGGCCCGGCCTTCCAGCCAGTTCCTGACCCAGCACAGAGTGCCCCTGTACAAGCCATGGGCTGCCAGCTTTGCCAGGAGAATGCTGCGGTGGATGGTGTCAAAGGCTTTGCTGCAGTCCAGCAAACATCCACAGGCGGGTCACCTGATCATAAAAGGAGATCAGGACCTGCCCTTCCTAAACCCATGCTGGCTGGATCTGATCCCTTGTCCTGCATCTGCCATGTGATCACACTCAAGATGATCTGCTCCATAACCTTGTTGGGCACCGAGGTCAGGCTGACAGGCCTGTAGTTCCCCAGATCCTCCTTCCAGCCCTTCTTTTGGATGGGAGTCACACTGGCCAACCTCCAGTCATATGTTGACATCTGTTAACTTTTTAACAGCTGTGGTTAGCCAGGACTGATGGTAAATGATGGAGAACAGCTTAGCGAGCTCTTCCACCAACTCCCTCATCACTCTAGGATGGATCCTATCCAGTCCAATAGACTTGTGAGCATCTAAGTGGCTCAGCAGGTCACTAAGTGCTTTCTCCTGGATTACAAGGGGTCCATTCTGCTCCTTGTCTACCAGCTCAGGGGACCAGTTGCCTCGAGGATAACTGGTCTCAGTGTTGAAGGCTGCAGCAAAGAAGGTGTTAAATACCTCAGCCTTCTTTTCATCTTTGGTGACTATATTCTCCCTCTGTGTGCAATAAAGAGTGGAGACTTGCCTTACGCCTCCTTTTGATATTGATATATTTATAAAACCACTTTTTATTATCCTTTACAGAAGTGGCCAGATAAAGTTTTGAGCTTTTGCCTCTGTAATTTTCTTTCTGCAAGACCTAACAATATCCTTAAACACTTCCTGAGTTCCCTGCCCCTTTTTCCACAGGTGATACAGTCTCTTTTTTAACCTGAATTCCTACGAAAGCTCCCTGCTCAGCTAGGCTGGTCATCTTCCCCTCTGTCTCATCTTTTGGCGCATAGGAACAGCCTGTTCTGCGCCTTCAAGAGTTCTTTCTTAAAGTATGTATTATTTAAAATTCAAGTATCTATTGAAGTATATGAGGAGAAAAGGCCCTAATGCTGTGCAAGCACTGCTCAGCAATAGCTAAAACATTCCTGTGTTATCCACGCTCTTTTTAGCACAAATTCACAGCAACCCCATAAACTCTGCCCCAGTGAAACCAGCACACCAAGTTAAGTTGCCAGTTCCTTATTGAGCAATATAAAACATCCAATAAGTGTGGAATGACCTCCTGGCCCTCAGTGCCAGTTGAACCGTGCTAAAATACACCCATCCGTGCATTCCTGCGTGAGCTAAGGACCTACTTCTCAGTTTGAAGAGCAAGCTTTGTGAGGGAATACGGGCTTTGAAGATCTCCTTTCTGAGTGACTCTGAAGTTAAGGACCTGGTAACAGCATCTGCTTAGCAGAGCTTCTCTGCATAGAGAGATGGGGTAATCTACAGTGTCTGTCCCCCTGTGGAAAGGAATTGTAAATTTAAAGAAAAAGTATCAGTTTTCTGGTACTGGAAAGAAAAAAACAGCTGCTTTTAGATCTCAACCTGTGGAAAATGAATTGGCTTTCCGTAGAAGGGACTTTTCTTTGAGGAGATGGGTTGATGTTCCAGCAGGCATTAAAGCTGAATGGCTTCTCCTGCAGGCCACAAGTGACCGTCTCTCCCAGGTCAGGTTGTTCTACAGCCTGGTCCTGTAACTGGCCTCTTGTTACTTGCTGCTGAGCAATATTTAACTATCAAGCTCTTCTGCTGCAGTTAAGTCTTCAGTGCTATTGCTTCCTGCAGAACTCTTCCAAAGTAAATCTGAAGGTTTTCTTTTTTTTTCCTTTATGGTTTGCTTCCAATCACATCTTTCCTCAAGGAAATCTGCAAAATGACCACTTCTTTTTAAGTAGCAGTTTAAAATTGTCTTTTAAACACAAAGTTTTAGAAGAATTTTACATTGATTCTTACATTTTACTTACTCAGATTTAAATTTCTAGTTTCATTCTTGCATTCCTGCTCTCACATCAGTACAGGCATACAGGAACTTCATAAATTTAACTCTCAAGCACCCTGACAGGTTTTCTTTTTGGTAGACATGGTGTTGATGTGAGATTTCAGCTGGAGTTCTGCTCACAGGCAGGATGGTAATGTCCCATCAGTCTGTCATACCCTCATTTCTTTTGCCAGATATAAGTGTTTAGATAGAATGTTTTCCTGCACTACTGTGAGATTGCAGAGGGAAATAGATAAATACTGGTGTCATTTTTTCAGTTTGTGTTGAAGATGCACTCATGATATGCTTGCTGATCTGGTGTGGCTAAGGTTAGTTCTGTTCATCTTTTACAAGCCACTACCCTTCTAGACAGCTGAAAATACATGAATTGCTTGAAGCTTCTGGGGTTATCTCCTTTTTCAAGAAATAAACACAGTACATCAAGAAATCTAAATAAAATGGGTGGTTTGAAAAAACTAAGTCTTATATAGCTAAATGTAAAAGTTATTCAGGGTCGTCCAGACATCAAGGGGATCTTTAGCCACAGAAAGGTTTGTGGGGATATTTTTTTTTTAACAGCAGGTCTAGCCAAAGTTTTTATTGGCAAAAACATGCTATGTAGTGTGGTTAGGAGCTTTTTTCTATGTAATGCTTTGTGTTGCTAGACAATGATTAAGTTTAAAACCTTGGATAGAAAGCATATTCATGGAGTAAAATTGGTGTTTCTATGAGAACTTTTATTTTGAAATTAAAATTCTCGTGAGTTTAGAAACTCGATCTTAATTTCATTATTAAAATGGTAAGTTCTGATTCATTCTTGCGGGCAAGAAAAATAGTTTTGCATTTATGCAGCAGAACAGATTCCAGATACTCCTTTGTTCCAGAAAAGCAGAAACTAGTTAATGGCCTAAATCTTCTAGACAGTAGGAATCTTCTCTGGTAATATTTCTTCTCCTTTATATAGGAGTTGTGCAGCTGAAGATATTGCTGGTTATAGATACCCTAAATATTCATTTAGTTCAAAGACGCTCAATTTATAAATCTCTTTATAAAAAGATGATTGCAGCTAGAAATGTACAGAATAAACAAATGTATAAGGCTGCAAATAAAGAGAGACTAATGTTATGTGGTGCTGGCAACAGGCTAAGTTAGATTCATTGGGCAACATATCTTTTGCAAAGTCCATTGAATTGGAAGTAGATGGCAAACCAAGCTCTTGGTACCTTGTGTTCCAGAACCTATGAACTATTCTGAAAAGTATAACAAGTGTAAGAAGGGTTGAAAGTAGTAAAGAATTTCAGTAACGTCATAGCTTCAGTGAGACTGTCTTACATTCTTGGTTATAGAATGGTATGGAAAGACTGGAGAAAAGAGCTACAGGTATGGTTGTTAGTTTAGAGGAATATGCTGAAGGCAAAGAGTCTGAATATGAAAAACTGTTCATTTCTCTAGCCTAACAAGGAGGTTAAGCCATAAAGGAATACTTTTTAAGGAGGAGTGTGAAGTTTTTCTGGTGTTTGGGGAATGTAGTATTTTTTAGTTTGGGGTTTGAGGCATCTTTTTTGTTTGTTTTTTGAAGAGGATACTTCATGAAGCTGAAAGTCTATCAAAATTCAGAATTGGAAAACTGAACTATACAACAACCTAATTTGTGGGATATTGATTTTCCTTTCTTTAGCTGCTTTATAGTACACAAATTCCTCCTCAGTCTCAAGACAACTAAGTGAAATTCTATCATCTTTATTATGCAGGAGGTCATATTTGAATGATCCCCAATCTTGCTCTGTAAATGTTTTTTTAATGATTTTTTTTTTCTTTCCTCTTCTATTCTCTCCCATGTAAACTTGTTCTCCTCCTTCCATTGAGTGTGTCTGATAGTTCTGTCATGGGGAACCAGTAATACAAGTCTTCACTACCAGTTATGGAATGAAAACGGACAAACTATTCTTCAGGGCTGGATTAAAAAAGTTTCTGGGAATAATTAAACTAATTCATGGCTGAATAATGCAGGATTTGACAAGATGACAGAGGGATGTTTATTAAAGTTGAGCCATGGGTGAGAAGGCTTCATCCACAGTAATCGGCTTTTTTGGATACCTCTGGGAGTCAGAATGCTCTACAGGATGTAACAGCGGATTGGTCGGCACCAGTCTGAGCTGCTAGGCATCTGCTTTTAGTGTATCTGCCTTCAGAAAATTGAGATTTTACTTAAAAGCACATTTCTCCATAAACTATCGCACTGTTAACTGTTGAAAAAACACAGCAAATTTTTACCCATGTTTCAGTTGTGGGTTCTTTAGAGGTGTACTGTGAGTGAAGGCTATATGGCTTTTGAGGCATTTTTTCAGCACATCAGAAAAATGTGCTTTTGGAGCTTCTACCAGGACATGCTTAGATTGATAACCTTGGAAAATATGAAATGAAATTAATCCTGTAACAAAAAATTCCCATTATCTTCTGTTTTTCCATTCTTATTGAACAGGTTTTTGTGTGTGCCCTTTTGTGAAAAAGCCGCCTTCTTCAGATAACGCTCAGATGATCCTGTAGATCATTAACCACTTACAGAGTTTGGCATGTGATGTGCAACACACCACGCTGACATTCTTGCATAACTTCTCAGCGTGTTATTTGTCCTAAAAATGAAAGGCCCATTTAAGTGAATTTCTTTGGAATAATTGTTTTTTGTTGTGAATTGTACCAAAGTATCACTTTTGGAATGTTAATTGAATTGGTGTTCTAATAGCAATTAAAGAGTCAGTTGAAACTGCTTGACCTATTGGTATAGTTCAAGTTTGAGAGGAAAAGATGTTCTCCAAAAGGACAGAGGTATGAAGGGGATTGTTCTCCCAACAAATCTGGGCTTTCTTGAATGGGTTGGCCTGTTATCATTCTGGGTGTATGTAGCAAATAAAGAAAAACAGAGAACACAGTGAAAATAGAATTGTGAGCACTTTTTGTGATGAAAACCATAAAGAGAAGCAAATTAATAATAGTTGCTGCTGTCATCTGTTTTAACTGGCTGTTGAGATGGGATCTTACCACTGCATACAAATATCTCAAGAGAATGGGGCCAGAGACAATTTATTGGTGCCCAGTGACAGGAAAAGGGGCAACAGGCACAAATCAAAACACAAGGAGTTTCATCTAAATATTAGGAAAAATTTCTTTACTTTGAGAGTGACGGAGCGCTGAAACAGGCTGCCCAGAGGGTTTTGGAATTTCATTATCTGGAGATATTGAAAACCTGCCTGGACGTGATCTTGTGCAACCTTTTCTAGGTGAGCCTGCTTCGGCAGGGGGGTTGGACTAGATGATCTCCAGAGGTCCCTTCCAACTCCAACCATCCTGTGTTTCTGTGTGACTTTCCTTCTGAAAAGGCTCTAAACTAGCAATAAGCTTGAATCTTTAAGAAATATAGAGAGCATTACTTTTATCAAAGTTAATCCTTTTTAAGGAAAGACTTGTCTTTCATAAGGTAGGTGAAGTGGCTACAATTTTAGGGCAAAATCTTTTACATACTTCATATTTATACTTCATATTTGTTGGTCCTTGCTGAAACATGTCCTTATTTATGGCATATTAGTTAGCTTTAGTTTAGTTATTATATTTAAAGGAGAGGGGAAAGAAATACGCTAAAAGAAATCCGATTTTAGCTTTCTTTCGTTAGATATATTACTATTCTTAGGTATAAAGTGTAGTGGAATTTCCATTTCCAGTAAGTAAGCACCCTCTTTTTCTTTATTTCGGATGCTTTCTAGTGATTCTTTCTGTTTAAAAAGCTTCTGGATTAATTTCTTTCCTGATCATGATTGTAACTCAAAAGATTTAATTCATATGCTGCCTTTGTATTAGAACAAGCAAAAAGAGCAAAACTTGATACAGCATACGCAGTGCAGTTTTTTATTTTGTTTTTTTTCCTCTATGCTTTGTCTTTATACTCTTTAAAAACTTACAATTTTTCCATCTTTGTTCTTTTTCACTTATTTTATGTTTTGGGTTTTTTTTTAAATGTAGCTGGGGAGTAGCAAGACCTGATTTGTGTTTTTTGTACCCTTAGATAAGGCAGGGGAAGTGAGTTGCTTTTCTTAATGCACACTAGTAGGTGCTGGTGTAGACTAGTCTTCCAGGGGGTAGTTGTTTTCTCTTGTCAGAATGTTAATAGCTAGTGTAGATGCCTGAAAGAATGCCAACTTTTTTATGTAAAGGAATGGAAATAGAGAATGAATTTTATTTTTTCCCTTGCATGTTACGTTGGATACAGAATCCGTAGCCATAGGCCTTGATGCTTGGTAACACTGATAATCTCATCCAGCTTTTCCTGAATACTGTTGTAGATTTTTCCTTTATTCCATGGAGAATTTATTAGTATCTGTTAAATATTCCTAATCCTTGTGAGTCCCTTCTAACTCAGCATATTCTGTGATTCTGTGATAAGTTTGCCTCCAAAGATAAGATTTATGCTCTTTTTAAAAAAATTGTTTAAGAATTAGTCCTTCACAATGGCCCTTCAGTTATTCATCACTGTGTATTTTTCCTACATTTTGATTTCTATAATAATTTAGATTCCCTAATACCACAGTTTACATATATTTTTGGATGTATTTTATCCCATGCATTGTTGGATCACTGATGGTAGTTTAGTAGACTTATAAAAAAAATACCTTTAATATTTTTATTATGTAGAAGGGCACAGCTCAGTCGCTCAGGATAAAACTCATACTGTGGAACCATAACTCATAAATTTGGGATTATAGTGCCAAAGCATTTGGCCAGTAGATTGTATAAGATTTCTGAATGTGAATTCAACAGGGACTAAATTATAGTGACATAATGTAAAGCCACTTCCAGATCAGGAAAATAATGTTATGTTCCTCCTGTATAATAGTGCACTGAGCTCTTGGGATCTGCCTTTTATTCAAATGTCATGGAGTTAAATGTATTAGAAAGCATCTTCTGCTTCACTGTTTACAGTTCATAAGGCTTTCTCATCTGTGGCAGTCAACTCAAATACATTGTTGGTTCCCCTGAATCTGGGACTTGCCTCCATTTGGATATTGTGATCTTTTTTATGGGAAGATATTTGTAGTGATTGAAAGAAATGTCCTGAGTATATTTGCCTTCCTGAATGCCAGCTTCCAGGGGAGGAGAAGCAGCTTGTGCAGGACATTTCCTTTATCTATATAAAAGCAGCAGTATAAATACCTAAATGCTGTCAGACTTGGTTCTTAGTAACTTTGGATACAAGCTTGTGAATAACCTCTGTGAGAAGGACACCTCTGTGGGGGGGTGGGTGTGGGAAGAAGGAACCATTTGTTCAACATGATGATGTGTTTTTATGTTTTAGATTAGAGTGAAAAGAAGAATGTTATAAAGACTGAAGCTGTGTTAGTTGTTTCTATTTATTTAAAAGTGTTTTTGAATGACTTTCTTTTTCTAAGACCAGATCTGAGGGGGGTTAGGTAATTCATAGGTAATGATTGTGCAGTGGATAAATTCTAGCCTTTCTAGTCTCTGATTTTTGTGTCCAAGGGACATATTCATTAGTAGAAGTGTGGTATTTCTAGTATGATAATTAAAGCTGACTGAAGATCAGGGCTCAGATTGATCACGATTTGTTGTCTTGCCTAAGTGAGAAGTAAATGACTGCTCCTGGTTTATGTGGCTTGCTTTCTCACGCTGAGCTGCTGTTTCACAGAAGAAGCTTTATAAACCTAAAATGGTTCATGTTTGTAGAGTGGGAATGTTTGCAAGGTCTTGGCAATTTCAGACTCTTTCAGAACTCAAAGTATTTGTTCATTAAGACAAAAATGCATAGATTTAAGGGAAGAGATGGTCTCTCTCACAATTTTAAATCTTCTTTTTTATGAGATAAAGATTCTTGACTTAGCAATTCAGAGGAAATTGTGTTTAGAAGTGGAGTAAGGTTGTCTCAATCCTATATTACCTTGAGCCCACTTTCTTGACTGGCTGTTTTTGATGTTTTTTTCTTTGGAGAGCAATGTTTGTTCATTGTATACTTAACCCATGTGGTTGTTATTTTTTTCTTCCATGTGTAGCTCTTTCTACTTTAAAACATGAAAGTGAAGCCCTTTGGGCATTAAGATCAGTACTTTCCTATGTTTATGTTAAATTCTGCTTTGGCCAAGACATCCATATCTAATTTTAATAACTTAAATAGAAACTCCTAAAACAGGGCACGGTTCATGCCTTGAATGTTGATCCATACCTAAGTAATGAGTGTAAACAAAATAAATGCCATCTTGTTTTTTAGTAGAACTAGACATCTGTTGCATTCTGAAACTTCAGTATACACAAGTATCTTCCATAATGCAGCTTTGTGAATGTATAATACAGAGTGAAGGTGGAGCTTAAATGAATTTTCTAGTTACTCAACTGGAATTGTTTTAGTGGTTGTGTTTTTTTGGGGGTGAGGAGGGGGAGCGGAGTTTGTTAGGGTTTATATTAATTTAATTATTTAGGTTTTTTCCCTCACAGAGGTTTTCATTCCATGGGGAATTTTGTCGAGAAGGAAAACCAAACGTTGACATTTTTCTGACAGATCAGGAAGTCATGTATTTGGACAGCTCATGGATATGTAGAAATTGAATTCTCCAGTGCTTTCTGACTCATGTTTCCACTAATTCCTGCTTATGTCCTCCATGTTAATCCTTTGGGATGGACAGCTTTATTTTTATCCCCAAGTAACCACAGGCATAGTCCAGTGCTTTAGAAAGCTCCTTACTTCAAGGGAAATGTGATAAAGTCACGTACAAGAAATGAATATCAACCTTGAACAAGATAATAAAGAACTCTGACTTAATTCTGTCAAAGCTTGACAGCCTGACTCACACGTGGGGAGTAGAATTTTCCTGAAACCTTTAAGGGCCTTTATGGTTTGTTTAATAGTCAGTACATATCTCAGTATGTGTGCACAAACAGAAATCTCAGTTCCCAGAAAAATTGTTTCCCCTGATGTCCTTTAAAGGGTCACAACATTACTGCATTATCTGGGAACAGAAGGAAATGTTGTTCCCTTTTTCAAAAGGGTGCTTCTTTGTCTACTGTTGTGATCACGCGGATGTTCCTGCTGAGGTAACTCAAGAGCATAAGGGTCACCCCTTGAACCTTCATCTACTGCAGCTGAATCCTCAAAGCTCATTTCTTTTTAGTACTGATTTCTGTGCTGTGTCATGGGTGTCATACTTTCTCTTTTCTTTCGTCTTCTAGCTAACTCCCTAGGGCACAGTTCCTGTCCCTCTCCATGTACACTCAAGTTCAGACTCTTTTATAAGGGAGAAAGAATTTGAAAGGCAAAACCTAGCTGGTACCTTGTGTTTGTGTTAATTCCTCTCTACTGTTCAGATTACAATACTGTTAAAATCACAGTGAAAATTGTTGGAAGATACCTGATTTATGAACTGAGAACTTCCTGGATAATTTTGCACTCTTGTTCAATTTTAATGCAGTGTTAATGTGCCTCTGTAGCCCATCTTTGTGTACTTTTCCCTGCTACATGTTTGCTTTAGGAACTCAGAATTTAGGGTTCCGCTCGGACTGATATCAGTGTAGCAACATTACTTTTTTCAGTACTTGATGGAAGACCTTTTTATCTCTGTAGTATTTGTTGTGTTTTATTCCTCAAAACTAAAACAGCCTGTTCTGCATTCTTGTATGTGCTCAACACTGAGAGATTTAAAACTTGTTCTTCTGGTAGAAGTTTTCTTGAAAGAGTGCATGTGTGGGAAGTTGTGCCACTTCAGAAGTTGTGGTGAAAGCTTTTGAAGGGGTAGGAGGTAAGGAGCATTCAAATCTGTCTGGAGGAAGTCATTTGCTCTTGTAAATATCCACACAACTTCACAGGCTACTTTGCATACCACCCTCAGGGGCGGCTGGGCAGGAGGAGAGCTCCAGTCCATGAGGCAGACTGAGGCACGGCTGATGTGAGTGGATCCCACAGCTGGGAAGGGATGGGAATGCTTGGTCAGGCTGTGGTCCCATCCAGAAAAAGCATTCACAGGGGCTTCTGACTTCCAGCTGAGAGGTCGGGGTGCTATAGGAGGCTGGCTAGACCAAAGCCTAGGCTTCAAGTTCAAGTCTCAGCGTATTTTAAATCTAGCCTTGCTTATTTATTAGGCAGGCCTCTAGCAACTCTACTTTTCCCTTCTTTCTCCCTTGGGTTTCTTACAAACTTTGTACTGAGGTCCATTTGGCTCAAAATTCTTTGATTTGTTTATGATGACTGTCATAAGACTTTGAAAATGCTCGGGGGCTGCACTGCTCCTGAGTGGATGGAGTCTCCAACAAGACTTCATATTCTTGCTGGAAGAGCCTCTGAAAAGCTAATGGTGCTGCAGATGGGGCTACAACTGTAGGGTTGTCAAACTGCTGTAAATAAGGCAAAATATAAGGATGAAAAGAAAAATGGAAATTAGTTTTGGTTGATTTGCTTTAAAAAATTTCCCTGATGTCCTGATGTTGTGCCTTTGTGGTTGATTTGGTGGTTCTTGCAATTCCTTTGACTGCAAATTATTTGATAGTTCTGCCCCTCTTACTGTTACCTTTATTTTTTTCTGAAGGGTGAAATTGTTTGATTGTTGGACTCAGGGCTTACCATTTAATTTAGCTAATTATATAAAAAGGAATGTGGTTGAAGTGGGACCAGATGTGTCCAGGGAAAGAAAACTGGCTATAAGAAGGCAATGGCTGTTCTCATGTGGTAGGTTTGTCAACCTAATGTCTGATGCTATTTTGCCTGACACCTTGAGGACAGATATTAGTTTAAATACTTAGTGTAGTTTGGGGTTTTTTTCCAAATTTAGAGTTGTTCCAGTCCTTAAGTGTCAGAAGTAGTCTGTGCAAGGAAACTGCTGAAAAAGTGCATTATGCAGTTTTTTCTGCATGTAGATTGTTCTGTGAGAGTGAGTGAGGGAACACTATCCATTATTCCTCTGGCATAATTAACCCCTTATGCAAAGTAAATTCTTTCTGTTTCTTTCCCCTTTTAAACAATATATTAGTTGTAGAAGTAATCAGTTGGTAGTTACCATGTAGAAGTGTCATGGTTTAATCTTGCTGTACAAGATTAGATTAGTATATGAATTCCATAAAACAAATAATAGCATTGTTCTAGTACTTGGTTGTTGTAGCAAATGATTCTGGGGGCTAGATATTATGGTTTAGGCATCTGAAGTGGGAGAACAGAGGAGGATATATGTTCCATTGTGATTTCCAGACCACAGTATAATCAGGGTTCGGATGAAAACAAAATCAGTCATGGCACAAACTTTTACTGGAAAATTGGAGACATTTAAAGACTCAGTTGCAGTGCAACTTTAAACATGAGATTGGAGGAAAAATTGCTAAAGCACTGACCTTCTCCCTCCTCTGTATCTCAATCTCCCTTGCCCTTACCCAACATACCTAAACAAAGGCATAATTATTGGTTTGGTTTATTTTTTTACTACCTCCTTTTTTCCTACCTACCAGATCATTAAAGAATTTCTTTGGCTGGGGGAAAGCAAATCAGAAGTTACACAAAGTTGCACAGAAGCAGTTCTCCACTAACTTTGCCTAATGGTTTTCTGAATGCCATTCATTGAACTTTTGACCTCTGCAATGTCAAATAACACCCACTACCAATTATTCGCTTTGCAGGAAAGTATTTAAATTACATGCACGATTTTGATGTGAAATTCTCATTTTCTATGTGATGAGAAAGAGTAAATAGTTGTTCCTCAGTTACTTTCTCAGTATTAGGCCTGAATTTATAGACATCTATTTCTACTCTTTTTTTCAATCATTCACCAACCTGAGAGATCCCACAATTTTTCCTCATGCAAATGTTTCACATAATTCTGTGCATTCTCACCACCTTCCTTTTACACCTCTTTATAGTGAATTCTGCACCTTTCCAAATCTATTACTCTGGCTGTTACCAGAGTTTCACTGAGTGTTAAAGGTGAAGTGAGCTTTGGATTTCATGTTCTATCTTGACGTTTTCCAGTTTTGTTTTATGAATAATGATGAACATTTTGTCTCTCTTTTGGCACTTGTGGAGTAGAGTTCTGACATTTGTTGAAGGATTTATTGCAGTGATGATTATGTTCCCAGCTGAAGTAGATTCTGAGTTCCTTTCACAGTGTGCATGTTCATGTGCAGATGTGTTTTTTCAATATGTGCTGACCCACATTTTTCAGCATGAATTTCTTCTCCCTTTCCTATTCCACAGTCATTTACAAGGATTTCATGATATTGTAACTCATGGTGGTCAGTAGCTTTGTGCAGAAGATGAATGTAAGCAGGTGTCTTCCAGAATTTCTATAAACTGAGGTTCTGTGCAAAGAGATTGTATGACAAGAGTGTAGTTGCCTTTTTTTTCTCTCTTTTTTTTTTTGTTTGTTCATTCACACTTCTCTAGTGACCTAAGGCTGATGTTGATGACTGGTCGAAACCTAGTGTGTTTTATCTGTTTCTTGATTGGGTTTTGGGGTGTAAAGGGAACTACAGCATATTCTACATGTAGCAGGTATTGGGGGAAAGTAGCAGTTCTCAATGGTAACACAGTGTGTCTTCTGCCTTATTTCCCTTAGTCCCATTACAAATACTAAAGAACATTTTTACTTCCCAGAATTTAAAGAAGAGTCAGTTTTGTCTTCCAAGAAGTGAACTTGAAGGATACCATCAAGGCTTCATCAGAAGTGCTGGAAGATACTTGCTAAATGATGAGGAAGAAACGTTTTAGCTGTTGGTTATTGAGCGATGGCCAGGGCAGCTTAAAAGACAAATTACTTGTAGAATGTACTTAGAGTTTTCTATATTATGTGTGTTTGATACTGTAATAAAGTATGAATACTTGTGGTGGGACAGATGCATATCAATACTGGCTCTATACCCCCAACAAGAGTCTTTTCCTGTAAAGCCAATGTACCTGAGAACTGTGGGCATGTAGCAGTTACAGTTTAGTCTGATTAAATAGCTTACAAAATCCCTCAAAATCTAGAAGAAGTTGGTTACTGATTTTGATCCAGATTTCTGAACGGGATGTACTTGAAAATGTGTACTGAATTTATAGAAGTAATAAATTCTAGCAGAATTTGAAGCAGTACACTTCTGTTTATAAATGGTTAAATAGGTGCATGGGCCATCTGTGAGCCCAAGCAGAGTAGCAGTTAATATGACATAAGTCAACTAGTATGCAATTTAATAAAAAAAAAACCAACTAGTTCTTTTTGCTTTCACCTAGTGTGAATCCTGTGTGAGCTTGATTGCTCACTTGTCTTTCCAGACTCCCTGCTCTTAGATTGAGCAAGTGGTGTGTAGAGTTATTCTGTGGCACTGCTCCTCTCTTAAGGAAAAGCAGAAGGAAAAACCTGAAAATGCTACAAATAACACATTTTTACCTTCACTGTTTCGCACAGGGTTTTGAAATTGGCTTAAAATTCCTTAAACTCTTTTACTTGGTTAATAATGTGGCTTCCAGCACACTAACTTTTTGTTGTGTTTAAACCTTTGCCAGGACGGGAGCAGTTCCATGGCCTTGGGTCTATGTACTGCAGAGGAGCAGCTGCTGTGATCCTCACGTACGATGTGAACAGCTTCCAAAGCCTGACAGAGCTGGAAGAAAGATTCTTGGCACTGACAGACAGTGCAAGTGCTGACTGCATTTTTGCTATTGTTGGAAATAAAGTTGACCTCAGTGATGACTGTACTTTACCACCAGATGAAAATAGAGCTGAGAAGTCTGTTGCCAGCTGTGGCTCGAAGGTGCGAAAACAAGTCCGTGCAGAGGATGCGATTGCGCTCTACAAAAAGATACTGAAATACAAAATGCTAGATGAGAAGGATGTTCCAGCAGCTGAGAAAATGTGTTTTGAGACCAGTGCAAAAACAGGATACAAGGTGGACTACCTCTTTGAAACTGTGTTTGAGATGGTAGTCCCAATAATTGCACGGCAGAAAGCTGAGGGGCCACCGCAAACTGTAGACATCACGGACTACAAGCCAGCAAAAAGGACAAAATCAGGTTGTTGTGCCTGACCCGTTTACGTGACGTAAGAAAAGGGGAGGGATTGTTCACTCCAGCAAAATGAGGAGTAAGAAGTGCTTGCAGCTCACCAGAAAGGAAAAGTCAAAACATAAATAAATAGACTAAAATGGTGTATCCAAAAAGAAACCAAAACCAACCCAACAAAAAAATCTTCTGACCGTTAAAAGCTTCTGGGAAGCTCTCTGTATAAAAATGGGAATGCAAGTGAAATTATGGAGTAAGACTTGCCAGTTTCTATGGGCTCTGAAGACAAATGGTGTGTTAGTACAATTGGTAGTGACAATCATTTGGACAGTTTTGAAGGAGTCTGACTTTTAGTGACTTGTCATTTCATGTTGCATATAAATGATCTGTTTGTGTACTCTTGACAACTTCCATATAATTATCATTTTTTCCCCTTATGATTCTAACTTTGGAAGATTGAACACATGGTACTTTTTTATTCTTAAGATTAAAAATAGAAAATCCAGGTATAATTTATATTTGTAGCTAATAAGTCAATTACAGTCTTTTTATGTCAGACATGACAGTGTACAATTCAGAAACTGAACTATTAAAATCACTGTGGATCTGTACGATTCATTTGGAGACTTTATTAATGGCAATTCTCCTTCCATAGTGGCCTTCCATGTATTAACAAGCAGCATCACAGCTCTTGCTGCTCTAATTGCGATTTGCAGGAGGAAGTTTTTTTGGTTCATTTTTGTCTTGTGTTTCTTTTTAATGTAGATAGCAAAGTGTTTTTTGGGAAAGAAAGCAGCCTATTTTGTCTGCATTTTTGTAAAGACCTCTTTCTAGTGCCTGTAGGTATACCTGTGAGTACCTGTGTTCTATCTCCCTTCCCACTCCTTTTAAAGCTGCAGAGCTGCAGCTTTGATTTTTATCAGCTATGCATGACATTACTACCTGGAGTAGTAATTACCTCTGCCTGGAGGGAAGTGAAGACGGGTGTGTTCTGATGTGAAACTAATGCAGGGAAGACAAACTCTCTTTTGAGGAGTAAAAAGCGTGTGAAGGAGCAATAATGAGGTACATGGTTTCTCTCCTGACTGCAGTAAAAAGGAGGGGCTTAATACAGCTCCTACAGCTCTTGGCTACAAAGAATGCATGCAGTGATCCAGGAGCTATGACTAGAGTGAAGAACTTCTAGTCTTTAAACACAGACACCCCCCCCCCAAAAAAAAAACCCCTACTCGTCCCAAACAATAAACCTCAAAGATGCAGGTTGCGGATTTTCAGTTCTTCAGTTTCTTGTGGATTCTTTCACCTTCCTTTGAATGCTTCTGGTGTAATTTTCTAAAAGTAAAGGGTTAGTTGTCTTATGCTTTGTCACTGCCTTTCTCTGTCCCACCCAAATCACAGTTAGTGCATGGGGAGACAATTCCTAAATGAATAATGAGTTAAATTATTACTAAGTATATTTAAGGCATTTTTTTTCCCAAAAGTACATCCTCTTGAGCAAATTGCTGCAGAGTAGTAGCTTTATTTTCTGCTCTCAAGTTAATTCACAGTACACATGTAGTGGGGAAGAAAAGCTCGAGAGAAAAAACACTGAACATTAAATAATAGAATCATAGAATAATTTGGGTTGGAAGGAACCTTAAAACATAATCTAGTCCAATCCTCCATGCATTGTACAGGGATGTCTTCAACTCAATCAGGTTGCTCAGAGCTCTGTCCAATCTAAACTTGAATGTTTCCAGGGGTGGGGCATCTACTACCTCTCTGGACATCCTGTTCCAACATTTTACCACCATCACTGCAAAAAAAAAAAAAAAAGTCTTCCTTATATCTAGTCTGCATCTACGCTCTCATGGTTTAAAATCATTGTCCCTTTTCCTATTGCTGCAGGCACTGCTAAAGGATGTCATATTTTGGGTTTGCAGTTTAATACCTACCAGTCTGTCAGAGACTGGACAGCATCTGAGCTGTGGTATATAAAAATGAGTACAATTAGAAACCTTTTAGCTATTAACAAAATTCTAGGGACAGTATCTAGTCTTCCCTCAGGACAGGAAAAAGGCAAGCAGGCCACAACCTCAGTCTTGTCTGTGACCAAAATGATCTGTTGACACGCCTGTGAGAGATTCAGCACTGGCTTTGCTGCCTCTGTTGATGTCTGAACCTGCAGCACGTACTGATTAGAAGGTCAGGCTTTTTGGGAGATGCTTTATTCATATCAGATCTTAAGGAATTCCTACAGTATTTCTAAAAGCTCCAACTTGGGTGTTTTTACCAAAAGAGATGACACAGGAACCAGTCTTGTGTGCTGTGCTTTTGCCCTTAGAGCTACACTTGTCTGGCATGATGTTGTGGCTTTTCATTGTTGTTGGCTATTGTTCTCGAGAAATGTCTGGGTTATGATGGGTTGTCACTCTACCAACCTGTGAGATCGTGGGGTTGCACAGTTACACTTGGGAAATTGCATAATACATGGGAGCTATTGATGAGAGTTCAGGAGGAGATCTGGATTGCTCAGTGTGCATGCTAGCCCTGTTTCTTTATCACTTTCCGAATCAGATTCTGCCTTCAAGAAAAACTTGAAAGATTCTGGAATTTGATGTAGGATGTTTGGAGTTTTTTTTAAATGTACTAGTAATTTAAACTGATATAGCTGAGCTCCATTTTTACAGCCCAGTGTTGATGCTCTATCTGCTGCAGTGGTGCCTATGCATGTCTGCAAGCATTATTAGAGAGCACAGTTCAACCCTCAACACTGAAATTGCACAGAATGTTTTTTTCTGTTTAGTGGTGCTGAGGGGTTTTTTTTGTGGTTTTGTTGTTTATTTTGGGTTTGTTTTTTGTTTTAAGAGCATAGAGAAGCAATGCAATATGGCCTGTATCCTAACATGAATTCATTAATTTCCATGTTGCTTCTGCAGATAGATCCTGATATCCCGGCGCTACTAAAGACATCTTTTTGCCCCTCTTCCCTCACCTTCCATCTTACATAATTTTACTGAAATAATTAATCATCACCTACTGATGGGGAAGAGCAGTGAAGGTGCAGGGTAGGGACTGGCAGCACAAGAACTGTGCAGAAGCACACTTGTTCTAACTCTTGTTGCCTTAACAGCCACACAGCCTAGCAGCTGATGTAGCACAGCAGCTGTGGGCTGGGCCACTAGTCATGCT
Source organism: Lepidothrix coronata (assembly GCF_001604755.1). Classification (NCBI taxonomy): domain Eukaryota; kingdom Metazoa; phylum Chordata; class Aves; order Passeriformes; family Pipridae; genus Lepidothrix; species Lepidothrix coronata. Next base: position 4,804,681 of record NW_016690240.1, read on the forward strand.
GGGCCAGCACTGAGAGCGGCTGTGCCATGCACTGGTTCAATGCCAGCACTTCTGCACCCCGCTGGCTGCAGCACATTTTTCTCCATCACTGTGAGGTCGCTTTCCCCATTAATAACCTCGCTGCGTGGCCTGGAGCTGGGCATGTGGTGGTGCTGCTGAAGCCAAGGGAAACCCTCCCTGCAAGGAGAAGCGAAGGCGGGTGAAGGCATGGACCAGGGACTCTGCCTATCCTGCCTTGGAGGGGAAACTCATTTTACAAATGTTGATTTTCCCCCCCTCTCTCTCCCTGTTGTATCTGGTGATTGGATAGGAAATGTTATTTTTGGCAATGCTGAGTGAATGTAAGCTATAGGCCTGCCTGTGCCTGAGGTGATGGCTGAGCCAGGCTGTGACCCATGGGGGAGGGAGGGATGGTAGGGTGAACGAGTCAGGATCTGTGCCAGGCTAGTTGGGACATATCCATTCTGCTTCCTGCCCCTCATGGGTACTGATGGTGCAAGACCGAGGTTGTCATTGGCCCTTGACAACCCCAACAAGGCTTCAAGTCTTGTGGGGGCCACAAAAGGAGCCAGAAGTTCCTCAGTGCCCAAAGGACTGGCAGAGCTGCTGAGCTGCCTGCTTTGGCTTAGTCACCTTCTTGCCCACATCACAGTGGGAAAGCACCCCTGCCTGTTTTTGCTTCTCTGCTCGCAGGTCATAGGGAGCAGTGATGTTACTTCTTCCCCTTGTCCAGTATGTCTTGCACCACTGTGCGCTGCGTAGCTGTGGGACCAGACCCCCACTCACCATCAGTGGGGGGAGGTGGCCACCTCTGGGGGGGCTGCTGGTCCCTATGCAGTTACAGGGGCAGATTCTGCCTGCACTGGGGCACTGTTGGCACATTGGCAGTGACCCCTCAGCTTCTCCTCTGGCAGCAATCTGACACCTTCCGTGTCAAGGTCCTGTTTACTGCTTGCTGTTTCCTGATTTTCTATTTCTGGCAGCCATGGACAAGCCCAGTCATGTACAGTGTGAACAAGTTCGGCTGATATGTTTGATACACTCTGAGGAAATAATTGGTGTCAACTCACATCGCTATGTTGACTTCACTATATCTGTATTGATGTACTATTACCTACAGAAGCAGAATATAATCTCATTTACCTTCTCCAGGATCAGGACCACATTACAGTTCAGCATGTTTTCAAACAGGAAAGTGTAGGAAGCAAATGGGATACTTTGTAGCAAAAGATTTGGTCAAACGGAGGCAAACCACTTTTGTTTTATACATCCTAGGCTGGAGCACTGTAGTTCAGTAAAAGACTGTTTTGTTTTGCTGTATCTGAGTTTTTCCTATATAAGAATGTTTTAACCTCCTGAAAGTGGGTTCTAGAATCACAGAATTGTGCAATGGTTTGGAAGGGAATTTAAAGATCATCTCCTTCCAACCCACTGACCCACTTCCAATAGACCAGATTGCTCAGAACCCCATCCAGCCTGGCCTTGAACACTTCCAGGGATGGGGCATACACAACTTCTCTGGGCAACCTGTTCCAGTGTCTCACCACCCTCACAGTAACAAATGCCCTCCTTCTGTCTAATCTAAATCAACCCTCTTTCAGTTAGAAACTGCTGCCCCTTGGTTTGTTCTTACAGGTCTTGGTAAAAGGTCACTCTCTACATTGCTTATAAGCCCCCTTTAGACACTGGAAAGCTGATATAAGGTCTCCCTGAAGCCTTCTCTCCTTCAGCTAAACAACCCCAGTTCTCTCAGACTGTCTTCATAAGAGAGGAAGTAAACTTGCAGCTAAGAGGTAGTTTGAGTCAGTTCCCCTCCATGCAGTGCTCCAGATTAGCTCACAAAGTGAAATGCTCCGTCTGCTGTGAGTATTCCACGTGTTTGTGTGCACAAGCTTCCTCCTCAAAGAAGTGATTGCGCAGGCTTTGGAGAAACACAGATGTGAGTACCCAGCACATGACATACACAAAGTACAGAAGTTCAAGCCTGCTTGGCACCTTGGGGGGTTTTGTAGTTGGTTTGGTTTTTCCCGCACCATGATGGTGTGTTCAACTCAGTGCTGTGCTGGTACCGCTCTGATCAAACTTAAGAACAGCCTACATGAGCCAGAGAAAATGGAGAGGCAAAGCAACTGTTGGTGGAAGACCTACCTGCTGAAGTTTTAAGTACAAAAAAAGTCAGCTTCATAGGAAGATTACCAAACATATTAGCTACGAAAATCCAAATAGTTTACTGTTGACATAATTGGTTTTTATAGATTTGTACAGCCTCCACTTGAATTCTCTTAAAACACTGAATGTGCTGCACTGCCAGAGTTGCATGCTGTACAACCCACAAGTGATAGTTGTGTGATCATCCCACAACCACTGATGCCTAGCAACAACCTGGAAGTTGCCTATTCTTGGGTATTTGTTACTGCCATGTGTAATTTAAAAGAATTGGCAAATGTGGAATAGATTTAGCTTATGTTGACTGCAATATTTTCAGTTCTAAATGTTTTATTTAGCTTAAACAAATAACAGTGTCATAAGTTTGTTTAGGGGCTGCCTTTCAGAGAGACAATATGGCCAGACAGCTCATTTCAAGCTCAGGTAATCTGTTTATAGACGTATCTAATTATATGTTTAGGTCAGACAGTGTGCTAAGTACCAGAATGGAGCCTATAAGAAACCTGGATAGAGATATTTTACAAAGGCATGTAGTGACAGAACAAGGGGGAATGCCTTCTAAGTGAAAGTGAGCAGGTCTAGATTAGATAGTAGGCAAAAAATTCTTTGCTATGAAGGTGATGAGGCACTGGAATACATTGGCCTGAGAAGTTGTGGATGCTCCCAACGTGTATTTAGCATCAGGTTGGATTCGGCTCTGAGCAACCTGGTCTAGTGGAAGGTGTCCCTGTCCACGGCAGCGGTGTTGGAACTAATTGATCTTTATGGTCCCTTCCAACCCAAAACATCCTATGATTCTGTGATTTTAGGAACTTTAACTTAATTTATACTTTATATTTTTTGTGGAGGTAACACATGTCAAGTTTGGTAAATGTTGGTTTCTTGAACATTGTAGAGCATGAATAATAGGTTGTTTTACTTTGCAACATCACAATTTATTGGCTTAAATTGTTTTAAGAACACATGAAATGCTATTTCAGTTATTCAGCTTAAACAAGCAATTTTAGACACAAATCTTCCCTACTGGATCTTTTTAAGTGTCATGAAATAAACAGGTGTATTCCTGGTTGAAGAGTTTGAGTTTCAGTGGGAGGAGCTTTCTGGGAGTGCTTTTCTAACTCCTTGGGTGCAAACAAAGTAATTTAACAGAGCAGCCCATATGGAAAATAACAGTTAACAAAACAGAAATCATCAACAAATAAGTGTAGAAAAACCCCCGGTTTTATTTATGATACAGTGAGGATGGAATGTAATTATAAAAGCCAAGAAGCACCTGAAGCAGGAGCGAGGTGAGCTATTAAAAATCAACTGTCATTGCTATAAAAGTCTCTTCTTCCCCTTCAAATTAAACATTCAGGTAGATAACCAGATTATGCAAATAAGAATTTTTCAGCTGATCCTTTTTTTTCCCACTCTCTTGCAGTGGTGACAGACAATTTTGGGTTAAATTGCTTCTTTCCACAGAAGGAAAGAGCTAGCCATTCTGTCATTTATCAAGCCTTTACTATGGGAAATGATGGTGCCAAATAAATGCTTTGTTTCCTTCATTTTTGCTTTTGCAAGGATGGCTGTGTGCAAATTGGGATGGTGGTCATCCCATTGCCACATGTCCCCAGCTGCCAGGACAGCATGCCTTCAGACAGCCAGCTGGCAGGTCTGCAAGTTCTGTGTTGAAGGTCATGTGGCACCAAGCAATGCACTCTCCTGCAGAACCCACCCTATGTGCAATAGCTGCTCCAACAGCAAGTGGCTAAAATCGTTTTGTGATGAGTGGCTTGATTTCAGAGGGGAAAAGCTGAAATGAAAAAACCAATTGGTGCTGCTGCTGTGTGGGTGGTGTGACACAGATGAAATGTCCACAGCACCCTTTGGCCTGGGGTATGTCTAGAAAAAAGTCATCAAGCATATAAAATAAAATGCTGATCTTCATCCTAGAGACTCCTAACCAAATAGGAAGAGTTGCATTTTGTGGTTACTGTTTCTGGGAGGCCTGTGGGCTTCTCTGCTATTGGCAATGGTTAAGTGCTAAAGCATGGTGAGGCTTGAAAAAAACCAAAAAAATGTTTTGTGTGTGTTTGAAATGCCCAAGCATAAAATACTAAAATTAAAGTTAGGTTTCAATGCTGGACATAAGCATTTTGGATCACAGTGTTTTCATTATTTTGCAAGGGTTTAGTACTTCGATCACCCTGTGTTAATTTAGGGAACTGCAGCTGTTAGTTTTCACTGCTGTGACAAATGCAGTAAATAGAAAGATACATATATTCTGTTAAAGTAAATGTGGTGGGTATCTGTCCAAGGTAACCATTTATTATTGAAGTTTTTTTGGTGTTTCAAAGCTGTGAGTATTTCTATCGTTTGGCAAATGATGTAATGTTAGACTAGCAAAAAGTGTGTATATATACTGCATAGTAGGAGAACACAGCGCTAGATCTGTGTGTTAGACTTAATCTGCTTTTACAGACAATTAAAAAGATTTGTTTCCATTCAGCTGTTGAGGTAATAAGTTAAAAAAAGCACCAACATGATCTATTTAGTTGTCTAACCATCACAGAAGGCTCCACTGTATAAGAACTACATGATAAGGTGGTTCCTTATACTGTGAAAGTCTTCTATAAGTTTTTCATGCAGACTTGACATCTGCTGATATGGCTTCGGATGAGTCCTGCCTTGAGTGTGTCTGCTGAGGGCTTGCTTTGGAAGGGTTGGTCGATCGTAGTGAGCCAGAAGCTGTATTTGTTTGCAAAGTAGTGACAGGTTCCGCGGGCACCGTTGCATTCGATGAAGGGAGTCGCTCTGAAATCTTCCAGGCAGCTCCCAGGAGAAACCAGTGACTGTCCTCCACCTTCATCACCAGCAGCAGTGTGCTAAAGGAGACAAGGAAGGCAGCATTCAGAGTGCAACCCCAGGCAATGCTGTCATAAATTCACATGTGTGAAAAGAGAAAAACCACTAGAATTTCTTCTAATTCTTATCTCCAAAGCAGAAAGTCAGCCAGTCCTGCAGTTTTGTAAGGGTTTGGCTATGCTACAACTATATAAAGGAGCTAGCTCAGATGCTGATGCCACTTTAAAATCTTCTTTCCTATAGTTAAAATTTTCACTGTTGGAAGTCTTAAAATTGGAGAATCATTGGGAAGGGCTGACTGGAGGTCACTTCAGCCAGTCCCCTCCTCAAAGCAGGGTCTACACCGAAGTTGCCCTCAGTCGCTCCAGGGAGCTGTTCAGTTGTTAATACCTCCAAGGATGGACTTCCCACAACTTCTCTGGGCAACTTGTTCCTCTGTTTTATTACCCTCACTAAGAAGAACTTTCCACCATATATCTAACTTGAATTCCCCAGGTTATAAAGCCTGTCTTACTCTGCATCGCACATGAGGAGCACCGTGGAAACAAAGTTATCTTCTATGCAGATAACTAGTTCCCTCTATGACATGGTTTTTGACAGCAAATTACACCAAAATCGTGCATCTTTACATCACTCAACTGTTACCTTTGACAGATACTATGATAAGGCACTGAATGTTACTTTTCTTCTGTCAAAGACATTGCTAACAAAATGGGCATTTTCTCTGTCCCTTTAAGGAGCTGTACAGCTGTATTTTTAAGTGATGCCATTCTCTGTTAGAAACTGAAACAATCTACAATATAAAAGAAAGAAGCTGGAAAATAGAGTTCTTAAATAGTTTTGTAAATGTTGGGAGAAATCTGGGCACATCCAATAGATTTGCCTGCCTGTGTTTTAATAAACACCATACTATGAAAGTGCAAGCTGCAACTGCCTTGGTTTACGCTGCAAGAGGTCCACTGTTTTAGACAAATAACAGAAATGGCCACCTTTTAGCTGAATAAAGGACTGATCTCTGGCTGGTGTCACATAGTGCTGAGGTTTAGATGGTTGTGGTTTTTAAAAAAACCCCACAAAGCAACAACTCCCTCCTTCCCAAAGGCCGCCACCTAGCACGGGCAGGAATCCATGCTGACTGATACTGTACCTTACTCAGGGGAATGAGGTGACACATTTAAGCCAAGGAATTAAAACAATATGTACTCTGAGATAACCACAAGTGTGCTGTACTTCTTTCACAGTTGCCTGAGAAGCAAAAATGTGTACACCAAACACTTCATTTGTTCCAAAAGCCAGCTGGGAAAATGTGAATTCTTCTCACTGTGTGTTCCATAGTGCTGACAGACTTTGTCCTGGCAAAAACTTATTGCTAGAGTGACAACTTTGCTCTTAAAAATGCTCAGTGTTTACACAAGGTTTTGCAAACATTTAATTAATCCTTGGAATTCTCACGAAGTAACTATGAGATTGGTATCAGGGCTTTTTATAGAAGCAAAAGAAAGGTCAAACTTAGGTCAATCAAAAATTTGACCTGCTCTCCAAAACTGGGGGGTATATTTTCTGTAAGTAATTTCAGATTTCCCTTTTACCTTATTTTCTGAAAAATTTAAGTTTTTGGCTTTGGACATACAAATGGTTTGTGGGTAAGATTGACTGTTGTTCTTTTATGATGTCTTCTGCCACAGAAATCTTATTTTTCTCCCAACAGCCCAGAATTCAGCCCAGTCTTCAATGAGTTAACAACGTGGGCACACTGTTGCAGGTTTTGACTTTTGTGTACATCAAGCAAATCAGAAAAACTAGTGTCTGTTAGATTGTTCACTGACATTCTAGCTGCTCTTTACCACAGGCAGTGTTAAACCCTCCAGTGCTCAAATGATCCCTCTGTATGGTCTTGCAAGAAATGCAGGTCAGGCCCTTCAGCAGGTCATCTGCTGCACACCTAGCACTAAGTTCTTCTGTAACATCCCACTTCTGAATTACAAGATAACAAGCTCTCGGAGATCCTATAAAGCCAAGCTCTTATTGCCATTACAGATACAACACGGAAGCTTGATTTTAAAAACAACCAGAGACTGTCTCTCTTTCCAGACTCAGTGAAAGACTTTGGCTTCTAAATCTTCAACCAAACACCTATGATTTTTAAGTTTCAGAAAGAAGGGGAAAAGTTGTTGTTTTTTTTATTTTCTAGATCAAATCCTTAACAGTGATAAGTAACTCTTAATCTTTAGCTGTGAAAATGCTTCATAGGCTATTGTTGCACCTCAGTGCAACTTAATTTGTTAATTCACAGCTTTATTCTGCTCTGAAGCTCTATATTGTACAAAAAGTAAGGTCTCCATATGCTATGCTGAGAAGAGACCATTTTTTCTGAAATTCACAGAAATTTTGTTTTTCCTCTTTGGTTCGTGAAAACTAGTTTTGTAGTTCCCTGGTTCCCCAGTATGATGCATGGTTTTGATCTTGCTGGCTTTAAAGTGGAGCAGCCTTCCTAGTATCTAAGACTCAAATATAAAACCTAGTGCCACACAAAATGTGACACTGAAGATCAAATACCATAAGGAAGGAATATCCGATCCACAAACTGCGCCAGCCCTCAGGACAGTGAGGAATAGAAGCTTCTTGGCTATGGACAGCGATTGCCACAGCTGGGGCCTCACAAACTGAGCAGCGACTGATATATGGCTTAATCTCATCTTCTGCCACAGGCATCATTGGAAGAGGTGCTGTAGTTGAGAGCCAGTAGGATTTATCATTTCGACTTGCATAATAACAAATATCCCCAGGGTTACAGTAGAGGAATGGCATAGTACTAAAACGAGACAAACACGAGCCAGCCAACCCTGTTAAAAAAAAAGAAGAAAAAAGACCAATCATTCTCACAAGGACAATACACATTTTCAGTTTTCTGCTCTTTCCCAAGCACCTGCCAGTAAAACCCTGTGGTCCAGAATGTTTTGCTGGCTTTACAGGTTCCCTGGAACAACACTAATGACTTTCAGGAGTTCTCTCAGGGGCACTCTATGAAGCCATGAAGTTTTTATCTTCTCATTTTGATGTTTCCTAAGCCTGTTTGCTGAAGTCCCAGTTTTGGAATTGAGGCTGCTACCAGCAATATCTGTACATACCTAGATCCTGGTTGTGTGCTTTCTCTTGTCCTTCAAAATACAGCAGGCTGTATCCACTCCAGAGTTTGTTCATGCCAACTGGGCACATTGGCTCTTGATCAGACTGGCTGTGCTTCACCAGCAGGTAGCCCATGCTAACACTGCGACCCGGCATGCCTGGTGGCCCGGGGCTACCAGGGCGGCCTGGCTGACCTTAGAACAGGGGGTAAAAGAAAGAATACCGCTTAGTTGGTGCTCCCACAAATGATCTGATGATAGCTGATATTCCAGCTAAGCTGCTGATGAATAAAGCTTAATTGTATGATGCCTCTTCCTATGGTAAAGTTATTGTTAAAGGAGCTGCAGTTCTAGCATTACAGCAGCAGCTGTTTTTGAACTGGATCAGGCTCCCTGGTTTCTAAGATGATGTCAGAGCTAGGGAAAGTCACAAATAAAATTCTGATTAATTTGAGCATACTTAGTACAATACAGATAAGCATATTTTTCCTTTAAAATGTTTTCTTACTCCAAGATTAACCAATGGTTTTTGAATTGCTTGCATTAGATTCATTCACTTGAAACTATGCTCCGCAAATACCTTTTTCTCTATGTACTTAGCTAATTAAGATAGTAATAGTTCTGCTCTTTGATTTGACAAGGACACAGGTATTTCTTTTACAAATACATTCCCTTAAACTTCATCTGTCCAAATATCACCTACCTAGCCATTCATTTCCACGAATGTAACTCTTAGTAAAACACTACACTGAAAATACTTAAAGAGAATATAAAAATACACTCAGATCAAAACAAACTCACGAGTGATTAGACATCTACATCTATCAAAATTTATTCTGAAAATATTGCTTTAAGATAACTGTTAAAGGTTGTCCCTTGTGAAGTATCTATGACAGAAACTTCACAATCTGCTCCTCTCCCTCTCTCTCTCTCTCTCTCTCTCTCTCTCTCTCTCTCTCTCTCTCTTCCCCTCCTCTTCTCTCCTTCCAGTGACCTAGTAACTACAGAGCAATTTATTGCAGTGAAATGGGAAAAGGGAAGAAGTGTCATGTGATACCTCTTACCTTCAAATCCCACTGGACCCTGAAATCCTGTTCCTCCTTGTTCACCTCTGGAGCCGGGAGGAGCTGGAATACCACCCCTGCCTTGGAGTCCTGGCTCTCCAGGTGAACCTCTGAAACCTTGCACAACAATGGTTGTAAGCACAGTGACTGCAGAGATTATCAACATGCTACCCACTTTGTTAACATGCACTTATGTACGTTTGGTCCCATCTGCCAAGTTTACTAATTTACACTAAAGGCAAGATCTTATCATGCTTGCTCAGGCAAAAAAAGCACTAACTTCACTGGAAAAGCTTGCTGGGATCAAGAAAGACTACATGAACCCCACAACCCTATTCCTTCACTCTTGGTACCATTCATCTCTGATGAGGCTCATAGCAAGAGGTGCAGTGCATTGGGTCCACACATCACTAACACTACATAATTCCCTGGGCTGACAGCATGCCCACAATGATGTGCAGATTTACACCCAAGATGTTCAGTCTTGATTTGAGCAAGATCCATATCTGATGTTGCTTTGGCTATGTGAGCATTGCCGAAGTTTTCTCCCATTTTGCTTATATTCTGAATGTTTGGTTATTTTTTGAATGCTAAGAGGAGGAGGAAAGCCAAAGCCCCAGCTTGAGTCAGTTGACTCTCCTTTCTGAAGAATTCCTCACAGAATTTTAAGTAGAAGAGAGTCAAAGCATTACTCTGGTGGCCTCACTCTGCTCAGGGGAACTGAGCTTTCAGTCTGAGTGTGCAATTCCTACCTGGATCCCCTGGTGGACCCCGAGGTCCCATATCTCCTGGGCTTCCAGGAGGTCCTATATTTCCACGGGGACCTGGTGAACCTTGCTCAGCAACCAGCCTTGGAGGAAGAGGGGGCAGCCCAGGAGAGCCTGGAGGTCCCTGGAAGCCTGTGATTAGAAGCAAGATGAGATAGTTTGATTAAAAGAAAAACCCAACTATCCTGTATTTTTCCTTTATGTGCTTTCATCCACAAATATGTTGCTCTCACATAGCTGCATATGTATGAGAGGGACTATTGTCTGCAACTCACCACTTTGGGTATAGCAGCTATATTATATTGGTTGACTGTGTGTGAGTATGGGATCTCCAAGATGAAACCATCTCCAAGTACGTGATAATCTCCAAGAGATTGTTTTCTCTTGGACAGTATACAGATAAGCAGAAGGAAATGAATGATGCTACTGCTCCTTCACTTATGACATAGGGTGCTGGGAAGTTCCACCCAAACAGCCAACAGCTCTCTGAAGTGCAGCACCATCTTTTGGTGGGCTTCAAGAGACAGAAATACATGATGGAGTGAAGGATTTTAAAGGTCTTTCTATATGTTCAGTATGTCTACTCTGGAGGGTTTGTTTAGATCAGAAATTCTTCTCTTTTTTTTTAACCCTGAAAGTGTCTCTGATTTTGGAGTTGGCACCTCATACAAATTAAATTCATAATGGCAAAAAATTGTTTTTTCATGTTAAATTCAGGCATCTGTCCACTGGAATTTGCCAGGATTCACACAGTCATGGAGGATGGAGAGGACTCTGGAGGTCACCCAGCCCAACCTCCTGCTCAAAGCAGGGCCAGTTTGATCAGCTGCAAAAATGAGTGGTTAAGAAAGGAGTCACATATCTGACTGTACTTACCAGTTACTCCTCTATCCCCCTTGGGTCCAATAGGTCCTAAATCACCCGGAAATCCTACGGTGCCCATAAAGCCAATGACACCTTGTTCACCCTTACGACCTTTAATGCAAAATGACAGGTGGCATTATTGCATTTTAACACAGATCCAGTGAGTGCAAAAGTCAAGGTAATTAAGCTGCTGTAGCATAGGGGGCTCCCCTGCTCCCAGCCAAGATCAGCATTTCCCATCCTTACCTTTTGGTCCAGGGAATCCAGGAGTGCCAGGTCTCCCTGCTAATCCAGGATCACCTCTGCTTCCCTTTGGGCCAATTTCTCCGATCATACCTATTTGTCCACTTTCTCCTTTGCTTCCTGGTGGAGCAGGCATTCCAGGTTGCCCCTGTGGTCCTGGATAGCCTGTTTAGAGGATATATGGTTTGTAATCTGCTTATACTTAAAACCTGTGCACAGAGGAAAATAACAGAACTATCTAACTGTATCCCACCAGGTTTTATTTCCTTAATTTCAGCAGGGAACAAATGTTTAGCTCCCTAATAGACTGATTCAGCACTCCTGTTCCTGCTCTCAGGCTGGCATACCCTTCTTCACCAGTGGCAGAGAAATAAGAACATGAAGGTCCCACAAAACACAGTGTCAATTCAAGCCAGATTTCAGCATCAGTGTGGTGCCTGCTGCGGTACAGTCTACAATGAGCTATTCCTTCCTCCAGCAAATGCTTCACTTCACTGTATGCCTCCTCGCTTCATCCTAAATTCTCCAAGTAACTAGAGAGAAATTAGAGAGCAGTGAGTACCTGACTCAGTGCCAGGTGGTAAATAAGCCAAAGACTTACTGTTCCATGTATCTTAGTGCTTCAGTTGAACATCTGGAACCAAGTAAGTACTTCATGCTGTCTTGGGAAATATGGGAACAGCTTCTTTTTCTAGAATTTCATATTGCCTGAGGCTAAACCTGACAGGTCTCTCTTCAGTTACCTCTGCTTCTTATAAGACATTTGGACCTTGTTTCTAAGGAGATAGTGACTTACTAACTACGGTTTTAAGTGGGGAACTCTCGTGCTGCCTGTCGAAGTTGGATCACGTGTGGATACGAATGCTATGTGTGAGAGAGGCAGGCTCATATCAGGGACTTTTAGAGGGAAGAGCTAATGCTTCCCAGTGTGACTTAGCTTGCATGGTCATTTCACATAGGAGAATTCTGTAAATTATTAAGAAAATATTCTACAGACTTGTAAGTCTGCCATGGACCTTAGATTTCAAAGTAGTAGATTAGTATAAGGCTTCTGAAAATTTTTAAGAGAATTCTGGATTATTAAATCTGCTATTTGCATGAAAATCAAACCCATCAGGACAATCTGGAGGAACTGCCTTTTGCTTTCAAGAGGTCTGTTCCTATTATCTTATGTACCATTAGTTCTGTCCAACAATTATTCATACACTTTAATGTTGTATTTAATAGGACTGTTTTAATTAATCGAGACAGAAATAACAATGACTACTGTTGCTAACCCAGTACTTAATCTCCTATTGTAGTCTGAGAGCACAACCTTGTACTTAATATTTTATTGTTGTTTGAGGGGAACAAGGCATGAATTACCTGGCACTCCATCTAGACCTGGGGAGCCTTTATCACCAGGATATCCTGATATATTTGAAATCCCAGGAGGCCCTGGAAATCCTTCCTGCCCAGGAATACCAAACGGTCCAGGGACTCCTGAAAGAAAGAGAAGAAATAGTCTGTACTGCAAGGAAAAATGTACAATTGCAATTAAAAGGACTCACTTTAGACTAAGTATAAAGAATGTGATTTTCAAAATGGAAAAAATATACAGTTCCCACTGATTTTTGTTTTATTTCTTTCAGATGACGTTGTGGAAGTTGTGGAAGTTTTTATTTAAAAAACCAAATACTAGTTTTGTGCTAAAGCTCTCTAGATAGCTAATTACATCTTACTGTGTGGAATGCTAATAATCTTGTGTCTGCTGGGTAACATATTATTTCAATATAGGAAGTACTCAAAATACCCTAGGTATACTGCAGCAGGTAAGAAAGCAGCTTTGTTCTTCGGTGCCTGCAGAGTCAGGGTTCACAAACACTTAGCATTTTTGGGGGTCAGTTAAAACAGAAAGTTTGAATCCAAGAAGTTCTCTACAGATCAAAAAATTGTTAAATGGCCAAAAATCTGACCCACCAATAATAGATATTTCTTTTAAGTAGATTTGTCAGGAAGCCAAAAGACCCCTTTTGTTTATTAATTTTAATGAAAATAATAATATTTAATTGTGACAAACGATGTACCTTACCTGAATGAGGTAAGCTGTTTCTTCCAATGCTTGATAATAAACCTCTGAATGGTGTTTGAGATGGCACAGCATGTTAGTAACAATAAAGTGTAACACAAGAGAATAGGAATGAGCCATTGAACCAAGCAGGAAAAGGCAGTAAAGTTTTATATCCATATCATTTCTTAATCCTTTCAGAGCCAAAACGTTGGAAAAATTAAAAAAAAAAAACCAAACAAAACCAAAAAACCGTAATTAGTTATTTGTTTGCAACATCAGTCTGGTGGCTTCTTGATGGAAGAGAACCAGGTGGTGACCCCTACTGAGGTACGTGCAGCCTGTTACAGCTCGGTGGGTTAGAGCTAGAAGGATGTACTGTTACACTACACGAGGGGTGATGGTGCCAGCAAAGCACTGTTCGTGGGAACAGAGCCCCGAGGTGTCAGCAGCACAATGGCACACTGATGGACAGTGAAGCTTTCAGGAGAAAGGTAAGCACTGACAGATTTGCAACAAAAAGAAAGAACAAAAAGTCATAGTGTTTGTGTAACTGGAATCTGATTAAAAATATTTTGAGACCTGATGGCTGAGAGTAGACTCTGGCATTTGCAGCTTGTTGAGCTCAGTGGGTGCTACAAGATGCTGCTACCATTGGGAAGGACCCAGACTGGCCAGCACTGGGGAATACACATTGCTGCTTCTCAGCAAGGGCTGGCTGAGCTGCAACACAAACTCCAAACAGTGACCTCCCTGACTTCGGGAGTTCTCCTATACAACTGTCTACACTCTACTGCATTTTGTGACATCTCCAACACCCATAGCTGAAACAAATAGTAAGTGGATCCCATTCTCAGGAATACAAACCTGGAACACCTCTGTCTCCCTTCTGGCCTGGAGGTCCTCGGCTGCCTTCCACTCTGCTTGGCTCTCCCGCTTCTCCTTTGTCCCCCACTGCACCTGGGAAACCTGCAGAGCCGTACCCATCTGGACCTGTTGTGAAGTTGTTCAAAATTAAGAGGAAAGCTGAAATGTTTCTGCATGTAGCAACGCATCAGCATGCTAACACACATGGATAGACCATATGGATTTACAAAATACATGAGTCATTTAATGGCTCATGGAAAAAAAAAGGCTCATAAGGGAAAAAAAAAAGCCTTGAGGCCTGTACTTTACGAGAGGAAAAAAGTTATGATTTGAAGTTGTGTTCTAATTCATCTGTGGGGCAGCACATTGTGTATGACTTTGCTTGCCTGAATCTACACTGGGCTTTGGAGGGCACAGTTAAGAAAGTCACATTACAAAGATCTCACTAATCAAACTTGCAGCCAACACGATGCTGTGCCTATGAACAGGCAGACTAAGAGTCTCACTTACCTGGTGATCCTGGTAAGCCCTTAGTGCCTGGTAAACCATGTAGTCCACTGATTCCTCTTAAGCCAGGCAAGCCTGTTTTAAAATAATGTTCATTATTATCATAATAGTTTCTATGAGTTTGTATAAATTCCTAGGCAAAATATTCAAATGCTTGAATAAATAATATTCTGTATTAAAATCTGGTGTATTATATGCAAATTAATTAATTACAGTACACTTTTTATGAAATACATCATACCATGGTTTTGTGATTGGCAAATTCTGTTATTATCCAACAAACTCATTGCTCTGGAGGTGTTTCTTAAAATATCTCTGATCTGTCTGGTAGCATGCCATTAGTTCCAGTCTTGCTGCCACAGTTTTTTTAATACCTATTTAGTTTTCCAAAATCCTCAAACCAAGACAATTAAGGCATAATTGTAGGCTCTAAATGTGGTTATAATAAAGCTGTCTTCAGAAGAAATTCATTGTGTCATTTAAAAAACCCCAACAAAACCCTAACAAAATGTCTAATAGCTGCTGTTACTGTTGTTTACAGGTAAATTTTATTCCGTCTATTTGTACCTGTCAAAATGGTAAGCAATATGTTTAAACTACACATGTATCTCTAGTCAGTGGCTAGAACTCTGGAGGACAATTCAATATCAGAAAAATAAGTAGCTGTTCTCTCTCTTCACTGTCTATATGGGCAGCCTTCATAACTATATTAGCTTAGCTTTGATGCAGATTCAGATAAAAGAATAAAAGCAGGGTAATTTCTGGCTGTAAGGCAGAAAAAAAATCTGCTAACTTAATATATTAAGGAATTAAGTAGCAACTGATGAGATTCTGTATCCTGTGATACAAACAGCTTCATTTTAAACTATCACCTGCATTTTGATAGCACAATTTTGTCTAAGCTGTAAGTCATTTATTCTTGAAAACAGATATTGGATCAATTCAGTTTTTGGTGATGATTAAGACAAGTATGTTGCTTTTTATCTAATGCCACATTAGATATTCTCATCTTGTATATCACTACCCTTGCTGCATTTCAAATAATGTTTTTTTGTTTCTTGATAATTTTCCTCGTTGAAGGAGGTCATCAGCAGTTAAAGTGAACTGAGAAGACACCAGAAGCCTTAAATCAGAAAGCAACTACATGTGTCTTTGCTAATGCCCCTGGACTTTATGAGGAATAAATATTTAGTAGAGGAAACTGCGACATGGAACTGCAAAAGGCCCCCTTTCTTCTTCTTCTTCACACCAATGAAACAATAGCAAGTGCTTACACTGAAACAATTGAATAGCTGAAGCTGCATGAATACCTGCTTGTCCTGGTAAGCCAGGCCAGCCGGGAGTTCCCTTTTCACCTTGAAATCCAGGCGTCCCAGGGCTTCCTTGCTGCCCTGGCGGGCCAACCAGTCCTGGCAAACCTGTGTGACAATAATGAATCATTGCTTATGAGTGTCCTTAAAACCAGTGGCCCAAAACACAGACTTGTGCTACCTTTATTCTCCCAGGCAGCAAAATACTTTCCCTTCCTAATGCCAATGATACTGCACTGCTCATCCAACTGGAAGAAAACTAAAGAGAGCAAAGGTAGGAGAGACAAACTATAAAAGAATAATTCATTACAATGGGCTTCTCCTGTTAAAATGATAACTTGACTTCTATTGCCAGTCACAATAAGTAATTTCATCTCTGTGCACCTCAGTTTCCACTTCTGCTACACCTGTTTTGCATTTCTGACTGGAAAGCTGATCAGACAAGGACTGTTTCCCAGT
Source organism: Lepidothrix coronata (assembly GCF_001604755.1). Classification (NCBI taxonomy): domain Eukaryota; kingdom Metazoa; phylum Chordata; class Aves; order Passeriformes; family Pipridae; genus Lepidothrix; species Lepidothrix coronata. The sequence continues at coordinate 4,820,947 of NW_016690240.1, forward strand.
CTTGGCTGGAGTTTCGAAGCCCTCTATGAGTAATATGGCGAGCAACTGTTCTGAAAGAATATTTCCGTGGTCCTCCTGCAATAAGACATTTTCTGAAGCCCCAAGTGTATGATCCAGCCACAGGTGAACCTGATTTGGTTTCTCTTGCACAGCTGGCCCGTGAGCCTGGCTCACAGGCTCTATAACTGTGTCCTGGGGGATATTGACTTCATTTATAGAAGAAAAGATCATTGAAAAGCTCACTTCTTTACAGTGTTGTGACAATATTAGAATACCTGAGTATGCCAGCAATACAACACTTGACTGGACACATAGTTGGTATAAAAAAGGAAAAACTGGTATGAAGCAGAGTTAGGCTTTTGACATCTCCTCTTAAATTCTACTGTGAATTCCACATCCTTGCCACTGCTCTTCACCAACCAAATGATCAACATGTTAAAAACCTTAATGATTTTCTTTCAAGGCAACTAGTTTTTTTTCTTTCTCTTCTTAAACTGTTATATTCTTTTGAGTGTTAAAAAGAATATTTTACCTTCCTGTCCCACAGAACCAGGGTCACCCTGTGTGCCCTTGAGGCCTTCAATGCCAGGGAAACCAGGATCTCCACCTTCACCTTTTTGTCCCACGCCTCCTCTTATGCCTGGAAAACCACAAAACCAGTATATTATTTTAATAATCTCTATATGATCCTAAGCTAACAAGCATAATGTGAACTTGGCTACTGAATGGGTACTGGTTTTGCCACATAAAGACATTCTTCTCATCATGGTAGTTGCATAATCTGGAAGAATGAATAGTCATCTGGCCAAACCATCATGAAATTTGTTTTTAAAAGTACTCCCCGAATTATATGGAATGTGACACTGATGTTCAAGTGTTATGCATGTGCAGGGAAATTTTAATACATTACCTAACCAACCCAACCAAAAATATACCAGATTTTGCTATCTCATCTTCCATAATCATGGAAGATGATTCATGGAATCATATTGCTCCTTTTATCATCAATGGCAAAAAATTTTATAGAAATGTTTACTGTAGCTGCATGTGATGTTTACTATTATAACTATACTTTCAGTTGAAGAGGTGAATGTAGCACATACTCATTTCAATAAAGAAAAGATGAACCTCTCCAGGACTGTCACTGACACAAGTTCAAGAGCCACCAAAAGCCCATGGTAAGCTCCTCCTCCCTTCCTCTGTGGACTTTAGTATGTGAAAAGAAATACATCTAGAGAGCAACTGTGAAATTAATACCTGTTAAGCCTGGCACACCAACTTCCCCTTTAAGGCCTGGCATTCCTGGTAAGTTTATAGTATCTCCCCGATCACCTATTTCAAGCAAAAATGAACACATGAGCAGTAAGGCTTTAATTTAAACACTATGTCCTTTTGTTTTGAAGGAATTGCAACTTCTGAGGCAAAATTCAGCAATTATTATCTTTCTAGAATACAAAAGGAATAAGTTAAAGAAGGTAAAAAACGTTTCTAGAACAGCCTCCCTCCCTGCCATGGATGGATTTATCCATGGACAGTACAGGTTGCATGAAATTAACAGTATTAACCTTTTCATAGCCTCCCACATCTTCAATAACATTCTGTAAGACTGTATGAAGACTCTTTAAGATTTGAGATCCACTAAGACACTTCAGAATTTACTGTCAAGTATTTGATGGGTAATGAATACAAACAGCACTCAGATAAGAGAACAAACTCACCTATTTCTCCATGTGAGCCAGGAGTACCAAAATGGCCTGAAATTCCTGGAATACCCTTTTCTCCCTATCATATGATTGAAAAAAGGTATCAGTTAACAAGACTGAGGATTTATTCAACCCTCCAAGCAGCAGAGTTTGGAAATATTAAAAAAAAACCCAAACAACTATTACATTTACCATTTTTGAGTTTCTATAGTACTTTATAGAGCTGCAGGTCAGTTAAGATAGACCAGTACAAACCAAAGGACAAGTTATGTTTGCAAAGACTTAAGTTTGAAATTGAGGATATCCTATTATGTATATATAGAAGTGAGTCCTTATGCTGGTTTTGGCTGGGGCAGAGTAAATTTTCTTCATAGTAGCTAGTATGGGGCTGTGTTTTGGATTTGTGCTAGCAAGTGTTGATAACATAGGGATGTTTTAGCTATTGCTGAACAGTGCTTACACAGGGTCAAGACCTTTTTTGCTTCTCACCCCACCCCGCCAGAGAGCAGGCTGGGGGTGCATAAGGAGTTGGGAGGGGACATAGCCAAGACAGCTGATCTCAAATGACCCAAGGGTTAATATCCCACACCACTTGGTGTCATGCTCAGCATGTAAGTCTAGGGGGATGGTGGAATGAGGGACTGGTTGGGCATCAGCCAGCTGGTGGTGAGCAATTGTTTTCATTTGTATCACTTGTCTTTCCTGGGTTTTATTTATCTCTCATTGCTATTTTCCTCTTCATTATTATTACTGTTGTTATTATTATTATTATTTATTGTTACTATATTTTATTTCAATTATTAAAGTTCTTATCTCAATCCACAGGTTTTCTTGCTTTTACCCTTCCAATTCTCTTCTCCCCATCCTGCTGGGGGTATAGGGGATAATTGAGCAAGTGGCTGTGTGGGGCTTAGTTTCTGGCTGGGGTTAAACTGTAACAGTCCTGCAGTCCTTGGTTAGAAAAAAGTCTTATTGAAACCTAAGGGCAGAGTTACCTGAACAAGGAATACAGTTTTTGTCACTCTTAAATGATATTTGTGAGTCAACTGCAAGGCCTTTTCTAAGTGTTTATTTCTTCCAGTGTAATTTATTTTGTGGTCAAAGTGAATAATAGTGAATTACCCTCTAGAAGCTAAGATTTTTAGACTCTTCTACTGATAGATGAGTGGCACTGAGTAATTTTTGCCAGTAATGTCATCAGTTCTGGGAGAAAGAAAAGTAAGGCCGGCATTGAGAATAATTTTTACCAACAGCAGCAGCAATAGGACCAAGGACCTAGAAGGAACCATCTGGGTCCTCATTTGCAAAAAGATGGTACATGAAATTAGCATGTTTCACAATGAGAAAAGAAATTACTCTGCTTAATGAATGTTGGAGGGATCAAGCAAAAATATTTGATCTATCTATTCGATGATTATTGCATTATTATCTTTGGACTGTAGTTGTTCAGCACAATTTCAAGGGGTGAATGCTACTTAGACAAACTGAATGCCAGCATGAGGACACCCTTATTCCCTCATGGTCATGAACTCACTCTGACTCCTGTGCTGCCAGGGAAGCCTCTGATGCCAGGAGAGCCAGCAGGACCAGGATACCCTTTCAGACCTGTCAGCCCTTTCACGCCAATATCCCCTTTCACACCAGCCACGTAGCTGGGATGCCCAGGGGACCCTGGGGTTCCTGTCTTTCCAGGAAGACCTGGCATTCCCTTGCTACCTGCAGGTGGGGAAGAAGAAAAATAAATAAGGGAAGACTCACATGTAGTTGCTTGTGTGTAAGTTTTCCTGCAAGCAGCCTTCTTGAAACATGGCACCATGATGTGCTACACAATGCAGCACACACACACACATGACATCATCCCTCAAAGCTTTCCTCAGAGGTGACTGTGAAATGCAGCTGGAAGCTCAGTTTTGGTATCAGTGATTTTGCTGGGGGGGGGGTCTATAACATTATGGTACAATGAGCAGGGAATATTTAGTATGGTAGCCGAGAAAAGGCACCGATTGATAGTCCTGAATATGCTTGCTTCGTTTTGCTGTGACCACTGACCTTTTAAGCCAAAGAATCCCTTCGTGCCCCTTTCTCCAACATCTCCTTTTTCACCTTTAACTTCCATCATCATGCTGGGCATGAGTTTTGGGGGTTCTCCTGGGGGGCCTTGATCCCCACGGTCACCTAAAGGGTAAAAAAACCAACCATGTTACAATAAGCTAGTCAGCAGCACTGTGTTAGAAAAAGTGAACAGAAGAGTGAATTAGGAAAAAGGAATAATCACAGAATATGCTGAGTTGGAAGGGACCCACAAGGATCATTGAGTCCAACTCCTAGCCCTGTGCGGGACCATTCCCAGGAATAACACCATGTACAAGCTACGGAAAATCCACTTGCATAAAAAGTAATCCATGTCAATATATGTCAGTGGAACAGTCACACTTAAGAAAACATGAAAACTGAGTTAAACTTTTGTGCATACAATCCTGGGGAGAAGGAACCAGACTCCTCTGTGATAGATAATTTAGCTCTCAGCAGATCAGTTAGGAATCATGTGTTTATAAAGAAACGCAAAATTATGGTTTATAAAAAAACCCAAAAAGCACACTGGAGAAAGCATAGAAAAGTGAAAGGGAAATTCTCAGTCAAAAAGCCTTGGGCAAAAGAAAGTGTTTGGATTTGTTACCAGTCACTGTTCATTTTCTTGACTTTATGGCTACTGGTAACATCTGTAAATGTCTTGAAGAAAGGACCCACATAGACTGTATGACTATCTTTAGTTCTTCATGGAGTACAGAGACAGGCCAGTAACCCACACTTGTCTCCTATGACTATGCACTATGTATTTCTTCACCAAGAAGTATATTTGCACTTCTCTTCGCAGAGGCTGCTTTCACACTTGCTTCTTGCTGAGACCTTATCTGAGTGTCTGAGATCACTGTTCTGCAAACTCTGAACTGCAGATGACTGGGTTTTTTTTAAATACCAGTCTTAGGGTCCCTAGAAAGAACATTTTGGCCTTGAGGCAAAACATTTATATAAAGATAATTGTATGCAAAGAAGAGAGGACTGAGTTACAGTGTTCATTTCACTGGTGATGATATCAACTGATATGTTTGTGACTTTTAACTATTTAATTGCTTTGTTTTCTGAATATTTCAGTGCCTTTACAGTGCAACTGGAGCAAAATCCAAGTATTTTCCCCAAAACACTTTACACTTCCCAGGAAAAGGCTTTGTTGACTTCTGCACATGCCCAGAGGTGCCACTATCTGAGTTCAGATGAATAATGATATGTCTGTCTTTAACCTTAATGTAGAGATTCACAGAGAAGTAACCTTTCCCTGAGCCAAAAATCCAGGCCTCTTGGCCAGAGGCCCATGTGTGAAATAGTTAGAGGAATGTCTGAGCTAAATTTACCATGTGAAAAATGCATCTTCTTTATGTCCTTGTAAAATAGTTCTGCAGATGTGAAGAGCAAATACGCTGGTACCACCCATAAGCAAATACCTTTGAAGCCACGTGCGCCCTGTGAGCCTTTATCACCCTGAGGCCCAAGTGGGCCAAATTCTCCTTTGATTCCCTTGATGCCTGGCCTTCCTTTTAGGCCTGTCATGCCTTTGAAACCATCAATGCCAGGTGAGCCTCTTGAACCTTTTAAAAAAGAAGGGGAAAAGAACTGTTACTTTACTCAGATTTCTGCAAACTAAGTAAATGTGAACCAGCAACACATGACTGAAACGGCAGAAAAACTTCAGTGCAACAGTACCTATTTTTTGGGTACCTTGATGCTTACAGCATTCTGCAGCTCTGGAACAGGCACTCAAGCTCTCTGAGAGGTAGTAGAGCTCCTGAGGTAGTGTACTCTCAGGAGTACACTAACCTGCCTCAACTGGCCAAGAGGAAATGTGGAGATGGCCAGAACTTAGTGTATTCTTCTGAAAGATCAGTTCAACCCCTGTCCTAGAGATAAGCTAAAGAAAGATACATAGTTCCACACGAGGTTTTTAGTCAGCCTGTTCTACTACATGTAGAGATACAATTCATGAGTCCAGGACTGCCTGGCCTTTTCTCAGCAAAAATTCCCCTACTACTCTTTTCTAAACAAGATGGGTAATGCTAACAAATAGATCTTAATTTCCCTCAAATGAGAGCTCATCAGTACTCCAGAGCTGTCCCAGGAAAAAAGTTCTGTCTTTCCAGCTGATGAAATTGCAACATGCATTTTTAAGCATGCACCCCCTTTGTGCTTAACTTGGCTTCACATGGAGTTGAACCCACTTGAAACCTCCTGTGGTGTAGGCAAGTGCATTATAAGTAGTGTTTTCACGGCTGGCAGGTGAGAATCTCACCTTCTCAACATAACATTAGTATCCTGCTAAAAGTCAACATCGAGGTCTTGTGTCTGGCATTGCTCAGTTCACAGCTTCCAGCTTTAAAAAACTTTAAAGCCAAGGTTTGGGGAAAACATCTAAATTTCACTGAGCGCCAATGGGACTAAGACAAGGGAAAGACTTTTAGAGAAAGAAAAGAGTAAATACTGTATTTTTTGAAATGAGAAATAAAACAGCCATTGCTTTTCTAAATAGATCGAATATAACAATCTACCATTGTGCCAAACAGTTGTGCTAAGCACAATGCAGGGGAAAATGGACAGTGATTTTGGAATATGTGATCCTAATTATTTTGTTCTAAACAGAGGTAGACCCATCAGAGAATGTGTCCAGTTCATCTCTAAGCAACTACTTTTTTCAAAGCAGCAGTCCAGAGCTTACCTTTATCTCCTGGAAAGCCATCCATTCCACTTATGCCAGGGGGACCAGTCACTCCACGTATGCCTGGTAATCCCGCATGACCTGCTTCACCTTTGTCACCAGACAGACCTTTCAGGCCCACAGGGCCAGGAAAACCTTGTTCACCGTCTTCTCCCCTAGCACCAGGTGGACCTGCCATGTGAACACAAGAGCAGGGAAATTAAAAAGTGTTTGGATGTATATGATGATTTCATACAAGGTAGCTCAAGAGGGAGAAAACTGCTGTCCTACCAGCTCCATATTGAGGTGAGAAATTGGAATTTTTTTCATCAAAGAACTGCAGAAATGATTGTAAAGATAAAGCAGCTCATCAATGTGAACCAGTCTCGCTATCAGCTTGGTTCCACATCCACTGCCAACAGGAATTTCTCCTCCTCTTTAATTTAATAATTAAGCCTCTCTTCCATAAGACTATTCCCAGTCTGCCAGCAGCAAGCTCTGGTAGGTGGCTATAGATGGAAAAGCAGTAGCTCTGCCAGTGAGGACTATCATCACTCCTATTTCCCATGTGTGACATCAGCACAATTTCCTATCACAGTGACTGCGTTATTATGGTTATTTTCCTATCTGGGAATTAATGCCTGATGTGTCCCACAGCCCCAAGCTTAACTTTCCACTGTGAAAACTGTAAAGTTGCCCTGACACAGAGAACTGGCAAGAGGAATGACACAGGACAGCAATACTTCCTCACCAAGAGGTCCTTGAGAGCCAGGCCCACCATCTGGCCCACGATTTCCTGGTGGACCTGGGAATCCATGCGTTCCTCGTGTTCCTGGTAATCCCATCAAACCCGGGAGACCTTGCGGCCCTGGATCTCCTTTCGGTCCTGGCAAACCTGGGTTACCATCCGCTCCTAGAAGACCATAATCATGCATTAGAGATCATACATATCTAGAGAGCTTATCTTTACATATCTCTTCTGAGCACGCACTAGTCTTTCAGGGTGTGTTTTTCCTTTGAAAATTCAGTGAGAACAGGAAAAGCAAATTAAAGGAATGCTCATCAGTTTTAAAATAATTGACATTACCAGTACTGATCTTAATATTTTAATCAGAAAGGCTGACTGGCTCTTTCAAATGAATGGTAACAATTTAGCACCAGGTGGATACAGATGGAACAGGTCTCTTTCACTTTTAATCCAAATAATTCTGTAATACCTGATCTCTCTATCGCATATATCTTAGTAAGCATTGAATCAAGCAGCTGACTGAACCACTGAAATAATGCTATGTATCTTTTCTAAAACGTTATAGGCAGGAATAGTAACATTTAAGGCAGTGTGTTTTGTGTTATTGCTCAGAAATAACAAGCATTGTTACAAAGTATTGTTATAAGAGTCATACAAATTCCTTATGAAAAAGGCCCTGATTCTACATGACTTAATGCACTAGGTGAAAATTTGTCTATATATCTCTACCATATAAAAGCAAACGAGGTCTCAAGTTTTAAAAGCTAATGCCTGCTTTTCATTCAGGTTGGAGAAGTAGCAACATACAAGTAGTACATGGCATTTAAAATCCAGGTCAAGTGGATCTGCTTCTCTTTATTAGGTCCATTGGCTTGACTTTATAAACTTTGTGACCAATACGTCTGTTCTAGAACAAGCAGCAGTCACAAGTATTGAGGCCATGTTGCTGAGAACACAGCTGCGCTGGGCAGGGCACGTCTCAAGGATGAAGGACCACCGCCTCCCTAAGATCTTGCTTTATGGTGAACTTGCCACCAGCTGCCGCAAGAGAGGAGCCCCGAAGAGAAGATACAAGGACTCCCTGAAACATCTCAGCCTTGGCCATATTGATCACCATAACTGGTCTACTCTGGCCTCCAATCGGGAGGCCTGGAGACACACCATCTATAACGCTGCTGATGCCTTTGAGAACACACGCAGGATCACTCTTGAGGAGAAAAGGCAATGCAGAAAGAACTGTGTCTTGCAGATGATACCATCTAAGGAGTCTTTCTGCTGTGCCTTTTGCAACCGGACATGTCTATCTCATATTGGCCTTTTTAGCCACCAACGTGCTTGCAACAAACGTGGGTAGAGCCCTTCCCAGATCTTTGTTCGCGAAGCCCAGCCCTGATAACTTTATATGGCAAATGAGCTTTATAACTGCAATCACTTACAGTGAGTTTTCTCAAAAACAGAGCACAGACTTCAGTTTCCTATTCTGAAAGTGGCACAGATGACATAAAGCAATCCCTAGCCATTTCCTATAAAATGAAAAAAATGTATAACTCATATAAAAATTCACATGCCATGTGGACCCATTCTGTCAGAACTGTAAAATAAGTCAAGAATAGACAAACTGGTAACACTATTTGTTTTCACTGTACTTATTTTTTGTTATTACTGAAAGCTTTGTTCTACAGAAAAGCTTACAAAGAGGGTGCAAAGTCACACTAATTTTTTTTGTTTTCAATCAGTGTTTTACCTTGAATTTCTTCCCCTTTTCAGATGGTTAATGATGTTTTCTGCTTTTTCTCAAAGTTGTGAAGTGCCACAGAGTTGCTTTCATCCCTTTCCTTCACTCTGGAGCTCTACTGAAGGTAAAACCAGCTCTCCTTGCTTCAAATAACTCAGGGAAGAGGATGCTTTATTTATTTGTATAGAAAATCACGAGAAGAATATCCAAAACCAGTTCCTGTGACAAACTCCTTTGCTTTGAGTTAGTCACACAATTACTACTTCTTTCTCACTTCCACTAAGGGCAAGGGGGTAATCAGCAACCCTAAATTTGACTATGTGTCCAAATGATCCTGAAACTGTGTAGCAGAGCATGCGAAATTCCCATATGAGCTTTTTTGAAAGTCCTCCACAGAGTTCAGAGAGTAACAAAGTCAGATTTTGTAGAGAAATTATGTTTTCTCTGTTTTGTATAGGGAGTTTAGAATGAGTTTTAAGGTCTGTGAAATAACAAACTAAAATAAACACCCTGAAGTTATGAATAGGTATATAATGTTATCTTTTTATGTTCCTGAGTGCCCAAAGACTGACAAGGTAAAATGGCTTATTAACACTATGTCCTCTTAATTAAAATTTACAATTTTGGCACTAGTGCAATGTGCTGATGGGCAAAGCCAGACATCTTTTACCCAGCATTACCCAGGCATCTTTTGGCATGGGAAACAACTTTAGTATTATGCAGTAGGTAAGTGAAAAGTCAGGATAATGACTACATCACCATTCCCTTAACTACAGAGGAAAATAATTAGCAGTATGTCTGAATGCAACAAAGATGAGCAAAATCTAGTTCTGTAGTATCCTATTGTAGCTGATTTCATGTAGAGCAGTGTGAAGGAGAGCTGAACATAAGCAATGTATCTCCAGAAGGTGTTTGGAGGAGCCAGGCTTATTGATAACAGTTGACACAGATGTGGAAAGGATGGGACATCATCAGACACTGGGAATTGATACTGGGGTCATCACAGAATCATAAAATATGCTGAGTTGGAAGGGATCCATAAGGATCATTGAGTCCAATTCTCAGCCCTGCACAGGATCATCCCCAAGAGTCACACCATGTGCCTGAGAGTATCATCCAAACACTTCCTGAACTCTGTCAGGCTTGGTGCTGTGATCACTTCCCTAGGGAGCCTGTTCAGTGCCCAACCACCTTCTTGGTGAAGAACCTTTTCCTAATATCCAACCTAAACCTGCCCTAACACAACTTCAGGCCATTCCCTTGGGTCCTGTCACTGATCACCACAGAGAAGAGATCAGCGTCTACCTCTCCTGTTCCCCTCATGAGGAAATTGTAGACTGTGATGAGGTCTCCCCTCAGTCTCTTTTTCTCCAGGCTGAACAGACCAATTGACCTCAGCTGCTCCTCATACGGCTTCCCCTCAAGGCCCTTCACCATTTTCGTTGCCCTCCTTTTGTTACTCTCTAACAGCTTAATATATCTTTCCTATATTAAAGTGATGAAAACTGCACACAACATTAAAGGTGAGGCCACCTCAGTGCAGAGCAGAGCGGGACAATCCCCTCCCTCGAACAGCTGGCAATGCTTTGCCTGATGCCCCCCAGGACATGGTTGGCCCTCCTGGCTGCCAGGACACTGCTGACTCATATTCAACTTGCCATCGACCAGGACCCCCAGGTCCCTTTCTGTGGCACTGCTGTCCAGCATCTCATCTCCCAGTCTGTACAAACATCCAGGGTTGTCCCATCCCAGGTTTAGAATCCAGCACTTCCCCTTGTTGAACTTCATATGGTTGGTGATTGCCCAGTCCTCTAATTTGTCGAGGTCTCTCTGCAGGACCTCCCTGCCTCTGAGGGAGTCAACAGCTCCTCCCATTTTTGTATCATCTGCAAACTTCCTTAGCACCCCTTCCAGTCCTGCCTCCAAATCATTTATGAAGATGTTGAAGAGCACAGGGCCCAAGATGGAGCCCTGTGGAACCCCACTAGTGACAAGTCACCAGTCTGATGTTACCCCATTCACTATTACCCTCTGTGCTTGAATTGTGAGCCAATTGCTCACCCACCACATGATGTGTTTATCCAGTTGTGTGCTGGGCAGTTTGTCCAGAAAGATCCTGTGAGAGACAGTATTGAAAGCTTTACTGAAATCCAAAAAGTTTACATCAGCTGGCTTCCCTTGATCAACTAGGTGGGTTGTCTTGCCATAGAAGGAAATCAGGTTGGATAAGCAGGACTTGCCCTTCATGAAGCCATGCTGGCTGTGACCAAAGACTTCATTGTCTTTCAGCTGTATTTCAATACTTCCCAGAATAATCTTCTCCATAACTTTACCAGGCATTGAAGTGAGACTAATAGGCCTGTAATTTCCAGGGTCCTCCTTCTTTCCTTTCTTGAAAATCGGGACAACGTTTGCTAGCTTCCAGTCAGCTGGGAACCTCTGCCACTTCCTAACATGGTCTTTTAGTACTCTCACATCCTTGTAATTTGACATTTGTATCACACTCTTACTCAAGCATTTCTTTATTTGAAGAAGCTGTTACCTCTAATTCCTGGTACTCCTTGATCTCCTGGTGCACCTTTCAATCCTGGGAAGCCAGGGAGCCCGACATCCCCTCGGGAACCTGCTGGTGCTCCAAAAACATCACCAGGAAGGCCCTTCAGTCCTGGTGCTCCTGGAGCTCCGGATTTTCCTGTAAGGCCTGGGTGTCCCTGAAGTCCAGGTAGACCATTTGGACCTCTGTCTCCCCTGGGTCCAGTAAAACCTGAAATAAAACAGGGACTAGGGATCACAGGGTTCACTACAAATGGAGTTCAAATCCTAGATATACCATTATAATGCCCTCTTTTTACCACAAGTGACAGGTGAAAGGCTTCTTGTGGACTAGGAAACTGGACCTGGACTGGAAATTGAGTCCAAGCACTGGTGAAAGACAGTACAAAAGACTGCAGAAAATTGGTCCCTGAGTCCAAAAGACTGCAGAAAATTGATCCCTGTGTTCTGGGAGCCATATGATATGGGAGCCGTAATTTAGCATTTAGAGCACTCTGTGGAGTTTAGCAGGGAAAATACAGGTTCATGGTCCTTCCCTATGCTGCACAGAACCATGTTTTACTATGCAGTCCTTGCCTGTTGACCAGGGCATGCATCAACTCTTGTTTTTCTTTCTCTTTTGCTGCTACAGGTGCTATAGATAAGTCTAGTCTATCAGGCCATGTGCTGCGAAGCCCCATGAGGGTGAAGCAGCACCTGGCACTGGATTTGGGAAAGTTTTCAGCACTTCAGAATCTGTGAGGATTTAGGACTTTGAAAACAGATAAGATGAAAAGAATTTCTAAAGAGCTTGTAGATTACGTTGCATCAATGGCTTCTGTATTGTGCTACAGAAAAAAAAATCCCTCTGTCCATTTCTGTGATGAAATTACCCTGGTCAACCACCAGGGAAGTGGTAGTTTTTGGAGGTAATTCTTGCTGGACTGACTGATGGTACGTGAACATATATACCCACTGTAGCTTATATGTGTGTGTAGTGGCACACACATACAGGCTCATTTGACTTACTATCTACGAACAGATATATGTGTCTTGATGTGTCTTGAGTTGATGTATCTTGGACATCCTGGAACCTCTGAAGAGATAAACAAGCCTTGGGGCTTAAAAAATCTGTACTAATTACACACTAGCATAAAATTTGACAGGCACTGGACACTTGCAAAACACTTTGGGAACAGAGCTGCCTACGCACAAGGTGAGTAGCTAGTACTCCACCTTTGATATGTGCAGTATCATTTATACTAATGTTAGAAAGAGTTAAATAGAAGTACTAATGTTATTATTTTCTTCCTTTCTGCATCATCATTATGAGTAAAATCTATTTGGAATCTGAAATATCTTGTTATTGATTTTTTTGACGTGAATTTCATAAATTTTTACTGTCACATTTATAATTTTGCACTATAAGGCAGGTTGACATCTATGTCACTTTCTGTCATTATAGATGTTGCAGGAAATCATTTTGGATTTGAGAAGTAGCAGCTATGTCTAATAGCTTAGTGATTGAAGGTAGAAGAGAAATAAAAATGTATCTGGAAACAAGTTTTTGTGCTTCAGTACTGTAGCAAAGAGGTCAAAAATATAAAAAGAACGACTAATTATTTCAAGATACCTGGAGGACCTGGGAATCCTTCCCGACCTGGATCACCTCGTGTACCATTTAGCCCTGGAAAGCCCATTGGACCTGGATCACCTGGGAATCCTCTTGCACCTTTTGCACCTAAATTATATAAAAGAAAGTAAGAAAGTGTGATTTGAACAAACAAAAGAGAAATGTGCATATAATGTAAGAAAATGTAGTAGTAAATATCATCATAATGTATTTCTGGAGGTAAAGATGAAGCTTTTTAAAAGATTTAATGGGACTATACTGTACCTCCTTAGAAGTATTCAAGATACTCAAACATGGACCAAAATCTAGGCTAAGTGTTTTTACAAACATGGATTAACTTGACTTAAAGACTAATGATATGGAAACTATTAGGGTGAAAATAATTAGTCTCACAGACTTTTTGGAACCTTTTAATATTTTGTAAATTAAGACTTTTAGCTCAAGGTCAAAAGGCAATGTCAAAGAATAATGTTCACAGAAGAGGGCACAGATGAGATACTGTAGGAGGAACAAATTTTTCCCTTCCCTGCTAAACTGATCACAGAACAAGAGCAGACTGGTTTAGATAACCGCAAACAGAAACCTAAGGCTAAAGGTTAGATCTAATCATCCTAGAAACCGAATACAAATTATCTAGCCTACTTACTATATTTGTAACACTTCAGGTCTAAAGATTCCGTAGTAAAGAAGGGCTATGCCCTGAAAAAGTGTTTATACCGAGTTGTCTCCTAACAGGCAAGATGAGACCTCGCTTCCTTGTGATATAGTATTTGACATTTCAGTAAGGGCAAATATTACTGTTTCTTAGCATCTCAAAACCTGCAAGCATTTTGTAGGATTCCTTTGTTATGTTTCGAAAATTATATTTTTTTCCATGCAACAGTTTATTACGTGAGTCTCATTGATTCATTGTATTCCAAGATCAAGATTTTTTGGTAAAGTTCTTTGTAAATAATTCCTGTGGAATGCTTTTGCCGCTCCCCTCCCCAGCACTTTGAACTTTAAAAGTTCACAGCTCAGGCCTGAAGGTCAACAACATGCTTTAACATTTCAAGTGTGGTTGCTTAGCATCACCATGAATTTATTTATTACGCTGAAAGCAAGTTTCTTTCCATCCCCAACTATGACAAATCACGGAAACTATCACTTGAATTTTGATACTTTTTTCCACTTCAGTTTTCTGAATTTCCATTATTTAACCATGATTATTTGTAGTTTGAGCTATTGTTTGACAAGGAGAGAAGGAAACTCTTTAAATCATCAGAAATAAGGTGCACATAACCAGCCAATGCAGTGTGAATAGCATTTGCAGTGCTGTACAGGACTGTTCTCTCCCTTATATAAGAAATAACTTCTTGGAAAGAAATTAAAAGGAAAATCCTAGGCTTTCCAGTTTCCATGAAAAATTCTAATGTGTCTCTTACCCAAATAGCATCTTGGTCTTGCTTCCCATCTGCAATAACTGACTTTCATTCATTCTGTTCAGTATTGCACTAATTAAAAAGCCATGTAAAAGAAAGAAGGCTAATGGACAATATAACCACTGCTTACCACATATTTCAGTAACTCATTATGTGATGTTAGCTGATGTTGATACATTGTGCCCAACAGCAGAGAGAAAAAGTTTTTGTTTTAGGCCATTGTTTAGTTTGCAAGCACTTCAGCTGTATGTTTGAAACAGAAAACAGCTTAAAAATTTTATTCAACAGCAATTATGTAGGTCTTGAGACTCCTGAATAACCAAGATGTAACTTAGGGTGAGCTGAGTGTGCTGCCAGGAATTTCAAAGGAACACAAGGACGTGAGGGTCTGAAACTATAAAGACATCTCCTTGCTCTATATACTGTGTGCCACAAGCACCCAGGACACTGAGAGACTTGATTGTCTATAGCAGAGCTCCATCCTCGCTGAACAGAAGGTGGGAAATCTTGTGGGCAAACCATGTCTACTCTAAGCAGACAATCAAAATGGTGTAAAGGAGGTGTTGGTGCTTTTGTGTCAGTCCAGAGAATGTGGGTAGGAAAGATGCTTCGAAAAACTCAATTGACACAGCTATGGCAAAAGGAAGCCATGAAAATGTGTCCTGTTCCTCACAGGTTTCCAGATCCAGAACTACCTCAGGTTGAAATGCAGCTAAGAATAGAGTTCTGCACCGGGCTCAACAACAGGCCTTTTCTAGTTTTTGGAGGGAGAGGATGAAAAACAAATCTTAAAATTACTAAAACATATAAGCTGACAAAGATACAGAAAGATCTATTAGAGAACTAACCAAGAACACAAAATATGAAACACATGAAACAGCATCACTTGTGTTACAGCAGTCTTACAGCTGTAAGTTAAATCTGACTGTATTCATTGAAAGAAAAACCTTCAAGCTCATAAGAATGAAAGAATAAACAAATCATCATATTCGGAAAAAAATTACAAGGATGGCAAAGAAAACAATCTTCAGAAGCATTGATCCTACTAACAAACTCAGGCATTAGGCCTGAGAAAACACAGGGCATCTTTCAACAGAGATAAAATGTTCCATTTTAAGGTCCATTAGTTTGAGATAAATCAACCCATCAATCCATGTATACCATAATAAAACTTGTGTTGAAAAAGAAAAAAAAAGCTTGACCTTAAAATTTATACTCCTGATCTCCAACCTTGGCTAAAGCATGAGGGCACAGGAACAGATGCATCATGAATTTCACATTTCTCAAACTCTGAAGGACCCAGTTATGGTTTTTGTCAGTATCTTTACAACTGGCGATGAGAACGATTTACTGAAAAACAGCTTTTTGCTTAGGCTGGGAGTATGTAAGCTTATAGGAACTATCAGTGCTGGTCACAGGTTCTCTCTCACAAGTCAGTCATTATGACCACTCAGCACACCTTGCCCATGTGTCTCTCAAACAATCCCTCAGACTCTACCCTCACCTCCTCTTCCTTCTGGAAGGAGGTGGGGAAGTGTCGGTATTGGGAAGGCCCAGGATCATCAGATGGCTCCTCTGGGCTAGGGGGGACCAGCTCTGCAAGGAAGGCGTGTATGGCCACAGACAGCACAACAGCATTGTGACAGACAGCCTGGCCCACAACATGGAGCTGTGTTAAAGACCCTAAACTCACATTTGCTGAGGGCGCTCTGTATATCACTCGTGGAAGAACAGTAAGAATGATGTGTCACAGTCCTCCATTGCAACCTTTTATCACCCTTCTCTGAGAGTGATATTTTCCTCTCAGAGGTGTTTCCTCTCAGTATTTTCCTTGTGAGGTGTCCATCAGCTCTGAGAGACCTCAGTATTCTCTCTACCAATAAACCTGTAGACTCTCTCTGTATACTCTTACTTGCATGTGGAGAAAAGCTCAGATATGGGCTGTCCTTTCTGTCTTCTGTTTCATGGCTGCCACTCACTAGCCAAGGCAGAATTAGCTCAGGAATGGTGCAGTCACCTGGGCTGCACGCTTAGATGTCTCTGCCAGAGTCAGGTTAACACTGTCCTTCAATGTAATTACTAAAACTTGCTGTCTGCTAAGGCTCAGCTTTCATCAATATGGCAAGATATCCCTCAAATGTAGTGCATGTGGGAAACAAAGGGGAAGGCAAAACATTACCTGTGGCTCCTGGCAGTCCTGGCCTGCCTTGGGATCCCTTTGGTGGCCTCACGCAGCCTGCACCTGTAAAAAACCAAGAATTAGTTGCACCTTACGTGCTCATATGCTGCCTCTCATCGTCTTTGTGTCTGCAGCTGAGACAACTTCATTAAAACAGGTGAATGAAATTAACAGGCAAAAGAAGCTTTATTCTTCATTAAAAAAAAAAAAAAAAAATTGGCCATGGGTAGCATTTTCAGGAGAGCACTCAGGCTGAGCTTCACCCCAAGAGCTGCTCTTCTGCCTATTTTACAGGGCCTATGGTGGCTGCTCCAGTTAGACCAGCACAGGAAGGGTAGTCCAACCTCAGGGATGACTGTCTTTTTCAGAATAAGAGAGACACTTTGTTTCCCTGTGGGCAACCTATAGCCCTGAAGCAATCAGGTTAGTTTTAAGTTTTTTCTTAGATGTTGAATTGCACTGAAAATCTTCACTCAAAGTTCTTCTTTAAAAAAAGTTGCTAAAATTTTCTTGGGCACCTAATTTCTGGTACTGTGGTTATAGATTGCACAGTAATCATTGTTGTGTTACAATAAACACTCAGGAACAATGAAATAAAGAATTTCTGAATTGTAGAGCTGAAAGTGCAATAATTTTAGAATGTGAATGATTAATTTACTTTATATACCTGATTATTTGCGACCTGAAGTTCAAACAGTTTACAACCAAGAGTATCCAAAGCAGTCATTAGAAAGAAATTATCAACTCATAAGTGCAGCATAAGACTAAATATTAAAAGATATTCAAGCCATCTGCATGTACAGTACCTGACCATATTGGTTCAGTTGCATCTCCTCTAGGAAAGTCTTCAGTGACCTGTCCACAGTCTATGAGCAAAAATGGGCAAAGGCACTTATTACTAAAAGAGAAAAACTGCAAAAAGAGAAAAATGCTCTCAATTCTAACCAAAATGTCTACTACAACAGTAGATAACGTATTCTCATATCTAATATGCACACATACAACACAAATTATTTGCTTTAATATACTGGAACTCTCTATCCATATATTGGTTAGATCTGGGCCTAAAACCTAACCCTATCTGAGTCAGGAGGTTGTGTGTCCCACACACTGTGTAGGGTTGACATGTGCCTGCTTTAGCTTGCATATTCTTCCAGGCTTCTTGAAGTCAAGCAATAAAATCCCGAGCCTGAACTTTTCTGAATGTAGCCCTGGCACTCTTATGCTTGGAAGGGACTTGGAAAGCTGCAGAGATACTATGAAGAGCCCTGAAGAATGGATACATGATTTTCTCTGATCAATTAAAAGATTATGTTGGACAGAAAAGATCAGAGAAAACCATCTGTGAGTATTCCAGTGGCAGGACATTGCTCCATTGCCTCTAACTGCTTGAAACCTGAAAGTTGTTGCTTGCTGGCACTAACACATTCATTCACCCTATTTCAATACCTGACATGAAACTACTGGGACTTCTGAAGTATCTCCTTCTTTAAGATTTCTGGACAATACGAGCAATCCCTTTCCCCCCACATAACCCCCACCAAGCTCTACTTTTTCAACAGTGTGCTGTACAAATGCTGCATGGAATTCAGCGAGGATGTCCTATGGCTCTGATTTAAGACAGGGAGATGTCTCTTACCTAGTTGGCCGGGCTCTCCTGGTAGACCAGGCAGACCTGGAGGTCCTGGGTTTCCATCTTGTCCTTGGTCACCTGGAGGACCCCGGAACCCTTTTGGACCAGGAAATCCTTCACCTGGCAGGCCTGCTTCTCCTGGAAAGCCCTTTGGGCCTAATTCACCGGGATAACCAGGATCACCAGGGAAACCTCTGATACCATCACCCTGCGGGAAGTGAACGAAGGCGGTCACTCCTGACTTTGCTGAGAAACAAACACAACTCAAACAGTTGAACTAATGTCATGAATAGCATCTTCTAGGCAGTAATTTCTCAAGTGTTGCATCCCAGCTCTCTAAATCAACATTGAAAATAAAGTATTTTTTAAACAATCTGACTTTAATGTAGACCTCACAGCTGAAAAGGCATGAGAGAAGCACTCCTTGAAGGAATATTTCCCTAAAAACGCTGGCCCATGAACACCACTTGGGCAAAATGAATCAGTGCTGTGGAAAGGCTCATGGTCCTTTCTGAAAAGCTGTAAGTGGGTTTAGGGAGACCACAAGCATTGCCAGAAATGTTCTGTTCTGGCATTTACTTCTGAGAAAAACTGACATAAAAATGCACCCAAAAAGGCAGACTTTGTCTCTTCCTCTAGTGACATTTCTACACTATTGAATCAATATCTTATGAACATCATTAGAGAAAACCATTCCATCCTCAGAAGTCATATAAAGTACCATCTTTACTGGTAGTAAAAAGCACTATGGTCCAGAGTGCACAATACAGCTCTTGCCCCTCTTAAAATATGATGTAAGAGCATCCGAATGGTTAAAAACAGCATTTATGATGGGCAAGATGAATTCCTCTTGTGAGGTATTTAACTTTTGCCTACAGAACGAGCTTAGAAAATGAACAAAGACTAAATATCTAACTTCTAGATGGCTACAGTTGCTATCAAGCATATATATGATGACACAATGTACATTTTAAGACCATACAATTGCAGCAAATTTTGCTTTTCTTTAACTGGGTTGAACCAAAGCTGTTGAAGTTCAGTCACAGAGAATCTCTCTTAGACAATGCTAGAAGGAGTCACTAATAAATCACTAATTACCACAAATTAACCAGTAATAACAAGATGGCCTAAATGAGTTATACAGTACTACACAGTTGTTTAAATGCAATGGAAATTAAAGTGCAAGATTGTTCTAAAAACTCTTGAGAGAAAACTTGATTTTTAAAATATTGATAACTAGCAAAGCCAGTCTAGTTGTGTATCATTATCTGTGAGAGAAGGATAGCCTGGTGATCTTAATCCCTCAGAATTAAATGCATTAGTAACTGGGTGTGGTATTTACTGCTTACCGGAAGGCCAGGCTGTCCTGGTAAACCATCTAATCCATCTCTGCCTGGGAAACCATCTCCACCTCTGATACCAGGCAGCCCGGGATCTCCTCGGATTCCTTTGGTGCCTAAAGAAGGCCTTGCATTGTTAGACCAATATCTAATTAAAGGTATAAATAATAGGAAAATACATATGATATAAATTTTTACTCTACCTTTGGTAGTTATATGTAAAGAATCTCCCTTTTCTCCTTTCCGTCCAGGAAATCCAGCTGGACCCGAAAATCCCTGGTGTTACATGCATTAAAAAAACCGAAACAAACCAGAACTGCTTAAGAAATAATTATCAAGATTTGCATTTCCAGTGTCCTGCTTAAAAAAAGAGTTCTCCTTAAATTTTACTTCTTTCCCATTACTTTCCGTGAATGATTTCCTCTTCAGTAATCCCATTCTTGTACAGTATCTTTATTAATATAGTCTAACTAGGACCAGGGTCTCTATGGCATGGTAGGGGAGTTTCTGCATGAGGATGGACTGGGACACCTGTGTGTTTCCATGAGCTGGAGTCCTGCAGGTGACTGCATCTGCAGAATTGCACTGGAGAAAACGTGGTAAATTACTCAGTGTTAGCCACCAAAGCAAATGCTGTAAGCAACTCTTTGACACTTTGGAAACAACAGTCAGGGTTACAGTGACATACAACTCCTCCTGTGCACCGCTACCAATGAGGACAGCCTCACAGCTGGCAGTGGACTGTGGTTCAAACACTGTTTTGGAGCTGAAAAGTAGCACCATCTTTATTTACCAGAGACAAGAACTTGGGCACAGAAGGATTAAATGACCTGCCCCAAATCACAGACCTGTGGGAAGGTTTTGGAAGGGCTGGAGGTCCCTGGTCCAATCTAGGACTTGGAGATAGAGCAGGTTGCTCAGGACCTTGCCTAGCCATGCACTGAAAATCTGCAATGGAGACTTTCTCTCTTGCAAAGGCAAACTGTGGTGAAGCTAAAGACCAGTCTCTGGCATTCCTGAGTCCTTGGCATAATCCAGAAACCTCCTCCTGAACAGCCCATCTGAAAGTCATATTGCCAGCTGCAGGCCAAGTGCCTTGCAACCACAGGACCAAACCCATGGTAGGTGCCAAGACCTAGAGGTTATAGACTCATTTACCATTGACTATTCTATGCCAGTTAGCTTTAGTTCTGCATAATTACACTCATGCTCATTAAAATATAAGCTGTGCACATTAGGTTGTCCTTAGCCACCTCTTACTGAATTCCAGGGCAGACACTGAATGAAAGAGATGTACCTGATAAATTTATTTTTTGTTTAAAACATTCCTGTGCCATACATTATTTAAAAGTGTGTCTTTTGCATCTCTGCCTTTTAGTGACATTCTGGGTGAAAAGCATGTGTGGAACCTGCATCTCAGCTGCAGATCATCTCAACGATACAGGTTTGCACTTCTGTTAGTCTAAAGGGGGAGATCAGGATTGAGTATAAGCATCCTGCTTTACCTGGGCCATCTTTGAAAACTGAATTTTAATGATCAGTGAAGCCACTTCTGTACTCCATGGTAAAGATGTTTCTTCTAGACATTGATCTTTTTCAGGCCGAAAGAAATCTCAGGAACTTAAAATAACACTGAATCATTTCACTGACTACATACCTGCAGAAACCTTCAGCAGTAACACTACATTAATAGTATGATCTTTACATAGCTATTTTTTTGTTTTCAAGGTTTTGATATTCAGTATAATGCAATTAAGCACACAGGTGTTATCAAAATGTTTTATGGCTGCTTCTAATTTTTCACACTCAGTAGTACAGATGCTTGAAAGGGTTCTTCTTTGTTCAAACAGAAAGTGGACTTTGGATTATGTGGAAATGTTTTGCTTTTCCCAAAGCATTCTATTTTCACTTCCCAAAGCATCCTATTTTCACTTCTGTACCAGCAATTTTTGGCTTTTGGTATTTTGTAGATAGCAACCTGAGAACTATTGAAGGGGTAAAGAAAGAAATAAATTGTACTTTTCATTGTTTTAACATGGAGAATAGTTTGGGCTCTTTTTTTCCCCTTCTTTTCTTCTAGTGGGCATATAAAACTAAGCAATAAATAAACAACTATCTCACTTTTGCTCCAGGGTAGCCAGGAAGACCATGTGGTCCTTGATCACCAGGTTCTCCTTTCCTCCCCGGCTGGCCAGGGGTTCCTGGAAAGCCAGGAGGGCCAGGGGGGCCAGTAGAGCCCCTTCTGAGTTCCTCACCCAAAAGGCATGCAGTGCAATCCCCTTCTTCGCCTAAGGAAAGGATTGGAGAGAGAAGAAAGAATGCTCTGTCACAACAAATAGATGTGCAGCTGTAACCATTTTATATATAGACTTGAGAATACTTGAGTAGTTTCTCAAATAGTTGAGAAAAGTACTTTTTTTTTCCTTATTCCTTACAAGAAGCCAACACATTGTTTCTTTGTTGTGTTAGCCCCAAATCAAATTCATCAGTCCCCATGCATGTCAAAGTTCAGTAAACTCAGACTGAATACAGTGTGAGCTTTACATAATGCATAACAGCAGATCATCTATTGTGTTATTTGTTATAACCTACCTTTAGGTCCTTTTCGTCCCCTTGGCCCAGGGAAACCTTGTGTACCAAATCTGCCTGGCATTCCCTCCTGTCCTTTTAATCCATAGAGAGGACCTAGAAATTTAATCAAATAAAAATATGAATTAATCTACTGTAGATTTACTGTTCTCTTTCCTTCCTATTTCTTTGAGCTGCACTGCACCTGCCCCTTTCTTTTTCCCCTAATGTCACTTACTGTCTAACCCAGCCTGTTGTGAGGTACCCCACTCTCTCTTCCTCTCTTAATCTTCTCACAGCTTCTCACACCCATTCTCCCTAACTTCCATCTGCTGTGGCAGATGATCCTTACCATTCTTTACTCTCTCTCACCCTGAATTCCTTTGCTTCTCTCACTCAGCCCAACCTACTTTGCATTAGCACAAACAGATCCGTCTCTGGATCATCTCCTGTATATCCTTTTCTCCAGTCCTGCTCTTGCACTGCAGTGTGGTGCTTTTCACAGAAGCACAGCACAATCTCAGTCAGAGGTGGCCTCTGGAGGCCACCTGGTCTAACCCTCTGCTCAAAGCAGGGTCAACCTTCAGGTTACAGCAAGTTGTTCAGGACCTTGTCCAGCTGAGTACTGAACATATCCAAAGATGAAGTGTACAGAATCACACAACCAATTAGGTTGGAAAAGACCTCTGATACCACTGAGTTCAACCTTTGACTAGACACTACCATGTCAACTAGACTGTGGCACTAAGTGCCACGTCTGGTCCTTTCTTAAACACCTCCAGGGATGGTGACTCCACCACCCTGGGCAGCCCATTCCAATGTTTATTAGCTCTTTCTGTGAAAAAATTCCTCCTAACATCCAGGCTTCCCTGAGCAACCTGTTCCAGTGTCTGAGCACCATTATGGTGAAAAAGGTTTTCCTAGTATCTATCCAGAACTTCCTTTGTTGCAGCTTGTGACCATTGCTTCTTGCCCTGTTGCTGGCTCCTCGGTGAAGCATTTTCCCAATGACCTCCCAAGAGGTAGGGGAAGAGAGCAGTAAGATTCCCCCTAGTTTTCTCTACTCCGGGATAAGGAAGAAATCCAACTCTTTCAGACTCTCCGTGATATTCATATCCCTCCCCCAGCCCAAAACAGATCTTCTTTCGAGTGTTGTCAGGAATGTCTGAAACCCATGCAAACCTTTTCTTCATTGATGAGCATACAAGACTTTACTGTGTGTCCTCCTCTATTGGGTCTGGTTGAGCTGGAGTTCATTTCCCCACAGTAGCCCTCACAGTGCTGTGCTTTGCAGCGGTAGATAGAAGGGTGTTAATAACACACCGGTGTTTTGGCTACTGCAGAGCACAGCATCGGCTCTGTAACATTCCTTCCTCAACTGAGGGCAAGATCCTGGGTGGGGACACAAGTAGGCCAGCTGACCCAAACTGGCCAACGGGATATTCCATACCATATGACGTCAGCTCAGATATAAAAACTAAGGCACAGAGCAGGAGGGGGGGCATTCATTGTCTCCAATGGCTGCCTGCTGAGGAACTGTCACACGTACCAAAGCCCTGCTTCTCGGAGGTGGACAATCATTGCTGCTCATGGGAAGTAAAGAATAAACCCTGCTATTCTTTGTTTTTGCGCAGACAAGCTTCTGCCTTGCTTTTGCTGTAATAAACTGCCTTATCCCAACCCACAAATTGTTTTTCCACCTTACTCTGTCCCCTGTCCGGCTGAGAAGGGGAGTGATGGAGCGGTTGGGTGGGCACCTGGCGTCCAGCCAAGGTCAACCCACCACACCTCCCCACTGCTCATTTAGCTTCATTCTGTCAATCTACGATCTCACTTTGCCTTGACAACAGCTATCTTTAAAATAAGCAAAGATGGTCCTGTGAGTTCTCAGCATCTCTCTTCATGCACTTACCAGGGGCTCCAGCGGGACCGGGTGGACCACGGAGTCCTGGTGAGCCATCCTTACCCGGCAGCCCAGGTGGGCCCGCATAATAAGCAGGAGATCCTCTTTCACCTTTTTCACCTTTTGGTCCCATTTCTCCAGGTAAGCCTGGCTTATCCCCATCCGCTGAAAAAGAACCAGGGAAGAAGTTCAGAAAAATTTCTTAACAATGCTGCTCAAAGAGTTGTAATGTAATAGAAGAGAAAGTTCATACAACTGCATCTAATGTGCAAGAAAAAAATGCAGCTATTTAGCATGGAACAGAAAAGGTAACTGCACTTTTCACTTGAGCAATTCAATAGTAGTAACTGAAGCAAGGCTCTGTCATCATCTCTTTCAGTTGTTTTGCTAGAGCACCATTGAGCTGAAGGAATAACTCATTTTTTGCCCCCACAGTTATTATCTACCACTCTGCACTGCATATTCCATGGTCTGCATATATATTTCCCATATCCTGACTCTGTATCAGTTAAAACTCATTATAATGTTAAGGTGTTGGAACATGTGTTGCTGGGATATTACCATCAGAGAATCCAGGGAGACCAGGCAACCCACGATCTCCCTCCTCTCCTCGGTCTCCTGGTGTTCCAGAAACACCTGGGAAGCCTGGATCACCTCTTGCACCTGAAAGACATCCCCGGTTCCACAAAACATGTTAGTGTGATGCTGCTGTTCATTAAAAAACAACCATTAGGAACTTCAAGGGCTTCAGAGTATTAGAGTTTACAATAGTTTCTAAAAAGTAGCTTTAGAAATGGAATGACAGGAACGATGTGGAGCTACCAAGACCAAGAAGGATAGAATCTCTCAGCATTTACTAATATGCAGCTAGAGCTACCTTGGTCCAGGGAAGCACAGAAGACCACCTCTCTGAGGAGAGCACTTCCTTTTCCTACAGGAAGTTGCCATCGTAACAGATGTGCAATATGTGAGCTTTCCTTTGCTTCCCAATACCAAAAGCATCTGCCTGGGCCCAGCTATTGCTTGCAGAAAGTATCATGCTCTTATTAAAGGTCAGTGATACTAGAGGACATATGGTGTGTCCAGCCCCCTCCCTGCTTCTTCCTCTCTCTACACAGTCTCTCCCACTCCTAAAAGCCTGCAGGGTATTCAGGGTGATTTGACCACCGTTTTGGGCCTCTTGCCCCCTTTCTCTGGGAGGCAGGGAAACATTCATTACTAGTCTCTCTGGTTTTCAGCAAGACTAGTAAACTCAATGGCATGAGGACAAAGGCCTGGTCAATGGCATGTGATCACTCTTGCTGTTTGCTGGCACCTTCCTTTGCATAGTTTTGGCCTTGGCAAACTGCTATCACCTTCTACGTGTTTCCATCTGGCAACCCCAGCTCTGCAGAACAGCTGATGTTGGGTGCAACAAGTTTAGTGAAAAGATCACAAAGGAAATTTGTCAATTTAAAAAAGTAAAAAAATCTTCTTCTATTCCTCAAGGCTTTTTTAATGTGTGGTTTTTTTCTTTCTTTCTAAATACTAGATGATAAGAATGGTCTCTGCTGTGCTGTCATTACTGCACTTTTTCCAGAGTCTCTGAAACAGGATGCAGAAGACAGACTCCTCCATTCTTCCTTTCACTGGACAACAAAGTCACATGCTTTTTTGCTTTTTTCTTCTCTGTGGATACAGGCATGCATGGATGCCTTCTGTATAGCAATCCAGTTTCAGCAGAATAGACAAAGAAGTCACCTGCCTGCAAAAAGGTGATTAGGGCACTCTCTCAGAAGACAATTATCACTTCTGGAACACTTCAGCAAAACACAGGGTGTTTTATGAGTTGAATTGTCAGAATGTCATGCTTTTGATCTACGCAGAAAGTATTAAAACAAAGCTAAGATAAACAATCTAAGCAAAGAAGACAAACCTTTCCTTGGGATGCGGGAAGGAAAATAGGAATCTGGTCCTGGAGGACCCATCTCGCCAGGCTCCCCCTATTAACAGAAGTTGAAGTATCACACCTAAGCACATATTCTAGAGAATTTCTTTTAAAATGGAAAGGTATGCACATGAAACATAAAGAAACAAGCTTTCAAAGGCAGTAACGTGACATATAAGAAACCTTAGAGATTTCAAATAACCGTCCTACTGTGACAACAAATTAAATTGCTGCTACATTATAGAATAGAAAAGAAAGCAAAATGACATCTGGTTTATTACTTCGGGCAAATAAAAATAAAGTGGTACCTTGCTTCCTCTAGGACCAAAGCCACCAGGTGGACCATCAAATCCTGGAAAACCCTGTAATACACATAAAAATGGTTGACTTTTCCTTTATCAGAGAGATACTAAAACTTTTGACTGCAGCAGCTGGCTTCCTCTGATGTCAGTGTGAAAATTGGGCAGCAGAGCTCAGCAGATTGTCTCCCTGGGTATAGTAATTTGGGTAACACTATTAAGACTCCTTGAGTTTTGATGTTCCACCTCTTGGACCAATCCTAATTCTTGCCAAAGGCCAGAGGTACCTGCTGTGCCGCAGGGTCTGCTGCCCCTGGAAGCAGTGCAGGTGGAAGGAGCACCTACACTCACACTGTTCCATGGATGCTGCAGGATGGAGGAGAAAGGGAACACTCAGTGTCCAGCTGACCTGGACACACATGTGCCAGGTAGCCAGAACATACCAGCCTGCTGCAAGAAGGCTAAACAACTCGGAATCATTACAAGTGGACATATTTTCACTGGAATGTAAACAGTGAGCAATGAAATAGCATTGAAGTACACAGGTCCTTTTTGCACTTTTCAGTGTGACTGGGGGTTGTTTGGCTAAAGAAGGGTTCCCTGACTGAATGAGAACCCAGGACCAAGCCTGAACATACCTTCACCGAACTCTCCCACTATGGGCATGCCATATCCTAGAGAAAATTTTCCATCTCCACCCCAGTAAATGTTATAATATTTAAGTCCTGCCCACTTCGTTCTTTTAAAAGGTTTGAATTCCAAATCACATTGATTAAAACATGTATGGTAAAATATGGTATATCTTATCACATGAGAATGGATTTCAGCTGATGGGGGTGAATAGGGAAGAGTGTGGATTTCAGAGATGCTGATATAGATGAAATGATCTCTTCTGTGTGCTTTATTCAGCTCTTTGACAATTTTTGCTCCCTACAGAAGATGTTCATAAGTACTCTGGAAAGAGACTGATGTCAATAGAAAAGAGTGGCCAGATCAACAACTGATATCAATTAACACAGTTTTGCTGAAGCCAGTAGTTTCGTATAATTCACATTTATAATTAGATTATCAGTCAGCTTTTTTAAAATTCAGCATCTCCCAAGTTTCACAGTGCATACAGCTCTTACATAGAACTTGAATGTTAATAATGAGCTCTGTAAATCACTTTCAAAGCGGTTTCAAAGCACTACAAGTACCACAGCTCTCAGCAAGAAGCCACGAACTGGCCCACACATTTCAGAGAGCTTTCCAATGGCAACTGTACATCATAACATTTCAAAAGCAGCCTCTTGAGTATCAGGTGTAAAATCTCTTTACACTAGGTGGAGCTGGTGGTCTAAAAGTGAAGCCAGCAGCTTCCTAATTAACTGCGACTTCATCTGTGTGCTGGCAGGACTGAAACATCCTTCTTTCTTTCTTAAAAATCAAATCACTCAAAAATCAGCAACAAGGAGGTTGCTGTGAACAGCACCTAGAGTAGGGTGTCCTCTCTCACATACACATTATACAATGATACTCCATCTAAACCAATGTACTTTTTTCTAAAATGGTTGCCAAGATTCATCCTCAATAAGGGGCAGCCACTGACCACATCTGACTGGAGCATGAACCTATGTTAAGGTCAACCAGTGGGCTTTAATGGGTTTTGCATCAGTCTCTCCATGTATGTATTACTAATAGCAAATTTACTTCCACACCTCCAGGTTTTGCCATGGGACTGCACAGCTATGCAAATGTTATTTTTCAGATTTCATGTACTTTCATGTCCCATGTGTTTCATGTTATTATTGTTATGCCTTGATGGCAGGACAAATCCTTAAACAACTAAAGATATCAAAACATGGAAAAGTCATGCATCCCACAGCTATTTACCTCATGGAAGTAATTCCTAATGCTGACTAAAGAAGCCTTTTTCTGAGACCAAACAGAAAGTATGAGCTCCTCTCTGTCTCACAGAATGCTATTTCAAATATTTGGGTCCGTTTCCATGGGGACAGAGATTTAACTGGTATATTTATCAGTTTCCATCTCTTCTTCTTTTGTGATATTCAAGATAACTATCTCAACCACATCTGCAGAAAGCCATTCAAAAAGTAAGTTTCTGCTTGCAGGAAGAAAGTTACAGAAATCATAGTCACAGTAATGGGAACAAAGAAAATGACACGTCTCCTTAGTGCTCCTAAAAGATTCTCATGGGTTAAGCAAAACCAGACTTTAATTATAGGGTGGGCTTTTTTCTTCTCACTGATGAGAAAAATAACTGACACAAAATTACAATGATGGATGAATCCAGACAATATTTGTTAGACTACAGATAGTGTAATTACAGGCAGAATTTGTCCTCTAGAGTTTACTTTTCAGATAGATTGTCTACATATGTGTTGGAAACAACAGTCTTATGTGAAATACTTACTCTTTCTCCACTGAGTCCTGGAAAACCATTGATGCCAGGCAGTCCCTATGAAGGCAAAAAAAAAAAAAATAGCAATATAAAGTGACATCCTAACATCCTCATGGCTAAGAACCATTATTATTTCTTAGATAAAATACATCTGACACCTTGAAACTCTAACACTAACAGTCACAGTTCAGGTATGTTTTCAATGGGATTTTTGTACAGTGCAAACAGAACAGGTCTGAAATCTAATCTGGTATTTGATTTCTTCTCTCTTAATCAATACATTGTAAATTGACCATGAAGATTTCAAAGATGACCAATTTTTGTAAAATGTATGCTAAATACTGTTCTCACTCTGTTTAAGCACTTCAGAAACACTACCCCAAAACAAGCATTTATAGATGCTACAAGGTAGGATTTAAATTAGGTTTTGTTTCACGGGGTCACAAGTAAGTGGAGTCAAACTCATGCTTGCTAACCATGGCTGAAGACAGCTCAGATGGAAACAGTGAAATACACTCTGTGCTGAGGACAAGGACAGTAGCTGTGGCTAGTGAGCACAGCTTTAAGTAAGAGATGCACAGGCATTCCTGTGAGTCTTGTGGGGCCCTCCTCCCACTACCATTCCAAAATGGCCTTTTCACTTTCCTGTACCAGGCAGTTCTGAGCTGGTCAAACCTGGTGGGGTGAAGAGCTATAATTTCTATCATTTGTTAATCCATGTTTTGTTCAGAGGGCAAACTGTCAGCTTGGATTTGCACATTCAGCTGGGTGAATTTTAATAAGTGACTCACCCTTTGTCCTGGGAAGCCTATTACTCCTTCTTCACCTTTTTCAGGAGCATAGAGAAGTACACCCTAGGAAACATTGCAAGTCAGTTCAACATATTTCTTCATTAAGTGCAAAAAAATGGCAATGCTGTTTTATGGAACCTAAACAGGAAGACAGCATCACTGTAACACACGGAGGATCTAATAATAGCTGCATGTGAAAGAACTGTTGTCCTTAAAATTAAATGTAACATGTTACAATAGCAGGAGTAGGCCATTAGGGAAAGGACAGTGTTTCCTGCCTATCATCTCCTTTATTTCTTCTGTAGCTGCAATTCTGAAGAAGAGCCAAAGTAATTATGCAGCTATACAACCAATTAAGCAACTTAGCTTATGCCCAAACTGTAGCTTCAGAGAACTATTGGGCAAACATAGGCATACTGCTATCCACTCAACTGTCCAAAAAACAAAATAAAAAAAAAAAGGGGGAAACACACATCACCTTTTGCTACATCAGCATATAATCTCCAGTTTTCCTAATGAGTAAAAGAAACCCTACATGTGTAAAATATGACCAGCAGCTGAAGAACTGGCTAGCAATTGCACACAGAGGGCATCAGAGCTCACACTGTGACTTTCTCCCATAACCTCATCGAGCTGCTGACCAGACCATCTGAGAAAATCAAGCTATGCAAAATGCTCACTGAGGCATCCCTTATTGGTAAAGACTGTATTTTAAACCATTCTGGGAAGTCAAAAGGAACCACTCAATGGCAAAGCTATTTAGTCAGTCTAGAGGTTCCGTGTGAGTTATAACTAAACCATGTTCAGTCAAGCCTGGTTGACAGCTCTGCATAACACAGCAACATATAAGATTACTGTCCACTTACTCAACAGATCTACAGACTCAAGGGACCAAAATTCTGTAGGTATTGGAGAGTAGACTAAAAAGGATTAAAAATTATTCCATATATTCTTAATTATTGAAATCTAGTGAAACTTTAAAACGTAGATCAGAAGAGTAAGTAAAAAGATTTATTAATATTTAAAACTAAATTGAAGGTGTGTGAGGGAAATCTTATTTTGGTACACCAGTAAGAGAACAACTGATTGTGCTGTGGAGTTATTATACATCAAGTGGTTCAGTTTTTCTAAAGCATTAAAACTGGTGTCTCTGCTTTTAAAATATCGATATTGCTCCATATTTATATTGCTCCATATTGCATCACTTCAGTGAAGAGTGCACCAGTATTAACTCCAATATTTTTATTTATCTTCATTCTTCTCCACTTGACTTACTGGAATTCCAGCTTCCCCTTTTGGTCCAGGGTCTCCTCTTTCACCCTAACAATAAAGAAAAAATATTCAGATATGTTGGGCATTTCTGTTTACATTTTAGTAACTTTTATACAACACAAAATGCCAAATATTTATTGAGAGAGAAAACACTACTTTTGTGCTGTTCTTTATTCATATACTAGTCATATGAAACACATGTTTTCATAACAAATTTTTGAAGTTGCTTGTTAAAAAAATATTTGATAATTTTTCTGGAAAGGTGTCTAGGAGTGTGAACACCTGGCTGTTTCCAGGCATATTCGTGAGGTGTCTGGGTGGTGAGTGCCTGTGAAAAAATGCATTCTCCCAGTTTTACCTACTGATTATCTATGAATTATTTGATCAAGAGCTCCGTTAGGATGAGACAAATCATAGCCTAAAGTCTATTCACTACACTGATTACATCTCCATTGAATATAACAGCTCTCCAGGTAAGTAGCTCACGTGCAGACATCTCTGCTCAGTTATGGAAATCCCAACATGTATGTAACTTAATGCAGACTGCAGAGTGTTAAAAGCATTTTTAGATTTCTCAGTATCATTCCAATTTACTCATCTTACTGAAGAAATCACATGAGCCACATAAACTTTCTGACTTCAAATTCGGGATGAAAAATTACTGTTTTGGAGGTTGGTGTCTGATACAGAATATACACATACGGGATATGAGTATCTCTTCTCCCAGCAAGAAGAAACAAATGAGAATAAACTCATCTTCCTGTTGAGGGTTTCTCCAATACATATGAACAAGCATTAATTCTGAGTATACAAACATCTGCACCACATAGGTAAGTTATAAAAACAAACACAGTAATGATTTCTCAGGAGGTATTTCTCCCTGTAAAATCAGATGTGAGTGATGGCCAGTAGTTGGATACTTAAACAAAAAGAACAAGTTTGCCTAAGGCACCTCTAGACTTGAGAAGTACTTTCTGAATTACTTTAGCCACCATAGTTTCAATAACTACTTTATGATCCAAGCTGTGGAAAAGTAGCAGATTTCTCTTTTGATATACTAAAGTCTTCAAAATTCTATATGTAAAAACACATTTGTACAATATTTTAGCTTTGGTACTGCAGTGCTCTTAGTTTCTTGTTTATTTCATCAAAATACCCTCTAGTTACCTTGTGTTTGTCAGAGGGGACACCCATCAGTTCTCTTGTAGGAAGCCCAGGTGGACCTGGAGGACCTGGGGGGCCCTGCAGGAAAAGCATGAAGGCACGTTGACTAATGGTTATAATACCTTATCAAGCTGTTGATCAGCATAGGGTCATTAAACTGCAAAAAAAGGAGCAATACAGATTTGCACCTGCTAGGAGTATGGTTCTAAACCATATACAACCTAACAAATAAATTGATGGCAAGATAAATTTATTTGGTGCTGGGTTAACATATAGCAATCCTTGCTCTTGCTCTGTGTGTTTCCAGAATAATAGTAAAGATTATCACTTTCTATAAAGTGGCCTGGCCTTATAAATTTCAAAAGTGTTACCTCTGTGTCGGTGTAAATGACAGCACAGATAGATCTAGACATACAGAAGTTGATTCAGCTATGACATTCCTTATGGATAATTACTATCAAAGCTATAAATACTATCAAAGCTATACTTTGTTTTTTCTCTTATAATTACATAATGCAATTGCAAATCTAAAATAGGTTCCTTTATAAATAGCAGGTAACATCAACCTGTCCTTTAGTAGAGATATTAATTCATTAGTTTTCCTTTACCTGTTCACCTTTTTCTCCATAGAAGCCAAGGCCCCTGTTACCCTGCAAAAACAACAGGTCAAAATTTAACAACTGTACAACTCAGTTTTGGAACCTAAAATTCAAATTTAAAGACCTTTTCAGGCTTACAAGTCTGTAGGACACCACTGAAGAATCGCAATCAAATAATCGTCTAGGTTTACCTCAAAATATTTTTATAGATTTAGAAGTATTTTTATAGACCTAAACTTTCAGAAAGATAACTCTTCCTACAACAGACTTTGAGTCACCTATGGAGCAACATTGTAAAAAGTTCAAGCATTTCTTTTGCAAGATTTTTAATAGCACTGAATGCTAAATAAAAAAAACTAAGTGGACTGGAACATGAACTCCAGTATTTTTTCCACAGAGATATAATTGAATATTGTAAAGACTGCAAGGATTCTCTGTTCATGGGAAGCTACTGTGACTACAGTAGCAAATTAAATCTGGCTCTAGAACCGGTTTAATCTTTTCAGGGTAGGCGATCCCAGCGTAAGATTAACTTTTCATGGTATGCAGACAAAACAGAAGGTCTTGTGCTACACAGTCTTTGGTGCAGCCTGTGGTTCTTTATTTTACCGCCTTCAAGTGGGTCTTGGATAATCTCAGCAACACAAAATCAACATTAACTACTTTGACAGAAAGACTTACTTGTGGACCTGGTGGTCCTGGGGGCCCTGGTCGTCCCTGGGGAAACACAATAGGGGAGAGCAAGTTACTTGTTGCTTTTTAATCAATGCCTGCAGGAGGTTAGTTATTTTCTGCCTGAAACATAAGTACATATTTAGTAGGCAGTGTATTCCTCGGCATTCCATGTGTTATCCTCACTATATTAGTTGTAGTTACTGTTCTGAAAAATACCCTCCTAGGTCACTGTAATCTTTCTGAACAGAATAACATTTCACCAGCTTAGACCTAACGAAAACCTGGTTTTATATCAAGTAGTAAGAACTTATGTTTTTGGATGCTGACTTAGTAACATTTTAAGGTCAGTAAAGTTAAGCACATCTTTAAGTGCTTCACCAGACCGGTGTCTTGGTATGGCATCAATCTGTAAAGGGGGTTGAACTACCATATGCATCCCAGATTACTTATTTGGGATTGTACAGAATGAAATCAAAGGAAGATGGTGGAAACTAAACTGAAACAGGAAATAAATCTGCTAGAGGCTTACAAGCAGTTGGAAAGCCGTTAATTGGAGAGACTTGCCTTGCTTTGGTCAGCTATGTTAGTTAACAGGCTCCAAAAGGCTCTACACATTAAAAACTCTGTCAAGAGTAGGAAAGGTGGGGTGAATAAGAACCATGAGCTGTTCAGAGAAGATGGTGAACAAATGACAGAGAGAAGGTTGCAGATGGAATTATCCATCTACTGAGCCCTGAAGGGGGTTGTTAACTGCATTATGCAAAATCAAGCCCAACCTGCAAGGAAAAAATAGTTACATTCAGGTGAGACCTGAATTTGTTAGGCATCTCTGCCTTGCTATGTACCTTTGTGTGCACGAACACCAGACTTGTTTTGAAAAGAACTGCTTTTGAATCAGTTTTGGTTAGTCAAGTAGTTTGTGAGCCATTGCCTAACCTACTGGGCAGATAAACTGCACAGGGTATCGCTCTGCCTGGAGAGCTTGCAGAGACCTGGGGGAGCCAAACCTGCCTTTGTGCAGTACCCAGGACATAGAGATGAGGAATGATGCAAACTCAGACCTCTCAAATGCTCCCAGGCCACTTTCACAAGGAGGGTCACAGCTTTAGAGGCAGCAAATATAGCTGGATGTGTTTTATTCAAAAGAGATGTTGCCAATATGGTAACCAGACGGATGTAGTCATGGGGCTCAGAAAATATATGGTTCATAGAACTCCTAAGATCCAAGAAAGAGCACTGGAAATGTAAGTCATTGCAGGATGAGCTCCTGTGTGAAGCTCATGAACTTTGTGGGTTTGCTCTAAAGGAAGAATGAATAAAGGACTGAAGAGATTTCCCATCAGGAGGAGCAGAGGAGAAAGGCAAGTTGCAGTTTACTCCAGGTGATAAAACAAGCTACTTCGGGAAAGTAACTTTGGAAAGGCTTATCACGCTGTTGATTTAGTCCTAAATGTTTTTTTTTTTTGAGGGGGATGTCCCTGAAAACAGCTATGGAGGCTGTGTGTAATAAGACCTGAATTAATTTTTCCTCTCTAAAATCAGTGGTATAAAGCAGGTCCAAAGTTTTTATCTAAAGTGAATTTTGACAAAAGAAATGCTATAATGTTGTCTTACAGGAAAATAAAAGAAGCTTCAAGAAAATGAAATATATTGAATTTGAACATCTGTTTCTCACCCATAAAACTATTAACCAGGGAAATAAGAAATGTAGAAAATGATATCTGAAGAGAACACAGTCTTCCCAAAGAACTATTTTCCAAAATCAACTAAATGTTGATTTTGGAAAAAAATATTACTGAAAAATATTTTAAAAATAAAATAGCATTCTAAATACTATTCAATGTCTTCTGGAAAGTGTAGAGAGCTAATATACATCTCCTTTATGAGCAGAAAAGATAACATATCCAAGTTCTGATATTTTTGATAACTCAGTGTAGGGAGGTGTGGACTGGGCAGCATTAAACAATCTTTACAAATAGTGGTCTTCCAAGGAGGTTAAAGAAATACAATGTCAATCAAAAGTCTTTGACAACACAGGCAAAAGGAACTATACATCTTTACTTACTGGTCTTCCTCGCTCTCCTCTTGGACCAACAGGTCCTTGAATACCCAGAGTACCTGGAGGTCCCTTTAAATAAAAAAAACACCAACCATCAACTAATTTTGTTCTGATATCAGTTACTGTTGACACTTTATCACATTCACTGTAACACTACTTACTGGAAAACCATTGAACCCTGGATCCCCAGGATCCCCCTAGAAAAAAACAAAAAACAACAAAGAAGTAAGAAATACAATAAATACTATATAAAAAACTGAATAGAATCCTTTTCTCACTCATTAATTTTTTTCTCACTGAAAACACTAATTATAGCATACAATGC
Organism: Lepidothrix coronata; assembly: GCF_001604755.1. Taxonomy (NCBI): domain Eukaryota; kingdom Metazoa; phylum Chordata; class Aves; order Passeriformes; family Pipridae; genus Lepidothrix; species Lepidothrix coronata. The sequence goes on from NW_016690240.1 coordinate 4,856,598, forward strand.
TACACAAACCCTTACATACTGACGTATTCCATACAGATGTTGAGATAACTGAATGTGGACCACACAGATTTTGTACTTTCTAGACATAGTGTAGTTGCATGCAATACAGTAGGAGGGTACAAAGTTGGCTGGTAAAGTTAGGGATCCAAACTACAAGGCTGAAATATACAACAGACCACACTGAAATCCGCCTTGAGAAATCCTATCTAACCAGTGGCTTAATTAGGGCCATAACCTTAACTGAAATGTACAAGCTCATTTTTCATGAGTTGCATGGGAATTACTGAATCATTTTTATTCTCTTCTGAGTCACTAAAAGCATTTAGAACATACTGTTTTCAGTGACCACATATTTTAACTGCAGAACATGCTGAAATGTTTTTGGAAACCGGATCCAAAAATGTTCTAGCGCAAAGACCTTCCAACACCCATAAATAATGTGGTATTCAGTCTAAACACCTTCAATCATTTTGAGTAGCATCCTAACTATCTAGTTAATTTGAGTTTAGTTAACAGAATAATTTGTGGAACCAAGTACTTTCTGAAATGAACACAGGTGCCAGTATACATCCTTGGCCCCAACATACTTGAGCATTTCTTAAACATTACTTAATCATTCCTTAATCTTTGCTATTTACTAACAAGTGCAAATTTGAAGAGTTTCTAAAAGGAAAAGCAGGTTCCATTAAAATACAGCCAACTTACAAATATGTCAACAGAAAACCCTACTTTGGCACTCACTGCTGGCACAAAATACACATAAACTATGTCAGCAGATCACTTCTGTGCTGACTACAGCTCAGATGTAGCTTTTAAATAGGTTTCAATTTATACTCTATCAGCATATATAATCCCTCATCTCTTTCTGATACCTTCAAATTATACAAGACTTTATATATGAGAAAAAGCTACAAGTGATTACAAAACAAGTTTTAAGGATTAGACACAATAAAAGCATCCATAGGAATACTTGGGGTTTCCTACATAACTAAATAAAACATTGAAGCATATTTTACCCTAAGTCACTCCAACTTCTGCATGAAAATTTTTCAGAAAGGATGTTAATCATCCAGTGGACAAAACTATGGCAAAGGAAAGATTTTGCCATGCATTATACAAGATAGTCATTGAATAAAGAGGGTAATACTTGAACTACATCATCTATAGTGCCCTTGAAATCCAATTCTGGGCTGGAATTCCTTGCAAATAACTGACTGGAGATTTTTTCCCCTTGGATATCAGATAGACTGCTGCAACCAGAGAAAGCAGAAGCTGCCTTCCAAAACCTGCACAGAATCAAACGGGGCCTCTTGGGATGTGCCCATCAGAGTATAAGAAAAATTCACTCTCCATCAGCTGCTTGAAAAACTGCACTGAGCGCGAGTAACTCACAGGAGTTACAGACATACCCTGTGTCGGCTTATGATCTCTGGTGCTATTATATACGGCTCCCCCTTCTGGCCCTTTGGCCCTTGGACTCCCTGGAGGTAACCAAAAGAAAACAAAATGTAAGCTTTCATATCATATATGTTAACACATAAACAGCTAAGAGTAATGAAAAATATTTGCTGGCGTTTTTGTAAGTATACATAAACATATAACTGTTTAAAGGCAGAGACTATGCCTAGCTTTTGAAATTTATGGTTTAGAAAAGAAATGCAAAGCCTCATAGTACATAAAAGAATTTCTGATTTTGTGGGAGGAACACCCCATTACCTGGGAGTGCTATTATAGGGTAGCACCTCCTTAGCTAGAGCTGAGGCTGCGGCTTCTCAGGGCTGACACCTGCCCTGGTAAACGCAGAAGCCCCACTGCTCACCTCAGCATGATCCTATGTATATCACCATGGAAAGTCAATACCCTCGCCATGGGACCGGAAGAAAAGGTTACTTTTATCAAGAATTGTGAGTTCAATATTATTTTATTGCTGTTGATTAAAGCTGTACAAGCTTTCCTAAAGTAATCTTTCTTCAAGACCTGTGTGACAGGTATAGCTTTGAGCAGACCTTCTGGCCCTGACTGCAATTTAATGACTAAGCACAGTGCATTGTGTCCATGGTAAGTCAGCACTAATGCTTTGCTGGGTCAAAAGGGAGCTTCATTAAGAGATGTCCCATTTGCTTCCAACAAATGTGTGAATGAAACTCGCTTCAGCAATGTTCTTGGCTTCAGGTACTCACTTACTGACAGCTACTTACAATGGTACCAGGGAAACCAGAGTGTCCGGGAGTTCCCGAGTCACCAGGGTCACCTGCTGTCCCATTACAGCCATCATGACCTGGTTTCCCCCTTGGTCCTGGCTGCCCTGGATGACCCTGTTGAGGGAAAAAAAAAAGTGTTTATCTATCCATCTGTTTCTAGTTTTCCTTTTCCTGTAGTCACACAGTATTTAGACATTCTCACATTAAGCCCAAGGCTTGGATCCATGGGAAACTAGGATTTTCAAAGACAGAAACAGACAGTGCCTTTTTTTAATATAGCTGCAGCTTGAACCAGATGCCCCAGACAGCATGAAAAAATGAGTAGTGAAGGACCTTTCAGAGAGGGTAAGAAAGCTATGCTCAATGCAGGCTCTGTTAAGCAGAGAACTAAGCCAGATGAGGCTGCTGCACAGGGAGCCACCAAAAACTGGGATTGTTAAGCATTTCAGTGCTTCACACTGGAAGAGTGGGAAGAAAGGTTCCTCACTGACTTCGAACAGCTTCCAAGCCAGAAAAAAAGTCAGAGTTGCTGTTGGAGGTAGTTTGAGTGTCATGATGAGGCTGTGAGTATGGAAGCAAACAGCAGGGCTCAAAGGTAGGGAGCCAGAGGCACTGCAGAACTGCTTCTGAAAAGTTATTGGTGTTTCAAACTGTATTTCCACTGCTGTACCTACATTTGCCTTAATTGCTGTTGTTTCCGATTTGCACTGAGGCCAATGAGAAGCAAATTTTCCCTTGAACAGCCTTCTTCCAGGGGGCTCAGCCAGAAAAACCAGAAACTAAAATAAAATATTTCTCCCTTCTCCTTTATCTATAGCAAGAGTTTTCTCTTTGATCTGCTCCGTTGTTTGGAAAAAACCCCAGAAATCTGTCTGTGTCTTCACCTTGCTCCATCATGTTGCTCCTAACCCCAGAAGAGATTCTGCCTTGCCACCATTTTTTCTAGGCCCCCAGCCTCACATCCTAGCACTGTGCCATTAGAGTTGGTTCATGTGCCTATCCACCTGCCTTCCCATGGTCAGTGTTAAGTCTTGGCCTGAGAAAACTGGTTGGAGAATGTAAGGGAGTGAGAAGGGCAAGGGAGCTTGAGGAGGGGACACAATGAAAATGCAGGTTCAAGTACTGTCCGAAGATATTTATCCCTTACAGTGCAATGTGCATAAGTCAGGAAGACAGGGCTGAAAAAGAAAACTTACTCAGGTGAGAAAATCAGTCCAGCTATAGCAACATGGGGCTTTATGGGGGAGTGATTTACTCTCCACAGGATGTTACAGTGCTTAGAAAAAACTCAGCAAGACGCAGTGAGATGAACAAGACCCTTGGCTCAGAAGTATTAAAATAAATGGGAAAGATGGTTCTTCTTCTTTTCCTTTAAGAGCGAGAAAGAGGAAGATGAGGAAGATTGTCAAAGAGAAATCCCTGAAACTTGATAGGGAGCTCTTCTGGAAACAAAAAAGGGTGAAAGCAGAATGGATGTGGATGCGTGGGCTGCAAAGCGGGGCCCTGGTGTCAGGGAGCACTATAAAGGAAACCCAAGCCTGGGAACTCTGTCCAGGGATTCCAGTGACTCAGATTTCTTTGTTATTTTATGACACAAGATGTAAAGAAGTGTAAGCTGGGAAAATACTGTGCTATGAACTTTACCCGGTTTTCCTCTTTGAGTGTTTCAGTTTCATGGACCTGGTCAATTTGTTCAAAGTTTGACACTGTTTAGGGCTCAGTAAGTTTTTTAAGACTAGTCATTTAAGCTATAGAGCAAATTAACAATGGTTAGTATTCTTAAAATCATTGGTGTTTCTACATGCTTTGCAAATCTGAAATAATTAAGGAATGACCCACTCGTGTCCTTTATTCACAAGCTTAAAAGATGTGAAGTATTTATGTCACAGGTCTTTTCTACAAAAGAACATACTTAGCTGGGTAACCTCCAGAGGCACAGGAAATTTCTGTACTTTCTTGTCCCTTTTACAAGGGGATTTCTCTATAGGACAAAGCAAATAGACCTTTAATTTTCTGAGGGAATGAGAGGAAGCACAGATTATACTCTCTTGTATATTCGCGGTTCTACTCACTTCAGTAAATGCCCTTAACTGAAAAGTGTGTACATGGCTGATGTAGAATTTAACCCAGACATTTTAATTAAAGTACAAAGGCTTTAAGCTAGCCTGCAATATTTGCAGTTGGTGATTCCCTAAAGATGAAGTAACCTGCTACTTACAGGAATGCCATCTGCCCCGGGGAATCCAGTGACTCCTCTTTGTCCCTGGAGTGAAAAAGCACAATTAAAATGAAGTTCTGCCCAGTGTTTTGCTTATTAGCTAAAATATTTGATGTTCAAAAGTTACCGCTTCTCCTTTGGGTCCAGTTATTCCTGGATATCCTCTTTCACCTTTGTGACCTTTGGGACCTTGCACTCCGGGGATCCCCATCAATCCTGGTGGTCCAGTGAACCCCTGTGATCCAAGGAGTCCTGGCTGGCCCTGATAAAAATAATAACACAGCATTTATATAGGAACAGTTGTGATGCATGAAGCTGGATTAGTTATCACTGGTACAATGGAGTCAATCCCTCAAAGAGAAAATAAACACAAAATCTCTTTCCATTCCAGTAGGCTGGGCTCTTTGATGAATGTTATCTGGAAACACAGCATAGAGAAACTCCAGCAGCAGTGACCACATTGTGATGTGGTCACAAAACTGACATATGGATATTAACACTCAAATCAACATTCACTACTTGAATATTCATAGCTATTCCCCAAAAATATAACCAATTTCACTCCGACCAAGTAAAATATGCTTAACTGTGAAATCTGCTTAGTGGCCGCATTTATTATGTGGAGTCTGATACTTAAAGGCAGGAATTTCTGCCTCTTTAGGGATGATATTTCTATTCAGCAGTGGAGCCTGAAAATGATGAGACATGCACGTATTCACACAGGTTGAGGAGTTGCACACAGGGCTCCCTTGTCATTTCCCCTTCCAGTGCTGGTTCTGCTCTTCAGGCTACTTCAAACATAGTTTAAAAATAATCCCTGTTGACTGCAGGCATCACAAGGCTCAAAAGGGGTAAAACAATTTTGAAATGACACAACAGTAGTTTAAGTAACAGGTTGTGGCAGTATGTCTGAGATCTGTGAACTGAAGTATTTGAATGTCATTCCAGACGTAGGATTACTGAAGGCACATATGTTTTGCCTGCTCTGCACTACTCAGTGCACTAATGACATTAATAGTAAATTGTCAAAATCTTTTCTGGAGAAATATGCTTTAAATAGGGCAAAGCACAATTTACCAAGACATTCAAATTAAGTCAAATCTAATGAAAGTTTTTTTAAAATGCAATTAGATTTTTTTTCATAGAGCAGCTGCAACAGCATCAGTATCTCACAAAGGAAGAATTACAGCAAAACATGAATGAACACATTGTATTTATAAAAATGAGCTGAAAAAAAAATAATACCTTGTTTTAGTATAAAATTTTACAGTCTTTTTTAACAGCAGCCTTGTCCATGCTTGCAAAGAAAGAGCTAGAAGATGAATGCAGTCCCTGTCCAAGAAGGTTAAGAGTTCAACTTCATTTAATTTCATTGAGATGGGGAGAGAGGTGTGGAGACTTGAAGAAATGGACCTGAAGATATCCTAATTTCCTTGTATTAGGAAGTTGTAGCAAAGATACTGACCAATGTCTTACTGATATTAGGAAAAAATTATTTTATTTTCATAATGAAGGATAGGCCCATTTGTGATACACTTTCAAAACTTCATAGTCAATAATTATCCATAATTAACATTTATCTATGCTACAGCTGTCTTCATTCCACATACCGTAAACTAAACACTACGACTGAAACAAAACTTTTGTGTAGTTTTAAAAACAAATTTTCCACACTGCTTTCATAGAAAATTAACACAGCACTTAGAGTAAAATTTTATATTCTAAATCTTATTATATGATATCAGATAAGCCCATATTGAGAAGATGAAAAAACAGCCAAACAAAATACAGAACTCAGTGCAAGTTTTTTCCTTGGAAGAAGACTAGGAATGCGCCAGTAGGAAGGCTGAATTACGTGGAGTTCCTTGGGACAAGACACCAGGACAGATCTTGTACAGTATGGGTCTTTTGCTATACTGTTATAATTAATTTGACAAGATTGATGGTTTAGAAGCATTGCCAAAGGACACCATAAATTTAAGTGTTTGAGCTGTCAGTGTGAAAGAGAATTCCCTCTGCTTACAACCAAGCCCAGCTTTATACAGCATCCCTACTTCTAAACCAAGCCTGCTCATGTGGATTATTAGGTGCTGGGAGGCCCATGTGTTTTCAGGTTAATAAACTGAGAAGGAACAAAGATTATATGAATACATCTAAAACATAATATAACTCGTGTTGGCAGGAGGCATATGCATCTGAACAAGTAGCTGCTCATTTCCTTATGCCAGCCACAGCCAGCTATTACAGATGCATCTATCTCCACAGCAGCAGTTTTCAGTTTTTTTTAAAAAACCAGTGAATCTCTAGAAGTCATTCTATGGAGGTGCAGATCCTTGTCTAAAGAGATTCATAGCAGACATATTTTCTGAGTTGCCTGACCCATAAGTAAAAATGCTGATTAGAAGCACTAGAATAATGAATTAAATCTTAACCAGTATTTATCAGTGTGAGTTCCAAGATTGGCAAAAAGAATTTCTTTCTGATGTCACATTTTCTCAACTTTTCTTACCTACTGTGGCTCAAAATTGAAGTACATAGGAAGAGCATATAAAGAATATATTAGGAGAATACATATGATCATACCCTATAAAACTGCCTTTTAAGGAAAATAATAGAAATTTCATTATTTAAAGAAATGGAGTCTGTGTTCTTTATTGTTTTTTGGGTATTTTTGTAGAGCAGTATCAATTCTTATGCAAATACAAATATAAAATATTCCCATTTTACTATAAAACCTTAAAACGTCATTAAATGCTTAAGGTAGTTTGTTCTTCTTCATACACCTGAATCTAGAAAGGAATCTTTAAAAAGGTTAAAAAAGGATAGAAACATATCTCATACATATGTAAAGAACACAGACAAATGATTCAAAGCCAGTTATACAGATTTGAGTTGTTTGCAGTTGCATATTAATTTTGAGAGGTTCTGAAAACAAATGTTTCAGTTGCTTCTGCAAAGCAAGGAATACATGGATTCTGTACACTGGAAATGCCACTTCATTTTTGGAGTACATGAAAGACAAAAGAAATCAAATAAATTCCAAAAACCACTCACACAAACCATCTCTTTAGTACCCATCTACACCTCTTTTGTGGGCAGTTGTCTGGAGGCAGAAGGTATGTAAAACTTCTCGCTGCAATTTCTGATAAAATTCTGGTTATGTTGAGAATTGTCAAATCCGTGCCTGGCTTTCTGCAGGGAACATGCAGAGCTGTACACTTCAACAATGATAAACAAATGGGACATGGTTACCACTCTCACTCCTGCACCAGATACCACTCTCCCACTTCCAGTCCCACTTTCCTATCTGGTGTGGAGGAAAAAGTAAACAAGGAATGGAAATCAAGGAAGAGGGCTGGGCACCAGTGCCCTTCCCCATGTTTTCCTGGTAATTATCTGATTATTTGTTTGTTCAGGAATAGGGGCTATTTAATATTATTTGCAATAAAGACAAGCAAATTGATCCTTATGGGACAGTTTAGCATGAGTCAGAGTCAGAGTCAGAGCCGGGGAAGTACTTAATATCATGACAATGTTTGTGTAATTCTTCAGACAATTAGTACCTTGGCTTGTTAACTGAATTAACTTTGTTAACCTTCGTTAACTCAGACTTGTCAGCTTTTACTCTGCTTTCATGTTAGATCTATTGTTGAACAAGTATGTCCCCTTTTCATTACCAAGTGACCTAAGAACATTCTCTCTTTGGCAAAGGTCACTGAGGAGATTTAAGCAAAGACAGTCAATTTGAAAGGTTCAGTCAAATAAAGCATGATTCAATTATTAGAGTCCTGAATACCCCTGTGTGAGACATGCCACACGTGGTACTGCTCTGCCTGTGCTCCTGGAGGATCAGAAATCCTAGAAAATTCTCCAAAGCTGTGAAATTGTTCCTGGTTTAGATTTTCAGGTAAAAAAAAAGTCCCCAAAAGGGGCAATCTTAGGGAAACATGCTATCCCTGTCATATTTTAGACAACTCATAAAGTACTTCCTCTACTGCTCCCTTTCCTTAAATGATAAAACATTGCAGGAATGTGCTCTGGCCGGTAGTGCTCTCCAGCAGAAGGCCTCCCATTTTGCTGGGGTGAACTGGACCTCTTCCTGAATGCAGAGCACAGCACGATTACCCCATGTCATCCACCACTGGATTTACAGACCAGCGTTAAGAGGCTCACTGAAGTGTGTGTGGAATGCTATGGCCAGCACCTCCAAGGGAGTGCACAAAAAGAAAAGGAAAAAGTGGGCGGATGGAATATCTTGAAGACAACGAAGAAGTTTTTTCTTTGTTCTTACACAAAACTTCTGTAACTGTTTAGTTTAATTACAAAGCTTCCAATGTCAGGACACGCAATGTCAGTCCCTGCTTTGCTCTTCCTGCAACTTCAGCTGACTGGAAGAGGTTTCGCACAACTCATGTGGCCAGCCCAGCCATTTTGTATAAGTTATTTGCAGAGAGGAGCAAAGGTCAGAAATTAGGAAGCCTGCAGGAAATCTTCCCAGAAAATATTTGCCATGCTATATATACACTATTGATTCTCCAGTGATGCACATGGAAGAATACGCTGTTGGGGTTGTGACTGAATTCAATAAATATACTTTGCAATTAAGTACCAGTGGACTTAAGATCTCGATCAGACTTTTAAATTTGTACTGAATGTTCATGTTTTGCAGCTTGAACTTTAATTTCCAGTTCTTTTGTGACCAGCCTGATGAAAGATGTCATATTGCAATACTATCTTCCTTCTAATTTACTACTAAATTTACAGTGTAGAAACAAAACTGGCAGAGGAAGGTGTGCTAATTTGGAGAGTGACCAAATGTTTGATGTGCTATACAAATAAAGACACAATAAATGACAGTATCTGCTCCAAAGGTTTTAAAACACAGGAACATCATCATGAGTTGCTGAGAAATCCATCTACCAGGATGAAGATACAAAGACAGGAGAAAACTGTTTATTTGCAATAAAGAGGGGACAGAACCAGAATTTCTAGAGAATTTCACATTGAGCCCATTTCTCCACATTTCATTACAGATTTCCGTTTTGCAACCGTTTCTGGTATATGGAATGTGATGATTCAGTATTACCCACATGGAAATGATCCTTGTAGGCCATTATTTATTTAACAGTGGACAAGAAGAAAGGAGATTGATTCCCTGACATTTTAAAAGGTCATTGTTGAAAGGACAAGTTCATTTCCTGTGGGAAGGGTGATCTGACCATGACAGACAAGCTGGAGGTGGGACTTTTTGTAAGAGCATGCAGTGTGTAACAGTCTGTAAGAACAGATGGGGAAAGGATGTGACAGCAAGGACCCCGATGCACTCCTACGCAGCAAGATCAGCAAGCACAACAGAAAGCAACCCCCCAGGGAATAAAATAATTTATAAGGAAAATGAGCAGCTTCTCAGCTGATTGAAAGTGCTAACGCAGGCACACAAGAAAGACACAGAGAAGTTTTTAAATGTAATGCTGGCAAAATGTGGAGAATGGGGTGTAAATGTAGGGAATGTATGATTCTCTGAGGCAGTTTCCACGGAGGAAGGCATACTAAAGTGATCATTGAGCTCAAATAAAAACTGTAGGATCCTAGTGCTCCCACCCCCCCCAAAAATGTAAACTACAAGGAACAACGTCAAGAACCGCCCTGTGGCACACTGAGTCAGACTGGGATGGACATACCACCTGGCATTTCTTCTGGAGCATAAACCCAGGAGTTTATGGATTAAACATATTAGAGGACAATATGTAAGGGAAGGATTTGGGGTTCAGTTAAGAGGTTGCACCACTTTGGGCTGAGAGGCAGAGAAAGCCAGACCACACGAAGCACCCTGCTGCTGTGGCTCAACTAGTTTGACTCAGAAGCTAGTTCTGCCAGCACCAGGCTGCCCAGTATGGACAGATCTCCAGAGAGCTTCAGAAACTGATGAGTACAACATCTACCATAATGCAGGAGACACTGGAACATTTTTACACCATACATCATTATGTTGTACATTGATGATATAGTTTGAATGGTTCCATCTACCTCAGCAACTCAAAAATGAGTTCTGTTTCAGCAAGACTTAAAACACTTTTGCAATTCCACCTAGGAAGAGTGAATCAAAACAAGCCATGGAATAGTAGGAAAAACAAACACATACGGCAAAACACAGCTCATGCTAGCCTCTGGAGAGAAAGATTAGCTGGGAGAAAAAATCCACAAGTTTTTGCAAGCTTTATTGTTAAACATTTGTAGCACGTTACTTTATTCCCATGTCTTCAGAACTATACTAATGACTATTTTCTCAAAGACAGATGATCACTCTCAGTTTGCAGCGAGCATTCAGAAGCTCCTCACTAGATGGCACCAGCCATTGCTGCTGCACACAGCCCCCACCAATGCAGGTGCAGGTTTCCAGAGCTCGGTACAACCTCTGGGAAATCTGATAAGAAGTTCAGGTCGGGTCAAACTGTCCTTGTTCGAGGTGTAAGGCAACAAAAGCAGAAGATTTCTGATAAAATGTCTGACAGTGAGATAGCTGGGAAAATACACATGAAATGGGATGAAATGCATCATGCAACTGAGCAGCAGGGCTGGCTGAAGTGAAGGTGTTCCATCATTAGTAGATGGATTCGGTCTTCTACGATGAACAAGAAAAAATTATTATCTTATTCTCCATTGGATTTCTAAATTTACATTTAATGTCACAGGCCTGCATCTTCTCAAATTTATGTTCTGCGTTTTTTAGTGTAGGGCTGGCACTAGCTTCTGCCACCACATGGTTACCAGTGTCAGGGGGGATGGACTTCTGTTGTCTAACTAGAATGCTGATAAGCAAATGAAGTAAACCTTTCTCAAGTACCTTGAGTTGTGTGATATTTGATTCTTAAACACAGAGTAGCACTGAAAGTCAGCAGGCTTTAAAAAAAAGCACATAGCTAATGGTTATTTCTACTTTTAATTTCTCTTTTATTACTTCAGAGGAGGTTATTTAGCTGATTTTCACATTCCAGCTCTTTTTCTCAGAGAACACTTTCCTTCTCATTTGTTAAAGAGCTTTTTTTATTTATACCAAAAGTAAACAAAAAAATTACAAAATTCACTTTAAGTTAAAAATAACTAAAAAATGAGGCTAGTTCAGCCTAGTGGCATGGTAAAAATCTGCTGCTCTTTCAGCTACATTGTCTGGACATGCGACATTTTCTCTCAGGACAGTGGTGACCAAATGACATTACCATTAATTCCAGAGCAATGATTCAGCTTGCAGAAGGTTTTTTTTTTCATTAAGGAAGGAATAAACATTAAATCTTCATAAAAAAGAACTATGAAAGGATTCTCTTTACCAGAAGCCACATCCCTTTTCTGCAGTCAGTAAATGAAAGAATTTTGTACTGTTTTCTGTTCCCACGGTTTGATTTAATTTGTGATCTTCCAGCAAGTTGCTATGTCACCCAAGAAGATAAAACATGTGCAAAAGAAAATATATGCTGGAATGTAGGTCAGGAACTCAAAAGAACCAGTTCATAGTTTCTTCATGTCACAAAATACATAGGAGTACATGTCAGAAATGCTTTCTGGGCTTTGCAGAGCTTCTGTAGTAAGAACAATACTGGGACCACAGCAATGGTCTCTTGAAAAACATCAGAAACAGCAAGTCTAGACAAAACCTCACAAGGGTTTCCATGCTAAATCTTCAAAAGGTTATTGCATAGAGGAAAGGAGAAGAGAAAGGAGGACAAGATGCGGGAAGGAAGCGGTGGGCAGAGGGAAAAAGTGGTTTCATTTGCAGACTCAGTAAGGGGATAGCTCTGAAAGTCCAAAGCAGAATTTCTGCTGAAGTATGGCTGCACAGACAAATTGAGAAATTTAGGATTAGAATTAACACATATATTAGCAAATATATCTCTCCAGTGAGCATGCTCTACTCAATTATGTGATAGGATTTGGAATGACTTGAAAGGCACTGGATTTTTTTTTAAAAGATTTTACTTATTGAACAGATGCAGACATTTATCTATATGCAGTGTAGTTATCAAAAGTTCCCATCAGGTGCAGGTGACATCTCATGGCATGATATATCCTAATGTAGATACTCAAACTAGGTCAGACAAATGCACCCTGAATGTGTCCATTTTTCTTAGATTTCTGTAAAAGGAGCCTGTGTCTCTAGCTCAAAAGCTGACCTCCACATCACTGCTTTCTAAACTGTGCAAAAAGAAAATGCCCCATGCTGCATGAAAAATGAGCTGGATATAAATTTACTTAACTTGGCAGGCAGTATATGCCAGAACCATTGCTACTGGTGGTGCAAAACTAGGATTTTCTTGGAAGCTAGAAATGTTTCAGCATAAAACAGTGATCAGATGACAATGTTGTGTGCTCAAAAGCATATCTATTTACTCCAAGTATATCATCTGGCCCCTACCTTGTCTCCTGTTTGACTACTCAGATACATGTTTCTTTTAGGCTGCCAGGAGCCACTTAAATACCAGCACCTCTATGCAGCTTCTTAGCTCAGTATCTATCTTTATTCTGGGCATAACAAAATTTCTGCCTACATTGGGCCCTGCTAAAATTCTCATATGGGCTCTCTCAGGATGTAAGGGGATCAAGGGGAAACTTTCAGATCTCAGAAACCTGCAGAGCTGGGATGACCTGACACTGTGCAACTTGGAGAGATGCTTTTGGTTAGCGTGAGAGTGGAAGTGCAATTTACGGAGCTACTCACTTTATGTTGCTTAGAGAGTACCAAGCTAAGACAACTATAAAACCAGAAAAAACAACTTCAATGACACATAAATACTGTCCCTTTGACTTCCACTAAATTCTGTCTTTGAGAAAGAGGTAACTAAAGTTAAATTTAGAGATGTTTCTTTGGATGAACTCGAGGGCGAGATCACGAGCTGATGATGTTTTACAGAACACTAAAATGACATTGATTTATACTTGCCAAACATTCATTACTATGTAATTAATTGGAGAAGGTTGGTTTGATAGCAAACCAAAAATTCATCAGAGAGGAAAATCACCTTGCCAAATATGCTCTTATAACTAGACAAATATCAAGCTGATGGGTGTGGAGAAGGAGCAGGAGGAAGCAGGGAACTCCCAGTTACTCTGTGACATCTGCTGTATCATGCTCATGTAAAAGGGCAGACATTGTCATGGTACCTATTAAATATCTTGAGCATTTGGAAGGATAGCAAATGCCTTACACGTTTCTAGCACCATGAGTATATTTTCAGAACAAAAGAAAATTCTGTTCATTCAATATGGGTTTTCACGGGATTAAAAAGCCAAAAACTTTCCATAGAATTGCACCACACAATGCAATGCAATCCTCCTATTCTGCTAGCATCTGCATCAAAATGATTTTTTTTTCCCTTTCCATTCATTCAATTAATTTTACTACCATTATACTAATAAGATCAACTGCTTTCTGGGATTGTTTAAAAGCACAGTTCACACAAACTGTTAAAAACTTGGGTAACACGGTCAGATAGTTGTAAGGTTGCTGCTTGGCTAGCTCGGCTTCTCAAGGCAGGACAACAACCAGCACCTGCTTGTGTTAGAACATTCAGTCATAGACCCAAGAGCAAATCTGCCAGCCCGATTGCTTTCAAATGGCTTTCAGTTGTGTGTGGGAGTGTTCTCAAGATCCCAAAATTCAGGAAGTTCAACACAGATGTTTTCTGTCAGTAGGCGTTGGAAGCACCAATAGTAACATCTGTTCACTTTTCATATTTGTGAGAACATTTTTTTTTTTGGTCCAAAAACCATTCACTGTTGAAATCTCCAAATTGTGCAACTGGCCAAAATGTTAAGCTCATTAGGCTCCATGAGTTTAAGAGTATGTGAAAATTAAAACCCCTGCAGGAGTTCAGTCTATCGTATGCCAATTTTTCCATTCTGTGCTCCTCCACTATTTAAACAAAAGCATAACTATTTTTGTGGTGGGAACAGCTATCAAAACTGACTTGATCATGCAAATAGAAGTTACTACTGGATGTTTTAACCATCCAGTAGAAACTATTTAATTCTCTTACAGAGGCTCTAAGTTGTGTTCTGAGATACCCTTTCCACATGGGAGTCCAGAATACATGTTCTAGCAGAATGTACAAGGCACTCAGTGTAGACCCTCACACTCTGGTCACAGGAATTTACAGTTTGGGACAGTCTCTCAGTTCCCAGCAAGGCCAGATGATTGGCTCTGAACCACCAGGAAGGACGGGGGGCTTTAATGCAGATGTGTGCAGCAATATGAAGAGTCATTGTTGATGCAGAATAAGAGACATCTTTTTTTCTTCTAACACTTCTGGACAGATGCATCTTAAGAACAGCGGGGTGCTGTGATATCATCTGAATGGAGTTTGTAGAGTTGTTTTCTCTACATGATTTCCCAACCTTGATGTATCAATGCAGATGCTCTACTAGAAATGTCAGTAACTGGGACTCTGCTGAAGCCTGATGTTGAGTCAGCTTACACTGAAGCTAAATGAACCCTTATGCCTTCTGGTGTATGCGGCCTGTTAACATCACAAATATTTTAACACATTCACTTGGATGGTGTTTAAGCTGGGCCTGGCTTCATGTTGGGTTTGTCTCCAAAAAAACCAGTCTAACTAATTTATGAGAAGTCTTACCATCTTTAGACAGTAAACAGAAATGCTGAAAACTATAAGCAGTTGTCCTTTATATAATACAATTAACTTTCCTTTGAATCATAAAGTAAATAGTTTTGTATCATCTACCTGAAAAAAAAAATGTAACTTGTGATGACAGTCTAGGAGAGGGGCAAGGGTGGAGTACAAATTTGAAAAGGAATGTTCTCCAGATCCATTACAAAATATCTAGTTTTTCTGTCATACTCAGTTTGAGGTAGCCTTAATGGGGGCCAAGAGTGCCCACACATCTGCAGATTCCAAAATCTCATCACTCATGGGAAAGGATGTTCTGGAGAACATCAGCAGCAGACAGTCCCACAGCTGTTCAAGGAGAAAGCCTATTTATCATTTCAAATTATTTCAAAAGCTACTGGAAATTTTTTAACCATTTATTATAGACAGTGGGGGCTATGCAGCTGATTCAGCAGAGGATCCTTGGTATAAGAATCAGAACAAACCATTTTGTTTGATCACAGAATTATGGAATGGCTTGAGTTGGAAGGGACCATAAAGATCATCTAGTTCCATCCCTGCTGCCATAGGGCAGGGACACTTTTCACTATAATATACTGCTCAAAGCTCCATCCAACCTGACTTTGAACATTTTCTGGGATGGGCTATCTACCTACTACCTCTTTTTCTTGGCAACCTGTTCCAGTGTCTCATCACCCTCACAGTAATTAATTTCTTCCTAATATAATGTACACCTGCACTCTTTGTTTAAAGCCTTTACCTCTCGGCCTATCATTACGTGCCCTTGTAAAAAGTCCCTCTCCAGCTTTCTTGCAGAGGCCTCCTTTAGGTACTGGAATGCTTCTAGAAGGTCTCCCCAGAGCCTTCTCTTCTACAGACTTAACAGCCCCAACTCTCTCAGCCTGTTCTCATAGGAGAGGTGCTCCAGCCCTCTGATCATCCTCATGGCCCTCCTTTGGGCTTGTTTCAGCAGGTCCATGTCCTTCTTATGCTGGGAGACCCAGAACTGGATGCAGAACTCCAGCTTGAGTCTCACAAGAGCAAAGTAGAGAAGGACAATCATCTCCCTCAACCTGCTGGTCACACAGCTTTTGACGCAGCCCAAGATACACTTGACCCTCTGTGATGCACACTGACAAGTTGTGTTGAGCTTCTTGTCCACCAACACCCCCAAGTCCTACTCTTCAGGGCTTCTCTCAATCCATTCTTCACCCAGCCTGTATTTTTGCTTGGGATTTCCCTGACCCACATGTAGGACCTTGCACTCGCCCATGTTGAATGTCATGAGGTTTGCACAGGCCCACCTCTCAAGCCCATCCAGGTCCCTCTGGATGGCATCCATTCCATCCAGCATGCTGACCACATCACACAGCTTGGTGTTGTCAGCAAACTTGCTGAGGGTGCACTAAATCCCACTGTTCAGGTTGCCAACAAAGATGTTAAACAGTGCCGGTCCCAATACCAACCCCTGCAGAACATCACTCATCACTGCTTTCCACTTGGACATCAAGTCATTGGTCACAACTCTTTGAGTGTGACCATCCAGCCAATTCTTTATGCACCAAGTGGTCCACTTGTCTCTCCAGTTTAGAGACAAGGATCCTTTACTCCTTTTTATTCTGCAGACACTGAGGGAGTGGAAGTACTGCTAAGCTGTAATGGCAAGTTGCTTTTACTTGAAGGATATGCCAGGTTGCTCTCTAACTGATAGCAAATGCAGGTAATGCAGAGGAAAAGAGGAGCCTTCCAGACAAGGAGAAACAGCAGAGGGAGCTTTTGTGTTCTATCAGAATACCAGAGAGACTGCCAAACAATTTGTCATGACTACCCATCTGGGTCCCTTCACTGGGGAATGGTTTCAGGCTTCAGCTTGAGAAAAGTATCCACAGTATTTCAGATTCTGATTTTAGAATGTCTCCAATATTTGTTAAATTAGTGCCTTCTTGACTAATACACGGTCTGGTTACAGGATTAGCTGTGTCAAAGGAACAACTGATGTGCACTGATATGCTGTCTTCGTGAAATTATCATGTACTTACAGAGATGTTTCTATCAGCCTGATGGGAGAGGTTGCATTTATCAAGAGGGAAATTGAATTGCTAGTGATGGGAGGTCAGAACAGTGCAATTCACAGGTTAACCATGACCCTGAACCTCTGCTAGGATGCCTCTCCTGCTTTACCGTGTCCACTACAGGCAAGGATGAAAGGAAGCAAGAGACAAATTTGAAGCTTCTCTTTCTTTCCAGAACACTAACTAATGCTGGAATATCTGTACCCTAGATTTATAGGACCTGGATCTTCCAGGTCCCTAAGAACTCTATTACCACAGGGAGCATCAGTCTTCTGTATTTGTGACAGAGATAGTAGCAAATGCACTTCATATTCCTGTGGTTCCTTTGAGTTTTTGATGGCCCTCTTCCCTTTTTTAATGAAAAAGTGTTTGAACTTCAGCTTTCTTACTATATCTGCATCTGGGAGAACCTACGGCTTTTACCCAGCTACCGAAAAGAGCCAATACTCTGCTCTAGCTGGCCCTGTTTCAGCAGTGGGGCTTTGACTAGATGATTTTAGAGCCCCCTTCCAACTTCAACCATTCCATGACTCAGTGAAATACAGCAATACATCTGATGTTCAAAATCCTCCTTAAGATCCCATAATTCAGCTGTTTGCCCATTCTATTGCTTAGATTTTTTCCTCTCTATGATGTCTGTGGAATTTTTGTGTATTTGTGTACATATTTATTCTCCGTTTGGATTGCTGTCTTCAGATCTCTGTGTATCTAACACAAGCCATAAAGCATTCTAGTTTCTGCAGAACAGATAAGGAGAGGGAGTCACTGACATGAGGCAGAATAATTTCTTACTGTTAAACACTGATAATTACTATGGACTACTGGGTAAAGTTAGCATTATTAACTAAAGTCAAGATGCAAGTTTATAGTTATCTGCTCATGATACAATAGCTGTGTGCTTGTTCTGGACATATTTATGTATGTGTGAGGTCTCCTGTATCTTTAGTTTAGATGTATATTTACAGTATTTATAAGAAAAACCAGGCTTCTAACTCTGCAATGCTTTAATAACCTAAGCTAAAACCCTGCCAGACCTATCACTCTACTGACTCTACTGCTTTATGCAGAACTTGCAGTTCTCAACTAAATTGGAGAAGTTTTTGCTGTTATTTGTTTCCACAGGAAGATATCAGTAAGCATTCCTGAGGAAACAAAAATTATTTTTTTCTGAACACAGTCTGATATTTCATTACATTTTGACATGAAAAAGGGTACATTTAAAAGCAGGGATTTGAAGAAAGAGAAAGAAAGGTGATGGAGTTATTCAGCTTCCATTGAATATTTTTGAGTTAGGGCCACACTTTGCTTTCTACTCCCCCAGCTACCTCCAAACAAACAGGAAACCCAGAACAGACTTTGGAACAGATAAATGAAAAAAACCACCCCAAAGAAAAATTAAATTTGTCTTAATAAGGCTGACAAAATTTTAAGATCGTAAGTTTCCAGTAACAAGGATTGTATTAAGAATCAGTGAAAACTTATTTCTAGTTATGGTGGTTGGGTTAATGCAACATTAGTTCCATAAATACTAATCCAAGTGCAATGAAGAAAACCATAAATCTGCCTATTTGCATATTCTTTCTGGTCTTGATGATTTTATCTATCTAATTTCTACACATATTAGATACCTTGAGAAGAAGAAACTTATTCTAAGAGAATACAGTTCAGTAACCCAATTACTTTATTGAGTTATGCAGTTTAGAAAGAATTTTAATGAAGCATCATAGAGAAAGCATTTGCATTATTAACTCTGATAGATTGTGGACAGAAAAAAAATCAAAACTATCTCATTTCAATATTAAATAAAACCAGTTAATTCTGGTTAAAACCAGTAAATTCTGGTTATTTATAAAGGCCTGACTAGACACTGAGCTATGGATGTCTTAGATTTCAAGCTACCACAGAAATTCAAACAATTTTATTTTTTTTTATGCAATGTAGTTATATGATTTCCACAGAAGTTCCTCCTAGACTGTACTATTCCCAATAAATTCAATTATTAGTGTACATCAAATCTGAAAAAAAAAAGTGAAATGAATGTACTTTGAATGTACAGCAGAAACATTAAGGAAAATGGCTGGAAGTATATTTCAAGGTATAGCAAAAGATAGGCTTACTTTGCTCTTCAGCTGTTTAACTAAGCAACATGCTGCTTCATTCAATTCCTATCTTACAGAACTGATGACCTTGTTACCCAACTGAATATTTATTCCTTGACAGGAGAAGTCAGCAATGACTTGAGAAAACAACTAACTGACAACAGGACACAACATTCTCCATCACACTGAGAACATTGCTGCCCTAGACCACTGCTGACAACACAAGTAGTAGAAATAGGTGGAAGAAAAAAATAAACTGCTGAAAGTAGCTGTATCAAAGTAGAAAGCAGCAGAGAAAGCAATAGGAAGGATGAGGTAGACCCTCGAGGAATGGCAGGCCCCACCAGCATGGGAAAGGCAGGGACCCCCACAAGCTAGGATCCACGTTTCCCTTCTTCAAATGCTATTACCACAGGGCTGTTCAGTTAAACTGTTTCTTTCTAGTCTTTTCTAGTCCGTGCTATTCATAAAGCACATGCATTCCTTTCCTTCCTATATAAACAAATACAGCTATTAATTGGTATGTTTTTAAGAAATACAGCTTTCAACCTAGAAATAGAAATGGACACTACACTGATAGTATACAGGGGTCACTTCCTTCACTACAGATGAACAAATTAGTAGCAGTAAGAAAGCAGAAGTTGTTTCAGGAAAAAAATCCCAACAAACTGGGGCAAGAGATGCTCCATGAAGTCTTGGGGACATCAGAATGTCTAGCACCTTGGAACCATGTGTCAGCCATTAATTCTATTTAGAGATGATAGAAATTGTATGTCTGAGGTGGAGGGCAACTGGGAAGAGATGTGAAGCTACACATAAATCCCTTAGAAGAAAACTAACAGAGACAGACTTGATGGCGGAACACCTCCATCTCCCACAATGACAATGCTGCATTTGAACTGTACTTCCGCTATCAAAAAATACAGACTTCTGGTGGAGCATTCATTAGATAAAACAGGGAACCTAATAGAAACAAAATTAATTATAGATAGCCTTTTTGTTTTGTTTTTGCTTTTTTTTCTGTGCTGTTTTGCCTTTTTTTTTCCTGCGCTCTCTCTAGACCAACAGTAGCCAAATTGTAACTATTTTAACACCTAACAAATTACTATAAAATTTACTTTTACCTTAATGTTTGCTTGATATTAAAGTGTGATTGTAGGATAAGCAGAAGAAACCACAGCCTTCTCATTTCTCAGTGTGTATGTCCAGATACTCATGCTGGCTTGAGACTGGCCTGTTCTGAGCTAAAATGTTATCACTCCTGTGCAGTGAAATGTTGATAGGATCACCCATCCATGACAACACTGCCCTCCAGTCAATACCCAGTACCTCCTCACACTCACCTCTCTGAAATCCACAGTGAGTCCCCTTCTACCCTTTGTAGAAACACACGTGGGTATCACAATCCCTATCTCACCTCAAGAGAGTCACAAGTCTCAGATAAGCCCTTCTGAATTGAGGTGATTTTCTCTCAGTTTGATACTTGCTAATTATTAGACTGCTTCAGCAGCAGCAGCAATCCTTCATCACAGAGATAAATAGAACTTCTTTTATTTATGGAGAACATAAAGGAAGAGGCTTGGAAAAACATTTCAGAAGACAGTTTTTGTGCAGCTGCTAACAACTTCAGAGAAGAAATGCAAAAGAAATGTGTTGGGATAATAATACACAGTGACAGAAATGTAAACATGAAAAGCCAGGCTGTGACTTAATTTAAGCCTTGTTCAATTATGGGTTGGCTAAAGCATGCTTCCACCTTCATAATTAAAAAAACATCCAGAAATTTAAAACAATTGAAACCACACAGCAGTGGGATTTCTTGCAGTGCCCCAAAGATGTGTAGTAAAAAAAAAAATCAGTTAAATCTCTGAAATGAAACAGAAAATATCCAAGCACTTAACATGCTTTTACATTATTAATCACTTCTTTTCCTAAATCTAATGGAACATGTATGTGTTCAGTAAAAATGCACCAGTATCAGTTCCAGATTGAAAAAAAATGATGACACAGTTGATTTTGAATTTTGGGAAATGAATTAAATACACTATTGAAAAGACTACATTCTAGGTGTAATCAATATACCTTATTCCACATCAGGTGCATTAGATGGCAGGGACTGAAGCACAATGCTCTAGGCAGACACAGCTATCAAAAGGGCACCTTGCAGGCCACTTTGAGTGAACTCAAGACAAAGAAATCTGAGAAGTACTTCAGCATGTCCTCACAGCAAAGCTGACTATCAGCAGCTTACAGTCCATGGGTATACAAGAAGCCACTGACTTGAATAAGTGAGACTTGAAAAATGGGCATTTCGTGACCTTCAAGACATGGCCCAAACATGCTTGTCTTTTCAGGTAACTTTAGTACTGCATTATATGAGATTACATGATATGATTTCCAAAGCCTCACTCAAGGTCAACTGCCTGCAGCCATATCTGCTTATTTTTTTGCACACAGTGGTTGAGGTGTGGTTGAGGTTAGAGGTGCATGGGAAAATCTGTGAAGCAATTTCAAGTCCCTCTTTTTAAATGCTCCTACATATCTTCCAGGAGAATGACATGGTACAACATTGAATAATTATTTGTAATAACATTGTGCTATGAACTCTTCCAAAAATTGTACTTAGCTATTCCTTTCTCCAAAGCTTAAATTTTATCTTGCAGAGACTCTTGCACCACTGCTATTCCTGATGATCATCAGCTCATGGAAGAGCCACCATTTCTGGTGGGGCTGCTGCCCTAGAATTCAGGAAGCCACTGGTTACAATTCACTGCCCTGATGCTTCAGCCTAAAAAAATGCAAAGTATGAGTTACTTCTGGCTAAATTAAGTCCATGCCAATTTCTTGCCTGAAGCTCATCAGTTCCTTTTAGGGAGAGATGCGTGCTGTGCAGAGTGGTTGCTTTCATCGCTCTCCTTCCTAAGGACCAGAGGAACCCAATGGGACAGTTGAACTCTAAAAATTAAACCAGTGATTTTTGGTGGTGCCTATTTCATGGGACTGCTCAAATGAACCTGTCCAAAACTGTCAGCTGCTTCTCACAGCATCGGCCAGAAGAGTTTTTTCAGCTTTCTTTGGGAGGCAGAAACAAGGCATACAACACAGTCATCTCTGTACAGCCTTCTTTGAGTGTGTTTCCTTTTGGAAGGCGGAGGGAGGAGTGAACACATGAGATCTTCCTTGGTGGGGATGTTGATCTGCCTTGCCTGAGAGAGTCTTTGGTGACACTCTGCACTATCAGGTCTTCCTTCCATCAACCACTACGTGGATTGAGAGGAATGAGGCAGCACCCAATACTTGTACCCCTACAATTCTAGTCAGTGTTCTCCATCTTCCCTGAGCAAAGAAAACTTTCTATCTCCATGCTATTGATCTACAATAGGCTCTACAAATGTCAAAAAATGAACAGCTCATGTGCAGCACTCAGTTTTCTTTACAAAGTTATGTAAAATTCAAATAATGATTGGAGAGATTAATTTTAATCTCCTGCATGAAGATCGTGATACTAAAAATGAGAATAAATACTGTGAAAAATTAATGTTCCAAGGCCACTTTCTATTCCAAACATGAAATACAGAGCTCCTTATTTAATTTCTCCTATACCATTCCAGTCTATTTGTTCATTATCTCCAATGAAAGATTATTCATTCATGATAAGTCGGTTTGGTTAGTTCAGATAATTTTCCATCACTCACTCATATACTCTGTTCTGTCTCCTGCAAAATTTCCTGTGAGCTGCAGTCAGAGCAAAGAGTTTTTGAGTCACTCTCCTGAACTTGCTTCAAAATTTGTCTGTGCTGCCCAGTGCCTAAACCCATCAAAATAATCATGATAATATTTGTATGTGGTGCTGCTAGTTAAACATTTGGAGCTATAGCTGGAGAAATAAGGATTGGAAGTTTTGCTAGTAATTATAATCAGATGCCTGCAACAATCACTGCGGTTTCACCTGATTGTTCAGTTGTTGCTCACATAGACTATCCACGACATGAGCAGGAAATTCCTGTGAGAAAAGATTCTGGAAATGAGGTCCAAATGGTGCACTCTATTGGTTTCAATGGAGAAAATGAGCTTTTTTTGGTCAGTTTACTTTGATTAAGGAATATCAGAATAAGCTGAATATAGCCCAATAAATGACATACCTTTTATCGCTGAAATGTATTCACTTTTGCATTATTATATATTTTTATCATTTAAAGAAATTGCAGATAGAAAAAAAAATACTGGCAATTGATACACACGTACTAGATATTTTATCCACATTTTATTGGTAAACAAATTTCTGACACACCAGTAAGTAAACGGAATGTAAAACATATCTCTAGACAAATATCAATACAGATGGATAAACAGTCTGAGAGAGGAGGTTTCAAAAAAAATCTGAAGCTGTCATGTAATATTAACAAGAATACAGTGTGCTCTCAACAGCACTACTTGGAATGAAATGTTATGCCCATGGATGGTAAAGCAATGAATATGCTGCAGTTAGTCCTGGTCATGATGCACTCTTTGAAGACTGGACATGAATGCAAAAAAATCTGTACAATTAAGTGCTACTGGTCCTACAGATTCCAAGTGGGCTGTATAAGAGCTTATCGCTCTGTGGAAAACTAAAGTGAAACCTAAGCTCAATCACTGCACACTTACAATTCTTCTAGATCTTCAGGGCTAAACAAAGCAGGGAACACAAAAGCCACAGAAGCCACCTATCCTGAGGGCAGTCCAAAGAGCACTGGACTAAGCAGCTTTAAAACCAGAGCTGTGTAGGATTATTTTGCTGAGTGAAAACAGCAATCTGTCAGAAAGGGTTCCTTGAACGGTTTGGTTTAGAAGATATTGGAGAGGAAAAATGGGACAGAATTCCCAATTCCAAAATGGTGTTTTTGGTCAAAATGAGCGAAGGTGCCAACTCTCGTGATAGTGAATGGCTACAGACCTCACAGGAGATGTGGGAAGCTCAGGTTCAAGTCTAGAGCACAGCTGCATTGCCATGTCTGTATTTCTTTTTCTAAAACTGATTTTTCACCTTGGTCCTTAAAAAAAAAGAAAATAAAATTCTCAGTTTTGTCTTATTTAGAAATAAACCACCACAAGTCTTGAAAATATTTCAGGTCAGCAAAATTGTCTCTGTTAACATTTGTTCTGCCATACTCTACCTAAGAGGAGTCTCCTTGCTTTTATGCTGGAGGACAGCATGTTTGGATCTTACTGTCTCCTGCCTTTTACATCTGCTATGCTGTGGATGGAGTCAATGTCACCATGCTGGCTGTCCTGGCCTTGTTCCAGCCCAAGATTTCCTCATGCTGAAGGGAACCTCTTGCAGCTGCTTTTACAGAGCAACTTTAATTCCCCTTTCCTCTGCCACAGTTTACCAAAAGGGTACTGAGCAGAAATTCAGTCTTCCTTGGTTTTCATCTTCTTCCCAACAATGTAGGTTCTTCTTAATATGGGTTTGATAACCAAAGTAAAGTTTACATGTTCATCTTAATTAAATGGGATTTTATTGTAATTTATTTTCCCTAATCTTCATGTGAACTGAAATGCAAGTGTACACCCTGCAAATCAGGACTCACATTTAGACATATTTCTTTCTGAAAGAATTAGTGAAAAAGGAAAGGGTATTCAAAAGGTAGTGCAGACTGAATACAGTGCTGGAATAGGATATTCACTGGCTTGCAGTAGTGGATGCAAAAAAATCTCCCACTGCAAAGAGAAATTGAAGATGAAAGTCTGCTAGAATAAGGTTCTCTCTGTGTTAGTTTCTGGCCATTTACAGTTTCTTTATTCTAAATGCTATGATTCACTGATTTCTCTGCCTCTCACTATAAGATTTTCTTAATTTGTGATTATTTTAGCTTTCAGTACACAGCCATCACTGCTATTTAAACAGTAACTGTGTTGCAATAAATGCTGTGCCTTGTCATCTCTGATTAACTCCACCAAGTTCAATTACACCATCCCAGTACTAGACCAGTGCAGCTGAACTGGGAACAAATTTGGGTCTAACATCTAACAGATGTGTGATGGGAAAATTTCCAACATCTCTCCTTTTTTTTTCTTAGAAAGCAGTTTAGAGAAAAAGCTGGTTTAACTTCAGTTTCTCAAGGCTCAGAATCTCTCACGATAACAAGCTTTAGGAATAACATGGGAATGAAAGAAACTATACTAATATAACAAGAGGGAATAACAGCTTTGCTTAAAATACAAACTATTTCACATGCTTATTCCTATCCATATTATATAGAATCCTTCCGCTGAAAGCATTCCAAGAATGTGCCATTTACCGTTAGATCAATGAAGTCAAAGAGCATGGGAATGTACTCTCAGATCCCAGAAGAATCCATCCAGATTGCACTATCAACAACCTGCAATGTAGTGCAAGGTTGAGACCAAGCCTGATACTTTGTCCAAAATCCAGGAGATTATTTTTTTTAAAGGCTCAAATGCAGGCATTTAAAGAGCACTGTTTGTGGCTGTTTGCTTTGGGAAAGTTAAGCAAAGTTGGAAAACAATGCTTTCTTAAAGAACATATCTTATTTTCTCTCAATCTATACATGAATGTTTATTGCAAACAAACTGTGTGTGAGCTGTTCTAAAAAACCTCCTAAAAATAAGTAATTGAAGCTTATTCAAATACATAGCAGAAATAGAATTTTGCTGAGTTATTACATGCTCAGCTTTTTCATCAGATGTCTCGTCTAACGTTAGGATCCCAGCTTCTGAGATAAATATGATTCTTGTATAAACACATTCTTTCCAACAATATTCATCTGGCTCTTTGCGTCTAAGAGAGTATGAAACGTTACAGAGCTCTCAGCACTTTATTCTCTTTCTCATTCAGCAAGCAAAAATAAATCTTTGCTTTCTCTACTGGTATATAATATGCAGTGCCAGGAGCTGCAAAATCCTTCCCTTTTCTAGTAGTGTCTAGTGCACTCAAGAACTCACTGTTAACCACAGACGTGAAGAAATGTTAAACAAAGTTGCTACTGCATAATCTTCTCCTCCTACATGAGCTCTTTTGATAGGTTTAATACTCAGCTGCACTTGAAGAATATACTTGTTGAGATTAATGCGGCCATAGCTGGACTGCTTGCGTAGTTTTGTTTAGAGTGGCGTCAGCATCCCTTCAGAGTGATCCAGCAAGGCTGTTTGAAACACCTCAACAGGGAAAGAAACCAGATTTTTAACACTGAATGCTGTGGAATTTCAACAGGAGTGTGGGGAGGTCTCAGTTGCTGTTGGTCTTTGAAAGAAGAAGTCCTTATGTACACAGGATGGAATTCAGCTCCTCCTTTTCAGTTTAGGCTACACTTAAAGAGAAGGACCCAACACAGTTGCCCAGCTCCTGGATCCAGATGCTTACCTACCCATTTTCTTACTATGTATCAGGATGAGACACACATCTTCTTTGCTTCCTTCTTCCCCTTCCTCTGCCCCCTAATCTACTGGAAGAGCATGAAGCCCTTGAAGACAGAGGAATACATCTTGTAGGAGAGCACTACGGGGCTGGCTGCAAGAAAACCTACAGTATACTTCAAATTAGACACCACTCGGAAACAGCTGGAACCAAACAGTCACATGGAGACAGCAAAGAACAATTAAGAACACTACCATTATTTCATAGCTTAGGTACTGGATTAATACTCTGGAGACCTGAGAAGTTTAATTCTCAGCTCCATCATAGCTTTCCTTCTTAACACTGGCAAACCTTTTACAGCTGCATCAGTGGGTAACACCTCCTTTCTTCAAGTATGTTTCTACATATTTTGCAGTGGGAAAACTGTGTATTTTTCTCATTATTTGCATTTGCCTTAGTGAGTAAAGCCCTCTTTTCAGAGTAGGACTAAATTTCTGTGTTAATCGTGATGACAGTAGAATATCTGTAACTCAGTCCATCACACTAATTTGGAACTGTTCATTAAAGCATTCCATGTTTATATTTTGCATTATTTCATATTGCAAAGAAAACTTCAGTAAAATTATTTGCATGAAATTTCTTCACAGTAACTGTGAGAGTGATTTACTCAGTAAAAGCATGAGTCTTGCACACACACACACCAACAGGCACACACACACACATGGAAAGGTCTTCATGCCTAGCATGCAGGTGTCCCTTTCTGTGGAGGAGAGGAACCACAGTTCTTTCACATTTGCTCCTCATCATTCTTATTTTGTGCCTACTGAGCTCCACACCATGGAGTTCCACCTCCAGGAAGAGAAATCTGATATGGGTAGCTTTCTGTATTTAGAAAAAAGATCAACTGAGAAACCCAGTGTCGCTGCACGGAGCAGCTTCTTCTCTATTGCCATGTCTACAGCAGCCTTGTAAATGCATGCTCTGCATAGCAAAGAGATGTGTTGCTTTATCAAATGAGTTGGCTTATTCACCACTGGCATTTGTAGAGCACATCAGTAATAATGAGCCAAGACATTGTATAGATGAAAACCAGAACCTGATCCATCAAAGCATCCTTTCCAGAGTTACATTGCTCCAACTGTAATACAGCACTTTGCACAAAACCAAAGCTGTTTTTTTTTTTCTTTAATAAGAATAATGTACTTTTATGGCTGAGTTCTCCATCAGTGTATGCTTCTGACACAGGGAACTAAAAAAAAAATCCTTTCCTGTTTCTTTGTCCGTGTATAACACCATGTGCCAAAAGGAAGCATGTTTGGACATTATTATTCAGCTTGCTGAGGAACTATCTTAAACGTGAGGTTTCTTCTTTCCTACTAGCCATTATGATTCCTTATCTCAAGCATTCAAAGTATTTGCTAATTGGTCTCTCTTCTGGTTGTCTTTTTTTTTTTTTTGGAGGGGGGAGGGGTTTGAGCTTTTTGTTGTTTTACAAAGTAGTTACTATGAAAATAATAATAACTTGTGGACATGAACATTTCTGTCCATATTTTTAATATTGAAAGGCCTTGTTTTTATTTTTTAGGAATGTTAATATACCTCTGGGGATATCCTTGTAGAAAGCAGGTTGAATTTTGCTGTGAGATTGAAATGTTGGTGAAATAAAAAGACTGAATAAGTCTTTTTGTGACTAATTGCTACCAGGAGTTAAATTGCAGCCTGATCCGTACCAATAAAATAAACAGAAAATGGACTGCCATCTACTTTACATTATATAAGATACATTAAAAATTAAGGCTTCAATTATTTTTCATTGCATGATCTAGTTATCCTTTATCTGTTATCTTGCTTTAGCCCTAAGGAAAACCCAAACATATTCAAACATGTTTGTCCAGATGTTAACACATTTAGGGTGCTTTTTCAGGCATATCATGCCCACAAAGTCGACAATGTCATTAAAAGCAGAGGGTAAAAAAGATGTGACCTGTATATGGGAACAGGAACTTTTGACAAGAGTTGTGCAGCATTATGTTCTAGCTGGCACTAGCATTGCTCTGCTAATGCACAGCTGGAATTCACAACAAAACCATGGCGATGGAGTGGTTATTTGATTTAAAAAGAAGTAGATTGTATCAAAACCACCTTCTAAAATCTCAGAAGAGAAACAGAAACATCTTTCCATCTGCTGCTATAGTTTCTTTATCCTGAAATTGTTCTGTGGAATTTCCTGTTTACTCTCAATCTCCTAATTTATAGATCATGTCCTTCAACACCAATGGTAGAGTTTATGTAATTCCCATTCGCTGAATTCCTTCATTATGTTCTTTTAGACTAGACTGGATTATTATCTTAATGTGTGTAAGTTCAAGAGGTTTAACATTTTTTCTACAAACTACAATTTAATTGCAAGTTTGAGCCTCATACTGACAATTGCCTTGCTAAAAAAAAAGAATATTAAATTCAAACCACTGGAATAAAATCTACAGTGTATCCTACAGAGTGACACTACCATTATTTTTTGATTTCCTCCTTTTATTGGTGCTTCCAGGATGTATTAGTTCTATCTGAAACACAACCAAAATACAACATCTCCTATTCAGTTATCCTCTAAAGAAATCCTTCTCCATATCACTTTTATGTCTGATCTCAAAATATGGGACTAGGCTGGAGCAGGCTCTCCAGTGTGACAGCTGGGAGAGCTATAGGTGACCAACTCAGAAGGGAGAAGTCTTTGAGTACTTCTGTAACGAATTTTCCTTTCATGGAGTTGGTAGGATAGACAGTCTTTCCACGGGGCAAATTGTAGGGCTCACCCCTAGCTATACAGATGCCTTCTGAGCAGGGGAGACCAGGATTCGTCTTCTAATCTACTCCCTCCTTTTCCTCCAGCCAACTTCTAGGACAGAAAAGTCTCTATAGCAAAGGATAGGCACAGAAATCCCGCCTGTGTTGTCCTTCCTGGGCAGTATTTAAGGAGGAGGATGGATGAGTCACTTTTTCCATTTCACAAAAGCATGCAGTTCCATCCTCAGCTCATCCAGTGCCGGCAGCTTTCCTGTGGCCTGGGAAAACCAAGGAAGAGAGCGCTGGATCCCAATGCACACCACCTTCCTCTGTCACCCAGGAAGCTTTACAAAATCATTCATAGAATGGCTTTAGAAAATTATGATTCAGTTTATTTACTAAAATAAGATTTATTTAGCTATGTCCTCCCTGAATTTTTAAGTGGTTTGTTGAAAATCTTCCAAAGGTTGACTCAGGAACCAGACTCGGCTTAGCAGAAATGTTCTTTTAAACAAGTACATAAGAAGCAAAGGCCATTTGCTGCTGACTGGCCAAACTCAAGATGTGATTAAACAATCCTCATGCCCCTTTGCCCCAACTCCTTCACCTTGTCCCCGGAAGTAACGTGGCAGGAAAGGCCCCTTCATCCCTTTCTGCCACCACTGGGAGAGGGATGGGTGCTCGGTGCCTGTGGGGAGAGTGGCTGAGATAGCACTGAGCTGCCTTTTTGAACAGCACACTGGCTGCCCGCAGTGAGGGAGCCGGGCACTGTTATATCTCACAGGCTAACCTGGCCCTCAGACAAACAAAACATTATACTGACAATACCCCAATTCCCTCCATTTCCAGCATCTTTATTCAAACAGGGAGAGGAACACAAACATGACAACCTGTTCCATGACAGCTTATCGAGGATCATGTCCACCACATAAACACTGACACGGAACGGCCTTAAGTTACCTTCCTCTTGTGCAACCTGAGCCCCACTGCATTGAGACTGCTTTTCTCTACAACCCAGATCACTGTTCCCTCCTGTCCCCACTGCTCCTCTTCTCTCCTGGCCTTAGTCCCAGCCATCTGCTGCCAGTTCCTATACAAATCACATCTACAACCTTCCTCCTTCTGTCTCCTTCACTGTCTACTCCCACACCCTCCTGAAGTCTCTTTACCAAATAGCCACTTGGCAAGAAGAGAATCTTCAGGTTCATCAGGTGCACATTCCTGGAGAGAAAAGCACCAGTTAAAAGAGAAGGGTGGGGTTGGCATGGAATAGCAGAGAGAAAAAGCAAAACAAATAGGCAGTGAAAGCAGGGTAGAAAAGCAATGTAGAGATTTTGGAAATTCCGTATCTGGTAGTATGGATGGCCAGCTGGGTTTCAATGAATCTTAGAGTGAATAAAACTTCCTGCCTTACTTCTACTTTATAACTGGGTCTTAAAGAAGAGTAAGAAAGAAAACAACAAGAAGAAGGTGGCTGGAGTACATTGATAAAAATTTTATGGGCTGTGAGATGCTCTAAAATCCGTCACTGAAAACTGTCCAGAAATACAAAGAGCTAATCTGAGGGCTTGTGTTTTTTGTTTCAGCAGAAGAAAGTACAAACCAGACTGAAATCAAAACACAGCTCATTTTCAGGAGACACTGGGTGGTAAGAAACAGTTGTGTTTTGCAAGAATAAGCCATCAAGAAGAGGAATGCATCCTACTTTGATTTTTTTCTAAACATGGATTTGAGGTCGATAAAAGCGAATGAGCTCACCTCCCAGTAGAGATAAAATTCCACTCAAAGAACTGATTAGCTATAAGACAGTCCTCATCATACTAAAACTATTCCAATCAACCCCTCCTCCCAAAACCTTCCCACAAGCTCCCCAACACCACCCACAGTTCCCAGTGCACTGGAAAAGTAGCTGCTGACAAATGGGAGAGCTGTCCATCTACTGAGTTTTCCAAGTGTTATGTTTTGGCTATTTATTGGCATAGTTACATAGCAAATGAACTTCTCACTCACTGATATGTTCCAGCAAAATTT
This sequence comes from Lepidothrix coronata, assembly GCF_001604755.1. Lineage (NCBI taxonomy): Eukaryota > Metazoa > Chordata > Aves > Passeriformes > Pipridae > Lepidothrix > Lepidothrix coronata. Next base: position 4,887,982 of record NW_016690240.1, read on the forward strand.
TGACCTAAGCAAAGCATGCCCAGTCATTTTGGCCAGTTGGCAAGGGTTGCTTAAGATTCCTGTTATTTTTACTTTGTTTTGACTGGCTTTGAAAAGGCAGTCCTAAACAGGCTTTTCTCACTTTCTGAAAGCTTAGGGAGCCAAGGAGGTATCACACTGCACATGCAGAAGCTATTTTGTGTCCACACAGTGCCGTGCAATTGCAGGCTGCCACTTATACCTCCTCACTCTGATTTACTACCCAGTTATGAAAACAAGATGTGCTGTTGTGCAATCATTCCCTATAAACTTTGATAAGGGAAATGATATTAAAACCCAGAGGGGCATACAGAGATTTCCACAACTCCTGGTGAATGTCACATTCTTCTCATGCTCTCTACCTTTTACCAACAAGAGACTGAAGTTTCTAACACTTTTCCTAGAAATATTCAGAGCTTCCTAGATGGTGAGGTTCTGACTAGGAACAGAAGAAACTTTCTGGTGATGGGAAAAAAATTGACATAGTGACCAACAATCCCTACAGGATTTGTTGCAGAGATAGTCCGTGGAATAATTTTCTACCTCGTCAGACTTATACTTTTTAGGTATAGCTCCCACTAACAGGAGTTACTTGGAAATAAAAGTTGCACTAAATATTGAACTACAGTATTTGGATACATACACAACCAAAATCAAATTCAAATCTGAAGAGAGGCCACAGCAACAACATAATCCAAGAGTGCAATGACAATTGTCTCAAAGAATCATAGAATTATAGAATAGTTTGAGTTGGAAGAGACCTCTTAAAGGTCATCTAGTCCAACACCCAATGACCCCTCTAATGACTTTTCTCACCTCTGAGTTTTTGAACACTGTAGACAGGCATAAAACACATAAAATAATCCTTATGCTTTTCTCAGTATTGATATGGTTGTGGTCAGACATTTTAAGTTCAGTTCTGGACACTGCATTTCAAGAGCCAAGAGGAAAACAATAAAGAATTATCAGTAATACAATAAACTTTACCTACAAGTAATAAATGAATGAATCTGCTCTCCATAAACTGCAATAGCAAAGACCAAATGGGGTATAACAGCAGAGATACCAGCACAGGAACTTCAGATATGTTGACAAGCTTGCTGGTGGACTGTGGAATCTCCACCATTGGAGGTCTTTAGGAGGAAGTTAGATCTGTCTGTGTTGGCAACAGTACCAGAAATGGCATACCTTGCAGTTTACTGGGACATAAACAAGGAAAAAAGTCCTATTAAATGTAGTTAGTGCTTATTAATTGTGCTATCTACAAAGCCTCAAAGAGATCAAGGTCTCTGTGTGAGAGGCACTTATATGCACATTGAGTAACAGTTTAGAGAGTTTGCGCTGCAAATAAACAAGAGGGTTGTAGGAGGGAATTGCTGTTATTTTCTTTACTAAGGTTGAGAACCTCAACCACAGTGGTATTATTCAAAAGACAAGAACCTGGTTTGCAAAAATAGTCAGTACCAAACCCTTGCTTCAAGTTCCCTAAGGTGCCTTCAACTTCCACTTACTTACTTCTCACTAAATAAGTATGATGACCAAAATTCAGCACATAATGGATGTAACTCGTTGTCAAACACTCCAGAAATCTGTTTTACTTCGGTAACTAGGGAGAACTGAGCTCTTAGAAGATTGACCTTACATGACTTGCAACAGATTATGAGTCCATGGCTAAGCCAAGAAGGGAAGCAACGTTTCCTGAGAGCCCAAGGCTACAAGCAGGATAGCCTGCCTGGAGATTGCAGCACCTCCTGTGTCTCATTTCTGCTCATGCACGGACTATGGGCACAACCCAGATACCTGTGCAGTAACGACTGAACTACCAGAAGTACATACAGCTGGGCTGAAATCAGTGCTGATTCACTGCAGTAGGGTGATCTGCGAGCTGTAGGATCAGCTGCTGCTTCACGAACTGGCTGCTAATCCATCTAGGAGCAGGGACACATTGATACAGTCTCCATAAGAAGGAAACACTTCTTGCTTCTGGTTTTTTGGTAGTAACTCCTCACATACCCCCATGTTATGCAAAGCTGATACTGAGGTTCTCTACTGACAAATAATATGTGAATTGAAGTACCTTGTGTCTGAACAGGCCTAAGAGCCCCAGAATGGCTCTCTAAAGACAATACAGAAATCTAATCTCCTTGGGAAAAAAAATGCCACTACTTTGAAATGAACATTTCTGATTTTGTTTGTGTGCTAGGTATACATCACTGTAAAGGTGAAGTGGTACACTGTACTAATGACCACTTTTCACTGTATTCTTGACTTACACAGTTTATTGAAAATGTTAAAACTACTTGATGTTAATAAACTCTGCTTTTTTCTTCTTGTTCATAATGACAAATACAATCTGACTGACAAGAATGGAGAATGAGATCTAGTGAAGACGATGGGTGAGATGCCAAGCTGATACGAACTGGTATAGCTCCATTTTCGTCTTGAAGCTAATGCTGATAGTCAGCAATTGTCCAGTAAGATGTGACAGATACTTTTTCCTATATCTACTGTCATCAGAGAGGCTTTGGTTAAAACACGTGGACAAAGAAATGGGAATGTAAGAGAAGCTACCTACAGGACATCTGCCTACAACTGGTCCAAAAAAAGAGGAAGACACAGTGTACAGACAGATCAGAGAGTATTTCTCTTCTTTCCCCACTATGAGCCTTCACTGGTTTCTCTCCAGATCATAGGGAAACTACCAGCAATCACCTATACACCTCACAAGCCTCATTTCAAGATCCTGAGTGGATGTCAGTAGCCCTTAAGTTTTGTGGTTACTTTTCAGTTGAGGAGTGAATTCAGTAGAGGGGAAGAGGGACTGTACAGTAAAGGACACATACATGAGTTCTACAGAATTCACCTGAGTCTTGGGGCTTTGGACTTAAAAAATCCCAGGGGACAGTTTTAGCTTACAAGAGGAACATGAGCTCAAGTCCAAAGTAACAGGAAAACTTGTTTGTTTTCACTCTTTTTCTCAGTATAACTTCTTGTTCAGCAGCACTACACAGTGTACCCTAAAATCTGGAGAAAATCTGCCCTACTTTTGACCTAGGAGACTATAAATAAATGTAGACAAAACACAGACAATAGCAGACAACTGCATATTTTTACATATATTACATGAAATTAAAGCAATATTCTTCCTCACAGAAGTTATTTGTTCCCTTAAGCTCTTGATAACTTTGTGCTTAGTGAAAATGGCTGTGTGTGTGTGTGGCACTTTAATGTAATGACACAATCTGTAAGTACAATAGACTAAGTTTAAATAACGCTTCCTCACAAAGTTTCGGGCACACAACTAAGGAGTTAAGTAGTTTCCATGTTTGTTTTTCCTGGATCCTGTTCTGAGACTATCTTCCATAGCTGGAAAAGGTCAACATCCTACCATTAATACAACATTATTCCCACAAGTTTCTACAACAAAAAAAGTTTTCATAAACAAAAGCCATTTTTTAATGTGGTGCATCAAGAGCCATGTTTACTTGTGCTGTTATTTTGCCAGTACCTTATGGTTTAGAAAAGATAAGGCTATTAGCAGAATTTAAAATACATATTTTTTGATCTTATTCCACATTGGGAATGAAAGAAAATGTTACTAAACTGTCCTCCCAACTTCCTCTCTTGAGAGGTCAGATAACTTGGCAATCTATCACTTCTGAAAAAAAGTATATGTATGTGTATTTGAAGGAGCCATGACATGTAAAAAAATTATATACAATCATTCAAAATTTTCTGAACTTTGCTCTGAAAAATAAATAATGCTGACATTAAGAAACAAGTTCGAAGTATTTTATAGTTATTAAAGTAAAGCCCTACAAATCTTCTCATAATCGAAATGCTCAGAGGAATTTCTCTGTTTTGACTTTTAACTCTCTTTGTTCCTATGCACTGGTTGGCAAACGCAGTTCATCTGGGAAATGCACATATATTTATAGTCTTTCCATGTCTTAGCTTCCTGTAAAACTTCAAGAAAATGTTCACAAAAGCAGTACCAAAGTACTTGCATGACATCTGGCTAAAGGTGTAAAAAGACAAAACATTGAAAAGAAGTGAGTTTGTTTTTTTTTTCTTCACATATAGTTTTTAACTGCAGCACCTATTTGGATCACTCATTTGTTCCCTAAGCATATGATTCACATCCCTTCTCTCCAGAAAAAAAAATGCACAAAACTGCAATATACAATCCGGAACATGAATTCCACTATTTATTCCCTTTAAATTTCAAATCTAATGTGGAAAGAATGTATTGAAATGGTGGTATCTGAATAAGAAGCTGCAGTGTGTGGAATTAAATATATGATAATCCTGAACTCCAAACCCCATAAATTGTCACCTGTTGGTCTACTTGATCAGTCTCTTTCCTATAGCATGGCTTCCAGAAAGCAATCATCAAGCTGATGCATGCCATCAGTTACTAGTTTCAGGTGAGAAATGCTCCTGTTGAGTTTTGTGACACAAGGGTACATACAGAAACCTGAAGAGCTCAGGCACTCTTTAAGCCTCTCACACTGCCCACACTGTCAGTCGGTGCTGGGTCATGGTGTAGGTCTGTCTTGGTCTCTGAGTCTCCTGGGGACCTCTCTCTTTGAAAGACTCTTTCCCTCCCCATGCTCCTTTAAGGAAAAGAATTTTGTGTCAGCATGCAACTTTTGACCTTCATCTGAAACTTGGGCAAGTTACAGACCTTTGTAAAGCTGCATACACTCGGCAAAGCTTTTTACTTTCAGTTGGATGGAATGTGGGAAGGTCCCACGTTTACTTCTGACTGTGCCCAACCTCTCACAGCTCTTTTGCAGGACCAGGCTCAGTGAAGATGGAGCATCCCATGTGGCTGTGTCTGAGGCATACCCTTGCCACATGCAGGGAGCAGCCTGGAGTACATCCAGGGAGAGAGCTGCTGGATGAAGAGGTCAGTGTAGGTTGCCAGATGGAGGTGTCTAAGAAACAAGAAGCAAGTTTTCTTTTCACTGCCATAAAATGGTTGGTAATGAAAGTCAGAGAGGAAGGATGGGCCCTGGTGGCACAGGAAGATGGGAACTCAGAGTGCCAGCACAAGAAGGGGCCAAGTTTTTGAAAACAAATAAACAAAGAAAGATGTGCAATTGGTGAAAGAGGTACTTCATAGTCAAATGGGGATGCAGATGGCTGAGGTTTCAGTACAGAATAATGCATAAAGAGAATAACAGTTGGAATAGTTGTAATTTTATACTTTTTTGTACGTGATTCTGGATTGCACAAGAGATATACTACACATGACTGATGACTGACAAGCAGGTCAGGATTCTGTAAGTGAATTTGTGCTTCTATCCAAGATCAAGTCCAGCACTACCAGGGTGCTGCTGACTGCTGCCTCTTTTGAGGAAGATCTGGAGAGCAGTTGAAGAATAGATGGGGACTACTACCTTAATTGAAAGATACTCAGTCAAACTGAAGGAGTAAGATGGGGTAAATTCCCCTTGAGAAGCTTAAACAAATGTACTGTTCAAATTTCTAATTTCTATATTTGTTTAGTTTTCACCCAAGGAAGGAATTTTGTTCAGAGTTCTCCATTAAAAGAGCCCTAACAAAAGCTCAGGTAACCCCCAGCTTAACCACTTTGAAGATGAAGAGACACCGATTTTGCATCCTAAAGATTCAGTTTAAAACCTTGGAGGAAAAAGTGCAAGGGAGTTATCCCTAGGCATCTAGTTGAGACACGTAATACTCCAACCAAAAGGAGAGGGGCAGAACACAGAAAATGATCTTGTATTATACAGATAAAAGTAACATCATTCTGAAGTGGCAACAGCACACACAGAGTTGCACATAACAGAAAGCAAATTTGCAGTCCATATTACTCTGGCTCCATATCCATCAGCTACAGAGCTCCCTGGCATAATGGCCAGTCTTCGAGAGCGAAGATTTGGGAAAGGTCATTAACCCTTCGAGCCTGCGCAGTGGATTTTTTAGGTGAGACACAGCTTGCGCTGAACTGAGCCCACCCTTTAATCCTGAGGTTCATCTGCCGGGGCCAAGCAAACTTGGACAGTGGCAGTGAGGTCCCCAGGACGTAGGTTTGTTTAGAGTGACCTTCTCTTAGATGGATTGCCTTACAAGGCTGACGAGCTCCATCTGCCCGGGGGGCTGGGAATCGAACCTGGGTCGCAGCAGTGAGAGTCCTGCACCCTAACCACTAGACCACCAGAGGCCCCATCCATCAGCTACAAAACAGAAAAACACATATCACACTGACAGCAACAGAGGAGATTACATCATTTCAGGGACACATCTGACTCTGGCTGTAAGAGAATCCAGAGGAGCACAACTGTCAAGCTGGTAAAAACCAACGGAGCATTACAAGCACCATGGCATCATACAAAGGCACATGCACTGGCCATAGACCAAACTGGACTAAGTTTCAGGGTGCTGAACAAAGCAGGGGATTGTTTCACAACCCCCATTAGAATTTATTCTCAGCAATTTCATCTGCCCAAATATTCAGAAGGTCGATAGGAAGTAAATGAAATTCATCAGTCATCAGCTGGCCAATGCTTCTGCATCCTGGAGCGTTTACAAGTTGAGCAACATTTCCCCCCTCCAGGAAAAAAATACTTTTTATAAGACAAAATGAAATTTTTTTCCCCCCAATCACTAGTTCTTAATAGCAGTTGGTAGCTGAGGTTTTCTTTGCTTTGTCTCAGTTTACCTCATGACACTTTAGTATCTAAATATTAGTGTTTTGTTTGAAAGACTTGCCTTTTGTTTTGTTTACACATCACTATATATACTCCTGTAATTTTTCTTTTTGACTACCACCCTCTCCTCCTTCCAGCCCATGCTAACCAACTCAAGGAAACTTCCGCTTATTCTGTGATTACGCCAAAAGCTTTGCGTCCATGGAAGGAGGCACTTCTAAGAAGGAAGTCTCAATGCTATTTTACTTTAGAGAGCAGTAGATTAATATCTGTAGATGGTTTTATCTCAATTCTCCCCTGACAGTTAAATTTAAGCAAAGATGGATATTTCCTATTTCCATTACATGAAACTGAAAGGTTCTCACAGAAGGCTAAGCTGGAAGCTTAAGCATTTCCCTCCTGGACCCTTTGGAATGTCTTCGTTACTCCTGCAGCTTTGATTTAAAACACCTGGGTCTTCCCCCGGTCAAATACAATATAATTTGCCTGTGATGCTTCTGCTTCCTTACAAAACACACTTCAAGCCTCTCGTGAATTCTTAGATGCTTAGTTAGCTCTTAAAAGCCAAAGCTTACTTCTTGCCAAATTTCAATTCTGAAAGCTAATCAGACAAGCAGCAGCCGCAAAAACAAATGATCAAACTAAAAATGTCCTTTCTGCAGGGCTTCAACCAAATTGTGTCTGTTGGCAATTGGTGCGGTCTGTTTGGCAAACACACAGCTGGGGTGGGATAGCTCCCACAACTTTTATATGTGCCTGCAGCTTAAGCGACTCATTTGTAACACAGGCGTAAAAGGTATCATGTACTTGCTTAAAGATGCAGGTTAACTGAAAGAGGTTACAGGAACCTAGGAATGACTTGCTTTCGTACTGAGGGAATTTTGAGGATAAGCTTAAATTTGACCTGTATTTCAACTCATGACAAGAATAGAGACAAAAAACGCTGAATAATCTTTCTGAAAACTGTGGTAGATGTTTGAATAAACATGTTGCAGGAATAGATGAACAATTATAAACTAATACTAGGTATTGAATTTCATTATGGGAATGCTTTTAACTGAATTGAAAACAAAATTGTACTCCACCGGGTATGGATAACAGCTATGCAGCCTCTAACTGCATACACTTCTGAAGATCTTCAACAGAATTTGGTTTAGAGATTCAGGATTTGAAAAACCTCAGTGTGAAAAATCTCTTCTTGAAGTAAAGCATTCACAAGTCGCTGCAAGTATTCCAGTGACTGTAAATACATGACAGAGAATTATGGTTATCCCACAAAAATGAAAAGGACTCCTGTTGATTTAGAACACAGAGGCAGGAACACATTTAGCTTTACAATTATGACTCATTGCGGGAGGGTTTATTCAGCCAGTTGGTGTTCTGCTTTACACTATGCAAAACACATTTGAAGTCACTTAAGTTACACGACATACATAAATCGGAACAGTTCTCTGTCTAGGACTAAGTACAGATAGAGAAGGAAAATCCTTACACGGAAAAGGCAGAACACAATGCCTGTGAGGGGGAGAGTAAACAGCAGCCCATACTGCAGCTGTGTAAATGCACCAAGGCACAGACTCAGCAGACAATACCATGTGTATATTTATACCAGGGGCTGTTGAAGCAGCTAAAAATAATCTTTTTTTAAAAAGTGTACTTATTGAGAATGGTATTTAGTGTTTATTTAGTTTTGGTAAACATGAGGGGACAAACTGTCATGCAGCACATGCTGAAAGGCAGAACATATGTAGAGTATTTTTGCTGATTAAATGTATATATGACTGATACAATCAGCTAGTAGAAAACATCGCTTAATAAAACTACTACTGTGACAGCAGTGAGCATCTTTGATGGCTATACATGCACTTTACTAGACAGGGGAATACTCCTGTGGTAACAGGGTCATGTGTCCCTCCAGCGAGGACTGGATATGCTGAGGAGGGAGATGCAGGGGTTAGGAGGGGTCTTGTCCCCTAAGGGGGAGGACCCCTACCCCTCTGCATGTTTCTTGTTCTGCACACCACATACCACAGTGGGGCATGGGCTGAAGGGTCCTGCTAAGTTGTCAGTGTTGGCACTTTGGGGCAGTGTCAGGGTCACTTTCAGGAGTAGCCCGAGGACACCTTGATTCTTCCCATGGGTGCTTTCTCATCTTCCTTGTCTTGATGGTAGTAACGGATCCAGTAACTCCAACAAACTTATTCTCCACTTCCCATGCATCTGGAATAGCTCAGGCAGCTTTAGAGACATGACACAGAAGGATGGCAGCTTGGGGCAGGACAAGCAAGCCTGTTCTCCAGTGCACTTAACTAAGGTTACCATTGCAGATCGGTCCCTGGACATGCTTGATCCCATGGAGGTGCCCTGCACCTTTAACATCACCACTTCAATACATACCATTCCCCTTCTCAAGAGATGCTCGAGTCATTGTGCCGGATTGAAAATATGTCACTACATGCCTGCCAGGCCCTGAGAAAATAGCTCTACAGATGCAGGGGTGAGCAGCTCCCTGCTGAGACATTGACTCTGTGCATGGACCCACCCATGATCTTAGATTTACAGGTCTACATGGTCTACTTACCCTCCTCTGCATTTTTGCCTGAAAGCACAGGAACAGTTCATTTTTTTAAGCAGAATTTTGTCTGGTGGCCAAAGCTGTACCAGCAGGTATATTTTGTGATGACACTTTTCAAATGGCTTTACAATTCACCAGGTGGCTTTCTTTGACATGGTTCTTGTCCTCAGGGTGCTCTGCTGTTTCCCTGGGGGGTATAATATTTTTCTCCCATCTCCTTTGATGATAAAACTCTATTCAGCCTTGAGAAAATTTTCTGGTCCTTTCCCCCTTCTCCATTCTGCTGAAAACTGGATCTCTCCATTGATTTCTCTAATTTTAATACTGTTGTTTAACTGGATAAACTGACTTCTATTTTACATTTATATTTCATAGCACATCTACAGCATTTGAGAGTTCACTGCATGGATGTTTCAAACCACACCATAGGATCTTGGCAGTTACATGGCTTCAGAGATTTTATATACATATATCTGACGCACAGAGGAAGTAATTAAACCATATGGACCTCTCCCATACAGTAGGAAGCACAACACAAATCTTCTCACTTGATTTATTATAACCTTATGTCATTTAGCAAAACCAACTCTGCAACTGTTTGAAAGAAAGAAGCCAGCTGAGAAGGAGAGGGAGGACCTGTACAGGGAGCTGTGGCTCAGGCAGTCCTAAGCAGTTGCACGTGCCTGTGGCCATGCAGTGCAGTCAAGACCTTGCTGGCAGCACCAGGTATGAGTTAGCAGAGTGAAACTCTGCAGTTTGGTTTGTGAGGCATTGTAACAACAAGAAAAACAAATGGATCTGTCCTCAGTCTGCACATTACCTCTGCTTCTTCTCTGAAGGCAGGGACTAGGGATGAGAAGCTGCAGGGGACAGCAACAGAAACTTCCCCGTCACACAGGGGGAGCCCATCCCTTCTGTAACCTGCAGTCTTGCTCTATGAGGAGAGGTTGAAGAAGGACAAGATTGGGCTCATGCAACGTAGCCTATCCTGTCTGCCAGGCACACTGATGGTGGGGGAACAGACCTATGGTGTAAAGTCCCTAGCAAATAAAAATGGAATAAAATAAAAGCTGTGAAAAGGGTGCAAGATGGTGTTACACTGCACATCTGTGCCAAGCACATGGAGGAGTGTGCTCTGTGATGGAAAGGGAGTTAGTCTCACAGTGGTAAGGGAAATTCTGCAGTAGCAGAACAGTCATATTTGAACTGAAGAGTTTCCTGTGGAAAAAACATTTTTCCCATAAATCTGCATGCCAATGCATACCCTTATTAAATACTGGAATAATGAACATATGTGGGTCCAACACCCATAGCATAATGTGGTGCCTTTGGGCCCTTTGCTGTTGGAGTCCCTGCCCACTGGAAAAAAGCCGTCACTGCCCTTCTGCATGATGCCACCTCTGCCATAACCCTGGAAGTCCTAGCAATGCTCTTGGTACCGTACAAAGAACCACATGCAAACAGCAAACAGCTCCTGCCCAAGGGGTTTACATCTTAACACAGACAAGCCCTGACAGCTGTGAAGACCATACCATCCTGCATTACAGGAGGGAGAGCTCATCTCACAGAACCAGCTTCTCTCATTCCTCTTCCAGGCTATCAAGAAAGGAAGTCCCTTATGGAAAGCATTTAACAAATGCTTTAACAAAACACCACAAAACCAGTGGTGAAATGGAAAATGAGAAGATGTTGCATGCTTGGGAGTGGATAACAGAAAGGTCATCAAAGAAAGAGAGAAGTAGGGGATCTAGAAACTGAGAAACAGCCAAAGGATGGTTTATAGGGAAAAAGGATTATTTAGATCAGAAGAAAATAATACAGAATATCCAGGTCTTTATTTGACTGGACAGAAGATTATATAGGTTGCTATACCATGAATGGAGTGAAACAACATGTGTGCTGGGGAGAATAGCGAGCACAACTTTCTTTTTGCTCTTACACCTATACTTCTATATTTTTATATGCTTTTCCAACAACTTTAGGGACGAATAAACCTGCTTTTAAAAAAGTTAATAAGGGTTTACAGTATCTATTTAACCAATAATACTGTATTTGCAAAAATTAGTTTTGCTAATAAGATAAGCAATAGTTAGACACAGAATTTCATTGAAAACCATGATCCATACTGAAAAAAACCCAAAACCAAACCCACAAAAAACTCAAAGTGCTTTTCTTTGTTGACCATCTATGATAGCAGTAGACAGAAAGGAATCTGATGGACTAATACAATCTTTTCACAGAAAAATAATTTTAGCCTGTGGGAGAAAAAATACTCAACAAATGTTTTACTTGCTTGGGCTTGCAGCTTATTCACTGTCTAGAGCTGTTCTCCGTGCCTAAAATACAGGCATCTATCCTTCAAGATCTTCTTTCTACATGCTTCCAAATTTAATATCTAATTGTAAGATATTTTAAAACTTGTCATCCTTTCCCAGATCAGTGTAATGGTAGCACTTACGTATACTTCAACAGTCCAGTTCACATCGAAAAGTACATGGAAATTATGTACAAACTGAGGTAAATAAGGGACATTCATTCTCTTAAGTGTCAGTAAGAAAATGCTGAGAACAGGCTCAGTCTGCCTCAGCAGATACTGTTCGTGATGACAGCCTGCCCATTCCCACATTCCTGGTCTCTCCAGGTCAGACTCAAAGGATTCCACTAATAGTTTGGTACTTACCAAAGCAGACAAAAGGAAAATGGGTCAATGTTACTTGCTCCCATGTGACAAAAGTACAGAAAATAGAAACAAGCACCATTTGAGAAATTTGTAAAGCCTCAGACATATGTCATGAGAAACATTTACAATCTCTAGAGTATAATTTAAGCGCTAAAGGATGACCTGGATTATCCCTCTTGGATGCCTGTGTGAGCTACCCAGTCACAGAGCAAAACTATCATCCACTCGCTGCTCTTTCTTTAAACTCATGCTCACAGTAAGCAGAAATTGCAAAACTTGGCTGAAAGCATCAAGAATATTTTTGTGCAGTAGTTGCACTGTCTGACTGCTAGAAGTCAAAGCCTGAAGGTCTAACCAAATGGATAGCACATATGTCTGAAACCAATCCTGACAGTGCATTTCATTTCTGTAACGAAGTGTAATTGATATGTGAAAGCCAAACAAAAAGATCAATGATACATGAGAACGTACTGTGCTATGCAGACACTATTGACTAGAATGAGTGGAGAGGTTACAGATAAGTCAGAAAATTGCTTAACTGCAGGTGCTTATTTTCTAAATAAAGTAAAATATACTTTCAGGATTTCGTAGGAAGACAGGAAGGGGAAAAAATGCTGTTCAAGAAAAAAGGTATGGCAATTTTTTAAATGGACGTTAAGTACATCCAAAGGGTTCTTATCCCAGAATTGACTACTGTGACCAAAGTTAACTTTGCACTACTCATCTCCAACAAGTTTCCTTTCTATTTCTTCACTACAGTTAAATTTTCTAGAGTTAAATTTTAAGTCTTGTTTGAGCTTCTGCAATAAAGTGGTTCTTGATTGCTTACTGTGACTTCTCCTGCTTTTTTCCTCCATCTCTCAATCAAATTTGTGATATGCAGATGGCCAAATGCCCTCTTAAAAATGTTGCCTCAAAATAAATTCCTAAAATACCAGTGAAATACCTTCTCAGTTTATTAGCAAACTGCCATAAGATTTGTTTTCTTAGAGTGTAACAAGCCCATAAATCAACAGAATACATAGGTAATGCAAAAGGCATTACAGTGTAATTTCAAACAGAAGAGCTGAATCTACATTACAAAGAGTTAATCCAGCATATTTACTTCGGTCATAAGTTTGTTTAAACTACAACCTTAGTATTCATTTTGATTGATTACACGAATTCTTGAGCTTTGCCCAATGCTGTTGAATTGTTCTCCTGTCACACCAGCTGAGACTGTAAAGGTTTTTTATATAAGCTTGTAGAAGTATCTGCACACATTTAAGCTCAGGCTGTAGCGAGAAGGCACAGTATCTTGTGAATGCTGCTTACCTGCACTTATTTTGCTGGAGATAACATATATCAATCCAGGGAAGTTTAAAAAGATTAAGCTGAATATGGAAATAAAAGGTGAATGTGTCCTTTTGACTACCTTCCAGTCAAGTATTCTTTTTCTCCTGTATGATTGATTTGAAAAGGTTTTGGAGGAATTTTGCTTTCAGGGCTAGAGCAAAATACAGGGAGTGCAAATTGTTAGCATGGGATGGGCTTAACAACACTGTAGTCCTTTAGATTACAAATAAATACAATTTCTATAGGTTACTTATGAATCAAACAATGGATTCACATCTGGCTGAAGTAGAAATGTTCTGCAAAAGAATAAGAAGGAGTAAAAAAATAATTTTTGGTCAATGTGCATATTTTGTTTGATTTAAATAAAGTCTCCATTTGAGTTTATTTTATGTTTTAAATATTCTTTATAATATTCTCAACATTTACAAATGAAAATGTGATGTGGCATGTACCGTCAAACAATATACCCTGCTTTTTTAATATATTTTAATACATTTTTAATATATTTTACATTTTTTATCTGAAACAGATTCTGAGGAAGACCTTTCACTGATTTCCCAAATGTCAGATATTTTGTAGAATGCATATATGAAAGGAGGATCCCATGCTTCTTGCTCATGGGAAAGTTATCTAACCTCCATCCACCAGTTCAAAAAGATCCCTGATGTTGATTAAACATGTATAAACAGAGTTTAAGAAAAAAAGAAAACATGCATATTTCACTTAAAAAAATGTCAGGACAAATGTACTAAAGAACAGGAATTAGCAAACCAACAAAACTATCCCACTGCATGGTTGGTCGATAGTCAATGTAGCCCAGGATAAGCATCATCATGGCGAGGCTTCGCGAACAAAGATTTGGGAAGGCTCTATCCACATTTGCTACAGGCACGTTGGTGGCTTATGAGGCCAATACGTGACAGACATATCCGACTGCAAAAGGCACAGCAGAAAGATTCCTTAGATGGTGTATTCTGCAATACACGGTTCTTTCTGCGTTACCTTTTCTCCTCGAGAGTGATCCTGCGTGTGTTCTCAAAGGAGACAGCTGCATTATAGATGGTGTGTCTCCAGGCCTCCCGATTTGAGGCCAGGATAAGCAATTTTCATTAAATAAAACATTAGATCATAAAGTAGGTATCAAGTTTCAGACTGACACGAGTTCAAGTTCTATCAAGCAAACAGGGTACCCTGCCTGCCTCTGGTAGCAAACTCAAAAGATTACGGGCCTATTTACTGCTAACAGTTCACGCAATTAAGCTTTATGCCCACGATTTAGATGCCTATGGAACAATATCAAGACTTGCAGGATTCATGTATGCTGGAAAGATCTTGTAAGGCTGTGTTTTGAAAGAATAAACTTAAATGAAAACATGCATTTGAAACTACACTCAAACACGTGTGTAAAAGAAAACTGTACTCGTGTATCTGCAAGCAGAATTTAGCTTCATACCGTTCAAGTGTTTTATGGTAACACTTTTCATTTCCTGTCTTTTGCCATCCTTGGAGCTGCTCTCCACTATTACCATGACCAGAGAAAAAAAGAAAATTAAACCTTTAGTACCATACCAGACTTGATCACACCACTGAAAGAATGAAAGGTGCCTTCCTGTCCATGCATAATGATCATTAATACCATAGGCGTTTTACTTTTAAATCTCTTGCCATTACAAATACCTCCCCCAAATACCTCCCCTCTGAGGGCAACTCTTCTTCCTAGAAATTTCCACAGTTAACCTTGGTATATGAAGCAATGTGAAATTTTGAAGCACCCTTTTTTGGTACTCATATCCATTCTGCTGCAGATTCTGACAATACTACAAAAGATATATGATCCAGTTCCCTCCTGAAGTTTTGTGTACGGCAAAAACTGGAGAGCAAACAGGACATTTTCCAAACCATTTCTGTTTTGGGAAGGTAAGAATCAAAAGAGAAAGACAAGCAAGGGCAGGCCTCTGGAAGGTACATAAGCTTTTTGAGATTTTGGCTTGTGTGATCAGTGGGGTTTCTGGTGGTGGGTTCACGTTTGGATGTTTGCTGGTGGCTTCCTGCAGATGTCTGAAGGGCATATGAGCTGTCATGGTGGATCCTTAAATGAAGGAGATTGCATCAGCCTGTATAGAAAGGTTTAGGTCAGCCTGCCTTCTCCTCATGACTCCCAGGTACATCTCAGTGAGGCCAGATCTTCCTTGTTGCTACTAAGTTTAATATGGGTAGAGCAGGGAAAGGGAAAAGTAATGCCTATCATCTCTCACACAAGAAGTTATACTAACACAAACTTTCAAGAGCTAACAAATTGCAAGCTCAGGATGCAGGCAGAAGATAAGCATCAGAGCAGAGACCTCTTGGTTTGTTGCAAAGAGAGTGCCAGTTGTGTTATTGCTGATCCCAGAGGCAGGTTTTGCATATGCAGCCCCTGGCCCTAGCAGAAGTCCTGATTTGTTCTCTAGACGAAAGACAGGCTGAGCTGGAGAGAAACAGGTCCACAAGGCCTGTCAGAATGTGGTGGAGCAGTCCAGTTTCTGCTATGGCTCCCCTCACATGGCCACCATCAAAAAAACTCCCACAAAACCTTGATGTTGATCTAATAAGTATTTAGGGGTAGTCAGTCAGAGGGAAGGTGGATAATCAGCTTGGAACAAGGGATCAAATCTCTGATAAACTCAAATCTCTAGTTGATTATTATCTGGTAGAAGTCTTAGTAGTCTGGTACAAGGGAGGGACCAGTGGACAAAATCTATATTATACCACTGGCGAGAGAGCAGAACAGAGATGTCCTAGGGATTAACTCAAGGCAGCTGTGTGAGAGACTGAAGTCCTTGCCAAATCCGTGGAACAAGAGAGACCTGCATAGGAGGAATGGACCAGACTTGTTCCTTACAAAATGGACCAAGGCTGTTACTACTAAGAATTAAAAAGTTCACAGAGAAATAGTTAAACTAGAAACAGGAGAAGACTGACAGCCATGGAGCACCTGGTTCAGACTGAACGAACTTGTGAGTGAGAAACGGCTAATGCTCAATACATTCCTGAGAAGGCAAGGGAGCAAATGAATGGTCAAAAGTTGTTAAATGCTTCTACAGCAATGCTATAAGATCTACATAACAGGATTATGGAACTACACTACTTGGTAATGAATGACAACCCTGATATAACAGGCATCTCATGCTTGTTAAAGGAGGATAATCAGTGGCATACAGAGTTACTATACTAGTCTGTCTGCTTTACAGGAGTGATAGAAAATCACAGCCAGGGCAATGGCACAGTATGTGAAAACTACAACAAAGGGTTACAGAAAAAAAAATACTTGGGGCAGAGGGGCACATTAGGAAATCCTTGTGGGTGGAAATAACAGAAAAGTAGGACTTGGTTTGTATTTAGGATTCCCCTGCTAAAGACATCAATAATTAAATACTTAGTGAAATTAGAGGAGCTGCAAACCTAGGTCAGATAGCAATATTGGCCAATTCCAACTACCAGCATACTGACAGGCACAATGCCTCATCCAGATGTGATAAGGAGGTAAAAGTTTTGGACGCAGCAACTGACTTTTTCTTACAGCAGTAAACCCTTGGACACATAAGACAGGATGCTGCTCTGGGTTTAGTTTCTGTGTTTAGTGCTGCACAGGACCTGCTTTAAGAGGTACTGTTGGGAGAACTGCTCTGCAAGAATTTCACAGTAAAACTGAACTTATTACTGTAGTGTAGTGGGATGGAGTAAGCCAAACAAATACATCACACAGATATCCAATTTCAAGAAGGGGAAATACATAAAAATCACAAAAATAATAAAAGCCTAAAAAAGCAGTCAAAAAGGCAAGAAGCCTAAAGGAACCTGGAGGCTTTTCAAAAACACTGTATTAAAAATCCTGGTAAACTATGTGTCACATATCAAAAAGAAAGTAAGACGGTTCAATAAAAACCCTGCATAGCTCATAAAAAAAGCTAAGGAGGCTATTGTAGGCAAAAGGGTTGGTATTTAAAAAACTGCTGAAACGAACAGGAAAGCCCAAAAGAAACAGATTAAGAGTAAATGGCAACTAGGATTGCTAAAAATGAATGAGAAAATTTTGCAGAAGACAATCAAGCTGACAGTAAAAAGATGTTTAAAGAAAAACAAGAAGTCATCAAGGGAAATAGCAGTACCTGTGATGCCAAGGGCTTATAAGGAGCCCTCAGGGATGATAAGGCCATAGCAGAGACACTTAGTGACTTCTCTGCATAGGTCTTTACTGCTGAAGGTGTTTGAGAAGGTCCCAGATCCAAGTTATTCCTTGAGTCAGATTAACTTCAGGTAAACATAAAGGAAGTAGATAAAATAGGTAAGGCAGGCGTTACTAGGTGAACAGGAGTGGGGGCATTCATCTGTAACTTCTGAAGGAACTCAAGTATGAAACTGCAGAACTGCTGGTCAAAGTGTGTAACTCAACATTACAAACTGCCACTGCACCAGTGGGCTGGTGCCAACCAAGCTTCCATGTGGAAAAGAGGCTCAAGAGGAGACCCTGTGAACTGTGGGCCAGTTTATTTGACTTTCCTGCTTAGCAAGGCAGTAGTGCACCTTAAAGAATACAGTAACTGAGCACAAGGATAAGCATGGTAAAGCAAGCCTTAGTGACTGTAATATATTTGGATTCTCAAGACTATTTTGATAAACTGTTCTTTGTTAGGAAGAAAAGAATAGTACCTGATGGTCATATTTCAAAACGGAGACAACAGCAACAGGTCCTCTCAGATGTGTGCTTTAACTGGTTTTAGCAAAGATTTCATCAGTCATCTGCAGAAGAGACTGAACTGTGAAACATTGGAGTCTGTAGATGATACTAATCTCTCTTAGTTTGTTAAATGTGATGCTGGTGATGAGAAATGAGGAGATCTAGTGATCTCCCATGCTGGGAGATCCAGAAGGCCCCCACTAAACTGGGTGGGCAGATAGGCTTCAGTGTTGGGGAACATCAGGAACGATACTGAGAAGAAAACGATGGGTGTCAATTTGCTTAGCGCATCCATAATCCTGTGTTCCATATACACTTCTGGTCTCTTGCAGAAGAGAGAGTAGAATAAAGGGACTAAAGGTTGGAATGTTGCCTTCAAAAGAGAAAAAGGTGGAGACTTGTCCTTTTGGACAGGAGAAAAATGAGAGGGAATAAAACTGAGAATTACAAAATTAGGGAAGCAGTGAGCAACATAAACACAGAACTGCTCCAAGTCTTACAGTACTAGAAATAGCATGTACTCAGGGAGATTTGCATAGAACAGGTCAGAGAGTGATTTATATAATTTATATAATTTGAGACATGACTGACATAATTTGAGTAGTGAACTCCTTTGTGCCACTAGAGGTTGTGAAGACACACAGTTACAGCAGCTTCAAAAAACGATTAGACAAATTCAGGGAAAACCACAGATACTAAAGGAACATATAAATTGGGTTATCTTGGGTATAAGTGAAATGAACTGCAGAAAGCTGCCAGAACTCTGTGCTCCCCATAAACAGTATCTCTTACTGCCACAGTTGGGAACAGAGTAGTGGGCTACATGTATCACTGGTCCAGTTTGAGAAGATGCTTCTTATGTTCTAATTTTGCATAAAAAAGGGTATATAAAAAGATTTCATCAGATATATCAGCTTACACTAACAAAGAGTTAGAAGGAGCTACTGCCATTATACCATCTTAAAGCCAGTTAATTGTGATGTACAAGAATTACACTAACAGTTGATAAAATTATTTTATTGGATTTAAACATCTCCCAAAGATATAATAACAGAATTTGGGTATTTATGTGTAATATTTTGTTGATGTGGTTTTTTTTTATTTTTTAATTATGATGAAAAACATCTAGATCTAGCCCATGTGTTAAGATTTAAACTTCTATGGAAAATGCTTGTAAGTGAATATCAGACACTAGATTTCCCAACTGTATGGCATCCAAAAGCAGACAGGAGTAATTATAGATGAACTGGTAATAGCTTACCCATGGCCACTGCATTAGCGAAAGCAATATAACAGATATCTGTAAGGGAGTTCTACTGAGCCCTCATGCCAGTCTTGGTTAAAAAGGAATGTTCAGGCATTCCCAAAAATGGCCTTTATGGGGGGAGAAAAAGCTGTCTTTTAATTTCAGTTTCCATTATTCCAGCCCCTTGCAAAAACAATGGCTAAACGGCTTGAGCACTGTCAGACGCTTGACTCAGAAAGTACAAAGAGAGATTTCAAAAGAGTGCATTTTCTCACTCTACAGAAAGATCAAAAAGATTTCCACTCATTTCCACTTTCTATAAAGCCTTATAGGTTGGTTATGAAGTGAGGCTGATTATGAACTTCAATAGGTCAAACAGTTGGCCATTGTACTGAAAGGAGTTATCATTTCCTATGTAAGTGCATTAATGTTTAACAAATTTTAAAGGCACGTATATTGTTCCCTGACCGATATAGAGTCTGCAAAGGACTATAAATATCAAGATTTTAGGAGTTGCAATAAAAATCTAGAGGAAAAAGAAAGAAAACAGATGATTTTAATCTGGGGGGTTTTTTGTTCCTTTAATCCAGTGTTTCTGTTTCATTCAAAACAGAATTTCAATACCGTATCGGTGTTTCCCTTTACTCTTTTCCCTCTTACTCAGGCATCTGGGTACTCCTTACACTATGTTCTCCACATGTAGCATAGGGAAAGGGTGAGTCTGTTGTCTTAGGAGAACAATTTAGGAAAAGTTGTCTTAGAAGAAAATGAGAAGATGAATCTGTCTCATCTTAGGGAGAAGATGAGTCTGTTGTCTTTCCCTTTTCACTCTGTGTCTTCCATTGACGCTTCTACCATGCTTTCTTTACATGTGGATTTGAACACTCCTTCAGGAGCTTCAATTCTCACTGCAACATCACTGAGCTTTTTGCCAGCTGTGAGAAAGGGAGATGAGGCAGAGGGTGATTCCCAAGCTTGGCTCCTGCAGCCCCAGCTCCAACCACCTGCCTAATTGCAAGGTATGGTTAGATAGATTGGATATTCGTAACCAGCTAACAGTAAATACAATGGAAAATAACTAAGCTGCAGTGAAAAAACAAAGGCTAGAGTGTCATTAGAGACTAGGAACAAAAAACCAACTTATGGAGGAAATTCCCTTTACTCTTTCTACTCTGAAGGTGTGAACTCAAAAGCAAGACAAGAGGTGGGAACATGTGTGGCCCAAGAAATATTTGTTCAGAGATTCTTCTCCAAGCAACAGCTCAGCATTTGCTGTGAATTGCAAACATGGTTATCAGGAATGTCCTGATTCTCTAACATTTGAATTGGACCAGTTTTCCTCCTGGGAATGTTTGCAGGTGTTCTCAGAACACTGGGAGCAACTTAGACGAGAAGCAGGAGGTTGCGGGCTAACTGTTGCCTTTGCCTAGCTGCAGAAGCTCCCAGACCACTACAGTGGGCAGATGTCACTTCTGCTGTTTTATTTTTCTGTCCCTACTGGATTTCAGCTGTGTCTGAGCCCAGGAAAAGTTTCAGGGCTGAACCCAGCCAAAATAGGATGGAGGAAAAACTAAAACCACATATCTTTGTCCAGTAGGGCTGCTAAGTGCGTGCATTGATTTTTGCTAAGTTGCCTTTTGTCCCTAGAAACTGCCCGTGTGAAGCACAATTCAACTTTCCTGTGTCTTCATGCCTACACTTATCAGTCCTGAAACAAAAGCAATGTAGACAGAAGCACAGGGCTTCCAGCTGTCCGGCGCCTGGAGACCTGACACAAATCACCAAAACGTGGCTGAATCCTCACGCATCTCAACAGTGCCTCTCTGCCTCTAGCAGAGAGCCCCAGGAGGTATCAGTGGGCATATTTTGCAAAAACCCCTTTCTAAAAAACAAAAGTAATTGGATTAAGACATCTAATAAGCATCTTTACTCAAATGCTCTATCTTAAGACTGCAACTGAGTCAATGACAGCAAATGAAGTAGAAGCACACTTAAATTAAGAGTAGGCATTTCTTCAGACCTTTACTCCTTTCATAGTTTGCAACTGTATTTACCACTTCAATGAATTCTCTTCACTCAACAGCTGCTGATGTGCATTCAGTTGCAGGAATCCAAAGAAAGTGCTTTTATTTGCCTAGTTTTGGGAGACCTGTCCTGAACAGACTGAATTTCCAGGGGACAGTAGGGCTGACAGCAGGCTGCAGACCTTGGCAGCGCTGCTCCCAACTGAGTTCCAGGTGTCCTACAAGTGACAGCTCTGAAGCATCCAAGATGGAGAGTCACTGCAGCAGCAGGCTCTGACAGACTGCTTCAGTCACTCTTACAAGTGCAAACATGCAACATGTCTATTGTGCATGTAATGAGTCACCTCGAACAGAAAACGTGTGTCGTGCCAGATTATACAGAGGTTTTGTGAAAATAAATATTCCCATTGAGGATTAGCATGAGACCAAAAGCTATGCCAAATTTGACTAGACTCTAAAGGCCAATCTTGTTCCTTAAACCAGATGTTTAACAGAGGTTGTGACATCTGAAGAGATCAGCAGACAGAAAATACAGGCAGTGTATGCTAAGTCAGAATGAGATGTATCATTGTACGGAGGTAAAATACAATTTTTCCAGTGTTATAGAATTCTGTAAATCCCTTTTCCCAATACTTCTTCACATCTTGCACAATTAACTACAAGCAGCAAAATATAATTTATATTCTGTATTATACTCCTTTTCTATTTTTGAGTAGCTGTTTAAAGGGAGGCCAGTGTGATTAGTAAGTGGGGTTACTTACTTTCCTGAGATAAATTCAAGAGTGAGAGTGGCAAGCAAGTACATAAAATCTGCCCTCACCTCTCAGTCTAGATGGTAAGTAACTCACAGGGAGCTTCTCGTCAGTGGCACCTGACTGGTTCTCTATTCTGGCAATTTTACATTTTCAGCTTTTCTAACCTATGCAGTTACTTCTGTTTAACTACCTCTTTTTTCTTGCAGACTTGGCAACTTGAAATTTAAGGTTACACAAAAAATATTTCAGTCACAAAAGTTGGTAGTTTTGCAACAGATATTTTCATGAACTCTAGTGAGCATCTTACAGCATCAGGTTTTGACTTTGAGTCAAAATTGGGAAGTGGCAAGAGGCACTTGCCAAACTTCATGTGCTGGATGATGAAGGTAAGGCAGTAACAGCTGGAGGGAGTCCCATGGGAAGCTGCATCTTGGGGTAGAGCTTGTTTGTCCTCAGCTTCATCATTTTGCCATTGAGTTATTGGAATGGAAAGCAGATCATGAGCAGCTCATGGTCAGGGGATGGGAGTATAACCATTACAGTTCTCATGGCATGATAACCTCAGGATCATCTGACTTCCATAGAGACACCAGGACTTCTGCTGTAAACAAGAGTGTTCCTTTCCTCCCACCTACACTGTGACTTTCCTACCACCTCTGTCTCCACTCAGACGTGGAGTCAAGCTTGAGGAATGCAATGGGAATGAGGACTGATGGCCTGCTGCATGGAGGGAAGGCAGAGAACTAAAAAATCTTATGAGGTTTATGATAGCAGAACAACAAGCACATGACCTGCTGCCACATCTCTTGCCTGACCTATTCTTAGAGATGGGTGGATGGAAAAGGCTGAGTCACTGTCTCAGCTGCAGAAGACCAAGCTGTACAGAAGGAGCCTGCCAGCCAGGGCTCCCAGCCATACAGCATAGGAACTGCCCTATTTCTCAGAGCTTTTTGTGGCAGGTGGCTAATCCCCTCCACCCCATCTCCTTTCCTCTGCCTCATTCCTCACTAGTCCTCAAAACAAAGAACAGACTATCAGCCACAATGTAATGCTCGAAGTCCTAAGCAGTTCCCTTCCAGCAGGGATTTCAGGTTTTGCATGCTTTCCTTCTTGCTTTAGTTTCTTCTTGCTTTAGTGGAAATCACATAGAATCACAGAATTGTCGAATCATTTATGTTGGAAAAGCCCTTGAAGATCATCAAATATATGTATCCCATGCATGTATGGGGTATCTTTTCAACAGATAACATTTCATCAGAAAGACTTTAAGAATATTATTGAGTGATTTTGTCCATATTCATTTAGCATATCCATTTAGTGCAGAATCCAATGACGCTATAGAACATAGCATCCCTAAAATTCTGATCTGATCAGCTTGTCATGGCCATCAGGTCCCTGGGCTACATTTCATAACAAAGTATTTCTTCAAATCTACAAGCTTTTGAGAAGGTAAAATGAAACAGTAGGAACTTTTTCCTGAAAAAGAATAATTGTTTTAATAATCTTAGTCTGATGGAAGTCTACCTACAGCAAACAGCATTAAACTGGTACCATCAAGAATGTTTTAAAGGAAAAAAATGTTACTTACACGGCTTCCTTTTTCAGGGAAACACTGACATCCTCCACTGCAGTCTCTGCCTCCACATGGTCCTGTGTAACTCTTCTTTCCACCCTGCAAACCAGAACACACATAAAACGAAAGTTAAAACATATCAGCTAGAATACCTGGCACAGCACAATAAGTTTTGATTAGCAGACTCTCTGGGAACTGCTCAAGCAAAGACCAGGATCAGATCTAGGACTTACAGTTGAAACCTCTTTAATCTATGCTTAGAAGCAGCCATGAGTGGCTTTCCAGTTCTTGGAGATCAGTGTCAAGAAATATAAGGTTACTTCATTCATTTCCTCCACATTTTCAAAACACTACAGATCCACGCTAAGCAGTATCTCACACATTTTTTTGACACATGCAACAGATATGCCATGGAAGTGCAGCTGTTTGGATTCTTTAGGGACACAGACTAAGTCCCAGGTCACAATGCAGTACACCCTTCTATGCATGCTCTAAATCGTCACTGTATTTTGAAATATTTATGGGTGGACATAAAGAAAGGTGTAGATATCATGTTCAAAATCATAAGCCAAACTCCTGCCTTCTCCTCTTCAATGGCTGCCTATTCTGGAGGCACAAAAAACTTTCTAGCAACCAACCACTGTGATTTAGAAGTTAGACCTAGCTTAAGTAGATGGTTCTGGTTACATCTCTTGTGCTTGTCCAGAACTACCTTGGCCTGGGCGGCAAATAAATGGATCACAAAATATGCACCACTCCATGCAAATCCTTGGATGGACTTCAATAGGCAAGTCAGCTCAGATTATACTTAGTAAGTGCCTGCATGAAACACAGCAGCCGCAGGCCTGTTCAGAAACCTGAACAGCAGAGTTACTGTGCATGCTGTGGTATGACTTTTATAACTGTAACTTAATAATTAGGAATACTGTGAAGACCAGCCCTCATCCCACCTAAACCCAGGGTTCTGAATGCTGAAAGTGCCCCACAGTCTAGTAAGTAATCTGGGAAAGGACAAAAGGATTTCTTGTCACTACTTCTGAACATGGCTTGCCCCACAGTGAATAATTAATACAGTCAGAAGAAAAAGAGAGAATGACTGAAGTCCAGTGGCTACTGTAAGCCACGAACACTTATTCAGGGCACTTCGCATGCACTGCTCCTTAGAGCAAGGCAACCCAGCTGTAGGGAACAGAGTCAGGCTCTGTGTCACTTGCTCCCTTCCTGGTAACCTGATTCAAATGGTTCCTTCACTCTTTCTGTCTCCTTCATAGCTTGAGCACACCATCTCATGAAAGGGAGGTGAAAGGGGTACAAACAAGCCTCCAAAACAGGATGGGTGCTCTGAACTGCTATGCTGTTGCTTAAATAGGCAGTGATGCTGCTGTTCCTGCCTCTAGCTCTGACTTAAGGAGGTGAAACACAGAGAGGGACCAATGCTGCCATGCTTAGCATTTTTCTTATGGCTCTAAGCAATCCCCTACTCAACACCTGAGGTTTTTGGGTTATGTTTCTCAGTTATCCACTTCTGTCTTCCCACTACCTGAAAACACAGCTTTGAGATTTGTATTCCTCCCTAGGAGCCAAATGAATAAAAGGTATGGAGCAGGCATCAAGCATTGACAAAGTCCTCCTTTGGTTATATTTGTACAGCAGGCTCTTGATCTTATGACAAGGAGTAATACGAAGTTCCTAAAACACATTCTTATGCTTGCATGAGAATGTTCATGTCTGTATCTTAACTATTTTTATAAATAAAAATACTTTTTTTCAACATTATATTTAATTCTCATGTTTAATGAAAGAGGTAAGGTTTTCATGCTGATAAAAGAGGTCCACAGAACTGAAAACATGCCCTGAGCTATTTAAATGTTAGGTGTTTTATTCAGGAAATTATTTCATGGATGTAACAGTGTTCAATGTCATGTTATGAATTCTGCTTTATTTTTAAGCTATTGTTTAGAGGAAATAATAAACCAAGGCAGTTTTATAAACTCCAGCAGCTTGCTATGGTTGGTCCATTTTTTAATTAAATATTTGGATGGTCACAAATTCACTATCTCTGTGGGGTTTTTCTCTTATTAAATTATTTGCAGATGAAATTTGCATCTTTTTCTCAGTATCCTTAATTTTAGAAAGTTTCCCCCTCGGTTCCCTTTCAGAAATTAGGAATAGTTCTATTAATTTTTATGAATGCCATGCAGATGTATGGCCTGTGTTAACATATTCCTCTGCAGGATGGAGGTGTCCATTAAAGAGCAGTGTGCTAAGTAGTTTTGCCATTGATAACAGTCAATTTTGAACTTCCAGAGATCTTTTTTTAACTTTTAGAGATTTGTTTTTGTTGGTGCTGTAAATAACAGTATATCCCAGCCTAACAGTAACAGACAGATACAGTAATTTGATCATGTGAGTTTTCAATTTTGCCTACTCAGAAAAAAAACAAAGAGAACAATAAGTTTATTTCTCTTTTTTTAATTAGCAGAGTGACTCTAAATTTGGTAAAATGTTGCTAAGGAGAAAATAGAGCATGAATCAGAACTATGGGAAGATATTTGTGCACTCGTAAAAAAAAAGGAGGCTGCTAATGCTTATTTCAAATGGAAGTTCAAGGTCTATTGTTTGTCTACCCACCATACAACATTTTAATTTGCATGCTGTAACAATACCAGTAGCTAATGTGGGGACACAATTGTTTTCTTCCACAATTTTAGGAAGCTTTTTTTTATTTATTATTTTCTCATTTTGTATCCTTTTATGCACATAGATTCTTCAGATAATGAAAATAAAAATCTGGAAGATTCTCCAAAGGTAGGGAACATAATGGGAACACATTTGAGACCAGAATCAATATACCTCTTCTGGATTATACTTGAGCTTTCCTTATTATATAATCTCCACTTCTTTACTTTTTGACTGCAAATGGAATGACTCTGGGAGCTTTTTGTCACAGGTACCATTTTCTGTTATCTTCCACTATCTATGAATGCTTATCCTCTCTCGAAGGATATGATCATGGCATAATTTTTAATCTTACATTACTGGGAAGTTACAGTATCAAACATTATGACTTATAAGCTTGTTAATGTTAAAAAATAAATGTGTTTAGGATTCTTCTAAAACTTTGTCAAAAACAATTATACTCATGGGCACACGATCAAGATGAAGGGAAACTAAATGGACATATATCAGTCAATAATTAGACTGCAAAAAACACAGTTTAAAAGTTAGTGGTGGACAACGCAATTTTAAAGTTTTACAACTATTTATGTCTTGAGGAAATTAGATTTCTGGGAACATAACACCAGTGGTGACAACTCTAAGCAGTTATTTTGATTTGAGCAGGAGAAGCCTTTTTGGTCAGTGGAGACAACAGTAAAACCTAGGATACAATGCACCCCATCCTAATACTGGCATTTAAACCAATTGACTGCACTTCTCCCAGAAAGTACCTTCTGCTTTCTCTCAACCGTAAAGGTGGGTGGAGGTGACCAGCTTACATCCAGCTATCCACCCCCTGCAAAAGTGTAAGAACGGGGAGACGAATCTCCTGATTTGTACAATATGCAGTTAAATGAAGAAAAGTGTGCTTGTGCCAGAATGATATTTTAGGATAAAGCTGTCTGCTGAGAAAACTCTCAATTTCTGATTTTTCTCATGTTTCGGATGATGCCTAATTCCTCTAATCTCTAAAAGGTCCAGAGTCTAGGCAGAGTCTAGAAATGGGGTTTACAGAATCTAATTTAAGGTTTATGCAATATAGGCTCAATATGTCAGACCATTCAGAGAATCTCATCAGGTCTCCTTCAGACATTTGAGCTAAATCTCATCATAGAAGGCTAAGGTGTTTAGAAATGCAGCATAGGATAATTGGTTGTCTGTCTTGTTTAGCCAACTGTAATGGTAATACTGTATTGAGAAAAAAATGTCAGGGTAATAGTGTCAGAAACACCAACTTTTGAGTGTAAAAAAATTTGGACCAATGATGAAAAAGAAACTAAGAGCAGGTTGTATATTTGGGAGGAATGTAGGCAGGGAAACCAACATCCAAAGGTGGTAAAAACACAGAAAAGAGAAAACAGAGGTCTCCTGACCAGGCATGTCCCTGAAAGGCTTGCTGTGGGAGGGTGGGTTAAGAAGGCATAAACTTGTAAGGGAGGATATGCTTACACCTGAATACCAACTGCAGGAGGAAAGGAAATAGAATTGTAACTCAATTTGAGTAATTTATTGCTTTTGAGTAATTTATCAGTTTTGTTTATAGTGATTTTGTACAAATACTAATACAAACAAAATACAGAATTCTAATTCAGTGTTTCTTACAGTGATGTAGTGGTGAATTAATATAACAGTGATGTGTTACTTTGCCAATTAAAGAATTATTAGGTTCTTAGAGAGAGGTGTTTTCTTTAATCAGCAAATCATAAGTTATGTCTAAAAACTCCAGTCTAAAGGGGGAGAGTTGGATTTGTGGAGTAAGACCCCTTTAAAAAGCTTTCACTTCATCCTGGAGGCACCAAAATATCTTGCCCATCTCCTCCTCTTGCTGGCAGAAGTTTTGCTTCTGGTCACACATACGCATATGTGTTGACCCAGCCATGTGGATTCCAGTTTCAACTTGCTCTGGGTTCTGAAAACCAGGCAGAAACTACCACACATGAAGGGTTCAAGACAGACACCCTGCTCTTTGGGCAAGTGGCACAGAACTGCTTACATCCACAGTGTTCAAAGCTAAGCATTTCTAGAGCTGGCTTACCTGGTGGAGACCAGGTCAGAGGAGTCCAGAACAGATGAATATTTGCAAGTCACTCCCTGTCCTCTTTTATCTACTAGCTTAGCTATCTCCACAGGGGCCCAGCTCACAGACACTGACATACTGGAAAATGTGGTTACAGATCCTTTATTTTTAAAATAGAGCTGGAGAAGATGATGGAGTAGCAGAAAACTGAGAGAAGCAGCTTTACTCAAGTCCATTCACTGCACACAACAGCACAACATTCAGCACAGACTCTCAGGAAATGGGAGAACTAAATGCAGATCTCTGATGGAGAAAATCAAACAAACACATACACGTAGGAAAGCTTTAACCAGAAGGCTGTGAACCAGACCAGAATGGATGGAGAAAGGGAATGAGGAAAGTAATTTAATAGAAAGGGAGAGGAGAGACTTTTCTGACTCTCTTTTTAACATCATTGGGTCACTGTGCTGGGATGAATATATTTATCACGTTCAAGGAACGTGAACACTACTTAAACACAAGCAAGAGAAAACATGTAAGTAACTGCCACCTATGTTTGTAAAGCTTGTATATTTGCCTAGTGTAAATACTTTCGCATTTTTATGTATGTGAATAGCAAGCATAAAATATGGTGTCCCAACACAAAATCTTTTTTGCCCTCTTGTTTCCTCATAATTTTTTTTGTCCCCAAACAATATTATTTCTGTACTTATGTTGACCTTCAGCCAACAACAGACGACTTAAATGCAGTCTCCTTCAGTCAAACTCTTAAAAAACCCAGAAATATACATGTAGTTTTCTTTAAAGTTTTCCACACATTAATGATTTATTTGTTGCTAATCTTGGCCATGCTTGAGTAATTGTCGTCTGTGTGTGCCCATTCAAGTACCTTCACTTCAAGGATTGGTATACTAGGAAAGAACAAAGGCAATCAGAGGAGAGGCCTCAAAGTACAGTTCTATGAGTACAGAAAGACCAGGAAATATAAGCCATTTCCTCACATACAGCTAAAAAAAAATTACGGAAATTATAATCAAAATATTGCAACTTAGAATCAAAGACTCTGCACACCGACATCTTCTTTGATAAAGTTTTTTAGGGTGCAACTGTACATTAACGTCTGTCCTGACAAGCCCCATTCTGTTCACCAAGACAAGTTTTAGAAGGTCTGGGAGCTTGCTGAACACAAACTGAACTATGATCTGGGGGTGCTGACATACTGCATGCTTCTGCAGTGGGGCAGTGTACAGCACATTCGAACAGCACATTCTTATGCTTCACGTGAGACTTCAGCCTGGAAGTCCCAAGGGAATTCTTGGCATGCCTGCGAGGCAGCCAGCCCTCTGTGTCACCGCCAGGGAAACCAGACTGGCCCACACCTCCAGTATGAACCTCTGCTTCCACATTTGACCTTCAGCTGTTGAAATGGACATTATTTTCAAATTCAGTTTATATAGCCCTGACTTAGAAACATTAATTTTTGCTTCCTTCAAAAGAAAGAAGAAAAAAATAAAGTAGGAGTATGACAGAGTAGTCCTGTTGTTAATGAACCAGACAGAGAAGAACTTCATTGGATTCAAATGTGACAGCACAGTTGTATTTACTCAAAACCAACATTTTACTCCTTAGAGTAGAAAACATTTGTTGACTGTTGCCAAACTTACTTCTCTAAAAACATGTAAAAAAAAAACCCCTTCAAAACAAGTATGGAGAACACTGTCAGTGGAGGAGGCCTGGATTGCCCAGTAACAGGCTTGGTCTGTCCTCAGAGTTACAATGTCAAAGATGGAACCAGACATCAAAAACCACCTGCCCACAGTCCAGCAGCTACTAGCACTGGACAGTAAGATCCCTGTGAAGACCTTAACTGTCAAGGGAAAGGGAGAGATAAATTGGCACAGTCAGAGAGAAAGGAAAAGATGTGGGTGTGGATGCTCTCTCCAACTGTTCTGAGAATTATTTCACTAAGAACTAATTCTTTCTTTCATATTTGAATGGGAGCCAGGACCTTTTCTAGACTGGATGCATGGCAATTGGAATAATTCAGCATGTGACCTCAAAATCTTCTGAATGTTTACACTTCCCATCAAAAGTAGGGGGAGCCATATATTTACATATCCTTCAATGAAAAAAAACACTGGAGGAGGAAACTGGCCTCAGGAGGAACATGAAGAGACTTACCTCCAGCTGTATGATGAGAGCTGGTCTCCTAACCACTGCCTAATGGAGCCTTACCAATGCAATGAGTAGAGCAATACTTGTGGCAATCAATTATGTATTATCAGCTGATGTGGAGTTTCACATGTTGTCTTCCTCTTGTGATGGAGTATACAGAGAAAACCAGGAGGCAAGATGCCAAAAAAGCAAGTGGTTTGTTTCGGTTCTGTGTCCTAATGGGCATGAGAATGTCAACAGAAAAGGAGTATTGAAAAGTACTACTGTTCCCAGGGACTGGGATGCCTGTGTTTGATGTTTAGGGTGACGGAAGGAAGGGCAAGAGAATATGAAGTCTCTGATACTAAGAAGACCCAAATAGACAGAAACTTGTCTTGTCAAGTATATCTCAATAAGTATGTTTGAGCCAGCAATGGCAAACATGAATTCTGTATTTCTCAGAAGTGAAGCTATAAAAGACTTTCCTCTTATAGACTGGCTTGTGACTCTTGATTATATGAATCTTCTGGCACACAGCCTTGGTTTGAAGGCTGCATAGTTTCACTTCAAAGTGAAACTTCACGGCTCCACATGTTCTCTTTATTTGAGGTACTAATTTATCATCCCTTCTTCAAATTAAAAAGTTCTCTTGTTGCAGTCCAGAGACACTGCCTTGGAAAAATGGCAGAAGCCAGACAGGATACAGTGTGAACTTATTCTTCACATTTTCATAGAAGCATTTCCAATTTTATGGCTTTCATCCAAACACATATTTATCCCCAAAACCAGAAGGAATCCAGAAGGAGCTGCTGTGATATAGTAGGTATTCCAAAAAAACCCCAAAAAAGTATGATCTCTAGGAGGCTGAGTCAGAGTAATTAAACCTGCCTTAATATAAAGCATAGATAACTGTCCAGGAGTCTTGCCCACCTGCCCAATGTGAGTTTGTTTGCCAACAGCACACTTCCAAGCAAGCGGTGTATGCTGTGACATCATTTTCTGTTAAGAAGTCAGTGAATGGCAGTCTCATATTTTACAGGTAATGAAGTTGGATTCATCTGTATTTTGCCTTTTTTCCCCCTCATAGAGATGATTATATGTTATCCTAAGAAAGAGACTAGAATATAAGATGGGAAAAATCTGTTAAACACTTTACAATGTCAAACAGTAAGAAGTAGACACCACTCCTCCTTATTTTTGAATAATCTGTAATGCCATGGGAAAGTGAATCTTAAAAAACAGCCACAGGTCTCTGCATGAAAGTGCTCCAGCTTTCAGGAGCTAATGAAAAAGGGTTAAGATGCAGAAGGCTTTTCCTAGAACAAAACTGCATCCAGAAAAGGAAGAAAAATGTCATCTGGCACTTCTCTATTTGAGACAGGTAACTTATCTGCCTAAAGAAATAAAAAATTTTGTCTTAGTCATCAAATAAGGCTTGAATATGTGCTAGAAAGAGAGAGGTGATGCTGCAGGCAAACTAAGCTCTTGGAAGAGTGTGCAGCCATGGTTAAAAATACCTCCTTCATCTTACAAAGGGGCAAATATTACACAGACATTAACTTATACCTGTGGCCCACAGTGATTACAGAAGGACAACAAAACTGTTGCTCAGTTTTACCGAGACCAGAATTGGGTTTACTTGCAGAAAAAAACCCTACAGATATAAGCCCAGTAAGACTTTGCTGTGCTGCTCCCCTTCTGCCCGCCCTCCTCAGGTGAGAGAGGGACAAAGGTACAGGCAATGAGTTGAGTGAGTTTTTAGCTAAATCTGAGAGAAAGGTAAAGGATGCAGCAGTAGCTAAAGTAAAATCTGGATTGGTAAATTAAAATTTGTTTTGATATCTTGTTAACTTGATTCCATCTTTGTAAATGCATGCTTTTAGAGATGCATATTATTTTAGTCTATTACCTTTTCTTATGAGACAACAGACTCTATTAACATTTAACATGGCATTCCTCATCTAAAAGGGTGGTGGTCTTTAGAGCAACAGTGCTGTGATACCTTAACATGAGTCCTTATTCCCAGCTACCCATCCCTAGAAATTAAATGTATCTCCACAAAAGCTACGTGAGTGGTTTTAAAAAGCAGTACTACAGGAGTCAGAAGTAGTGTTTTCTAGTTATCAGCAATGAATAAAGTCCTCTGACTTGCCAAAGTAGATGTAATCACTTGCCAGGGAATCCGTGATGCTGTTTCTCTTTTAATTTTTATTCTCTTATTTTATTTATGTAAACTGCTGCGCATTTTGTATTTGATCTGCACAAGGCTTATGCAAGGTGTGATTTAGTGGACAGTGTTATCATCTCATATGCGCAGTTATACTGCACAGTGGATCAAGAATATTTTCCATAAAGGAATGAGGTCAAAGACACTATCAATCCTCAATCTGAATTTGGCTGTTGTCCAGTATCTTATATTACTGGAATAAAATCTCCTTTCCCATCCCTAAAAACAGAAAGACATTTGTTCACATACTAGTAGCATAATAATGAAACACAGCATCCACTCATTAAAGTAGCAATTTCTATATTTAACTACTTCTGGTTTCCGAAGTCTAGTCATTTTCAGTTCTGGAAAGACATCCAAATAATGATATCATTTGCTTGAAACAATAGAAAGTCTGGATACTAGTCTATATATGGAGATATTTTTTTTTACTCTATTTATAAACCACGCCAGTTATTTGACCTGTCTAGTTTACTCACCTACGTAAATTGGCAGACGCAGGAAACTTACTTAAGAACATATTATTCTTAGTGATTGGTAAATCTTAAAAGTTGCTAAATCATACTTCAGATAGGCATCCAGTATTTCTGAAAAGTCATCTGCACCTATTACACTAAGAACAAACCAGCCTGCAAATGTAGGAAAGATTTTTGCTTTTGAACCAGCAGCAATGTAATTGCACTAGCCCTGCTCGTGAGGAAGGGACTGACAGAAACCAGTTGTACAGCTGTTTGCATGGCTGCAGTATCTATATTTGTTCACTGCAGTGTGATGGTGCCATGGTTTCCCCAAATGTGAGCATAACCACTGAAATTTTATTCCTGTTTCATGTTTTTTGTAATTACTTAAAAATGATTGTGTATGAACTGCTTTTATCAACTGAATTAGTTACTTTGTTTTCCTCTGATAACTTTACAGACATAACCTGCTGATCTGGTTTTACTTCAGAGATCCTGGGAGGGTTCTTTTTTCCCTTGGGAGGGATGAGGTTGGTGACAGTTTTTAATGGCCTTTTTTAATCTTGTGCCTGTAGAATCAAATATAGCAGCGAAATAAAGAGAGCTGAATATAAGTTCTTCCTGCAGAATAATTTAAATTGCAATTAGAAATATAATGAAGAACTGTAAGTAAGGAATTACCCCTTAGACCATGATTTGAAAGGAATGGATTTGCACAGTGACAGCACAGATTGACTGATACTGCTTTTATCATACATGCTGAAGGGCAAGTCCAGTCCAGTACAATGCTTACAGCCCTGACTCAGTTTTCAGAGTTGCCTGTTAGACAAATGACTCTAGTGGAAATATTAAATGTGGAAATTTGCTATGCAGTTTTTCAGAACTTCTTCTTGGGACTGGACTGGTATTTCCTTAAAAGTGAGAAGAATGGGTAAGAGATTTGAAACAAACTGGAGAAAGAACTGCATTTGATCATGGAAATGTTTATTGCTAACTGCTTGGTCAGATGCAACACCCACTATTTCCTTTCTATTTCAGTCAAGAAAAAGCCCATGAGAACTAGCTTTCTTACTGACCCATTTCACTTTTCACTTTAGATTTCAAAACCTAATCTCTTCCCTGAAGCTGCCTTCTCTCTGCTCTGAGTTGATTAGTGTTGCCACTGGTAAAAGCCTTGGGTAAAGGTATAGCAGATAAAGAAGGTACAGTAGAGGATCTAACATATCAGGACTATATAAAGGTATCTGTGAAAGTTTTACTATTTGCAATGGAGTCAAGGAAGGTAATCTAAAATATAGAAGTATTCAGTAAAAGACCAATATCTTTCTTGTGGATATAAAAACTGATAGTAAACTATCGGTGATAATCTCTTCTCATATACTTCTGATTAGGAAAATGTCTTAATATGTTTTCTTGTGTGAGAAAAGAAAGGACCTGCAAAAGATCTTTTTTCTTTTTTTTTTTTAAGATGTCCCAATGCATGTTAAGACCACCAAAAAAAGTCAAACAGAAGAAGCATTATAATTCCTACTCATAAAACTCACACGATATATTTCAATTCCTACTTCTACCAAAAAGCTCTTTTAATTACTTACCTATCAGGGGAAAAAAATCTATAACTCAATATAGTGTATTTGTATCTGTAGATTACAAAATCTGAAACCTAGAATGGCTGAATTAAGATATCCTGTACCCTAAAAAAATAAATGACAGTTTTTTCACTGGATGTTTCTTCATCCGTCATATCTGCTTCCCCATAAATTTCATGGAAGGAGTGGGAAGGTTTTTTTTGGGCGGGGAGGTTCCATTTAATTCAAAATATCCCTTTGACTATACAAGAATATTACCACAGCTATACCATAAAACAATGGTTCAAGAGACAATAATGCAGAATTTACATTTATTTATCTAGAATAAAAAAAAAGGATTCATCTTTCCCATATGTGCCACTGACTTTAGACTTAAAACCTGCTTGGATTCAGTTTGGCAGCTGGGCTGATTTCTGCAATGTTGCAGAACTGAGTTAAATGCACTTTTCCATAGTTATATGATGAGTCATTAGTTCGGCTTGGTCTAGGACCCAGGACCTTCCCGGTTCCCAGTTCATTTCCCTAAATAACAGACAAACACTGTCTGCATTGCTGCAACTAGTCTTGTGGCTCAGTCTCCACACCAAAAATGCTCTTATCACAGAACAAACAACTAACATTATAAACAACCAAATATCAAGTTTCTTTAAACTGACTTGAGGGATGTTATTTGGCTTCTCTTCCACATCCTTTTTCACTACATGATTGTCTTTTGGTGAACAGATGTACAAAAATCCAGAAATGCTCATGCCTTGGCAGTAGACAATAGAAAGTAGACAAGAATAATGCAAGGAGCACACCTACAATTCACTGTATCAGAAAGGATATGGGCTAGACTCTCAGAAGTGGTGGAACAAACCCTGCAGTGCTCATCAAGCTCAAAGGTCTTAGCAACTGGTAACTGACGCTTTATTCAGAATACGTTTCTTGTATACTGTGTACACCCCACCTAACTCAGGAACAATAGCCCTAAATTTGAAATCCGACAGAGGTTAGCAGAAGACTGGATGTGTGTATTCAGCTTTGCCATATGCGGCTTTCCGTGGAACTCCTCATAGGTGATGTTAGCTCAAAATACTGATTTTCAGAAAGAATGCCAAAAGCCTGAGAATGGATCTTACAAATACTTTGACAGAAATGGTGTGCAAATAACCTAGGACTATAATGCCCATGTTCAAGGAATATAATATTGCTAAAAAAATAATACCCCCCCAAGCTCTGTTTCCTTGCTTACCTTCTTGAAACTTCAGTGATTGTATCTCATGACCCTGTTTGGAAGAGATCTGCTAATTAGAGACCACTAATGAGACTGTTGATGTTCTCGGTAGGTACCACCTTATTATGGCAGTGGTCTGGCCTCCTGTTAGAGACCAGATTTGTATCTTACTGAGTTGTTTGACTGATGGGTCAAATCAACCATCTTCTCTGTGTGTTGTGTGTGGGGGAAGGGCTAGGCCGAGGCCTGCAGGCAATGGCCAGGCCTGTCTGCAGGGCAAGGCCTGCGGCCAGCGTGGACCCGCAGTCGGAAGGCACATGGCACACGGCACATGGCACATGGCACGGGGACCACGCGGGACACCCACCTGGTAGCCCGCCCATACTGGAGCCCATACTGGAGCCTCTGACTGGCTATGGCCCCCCTCACTTTGGCCAGGGGGACAGTGAGGGGTCAGTGACCCCAATGTCCCTCCTGGAAGGCACGGCCACAGTAGCCAACGTCTATAAAAGAGGTGCACACATAGGCTCCATCTTAGTTTGGCCTTCTGTCTCTGGACCAGCAAACCTGTGACCTCTTGGCAGTAATTATTTCTCTCCCTCTCTTTCTTTTTTTACTCCTCTCTTTTCTTCCTTTACTCTTTTCTTCCTCTTGTGGCAAACTTAAAACCGATTGAATGGTATTTCACTTAAGTTGTGGTATTTCACTTAAGTTTTGGGCTGGTGTTTGCTAAGTGCAACGAAGGTTCCCTACTCCACAACAATGCCTGCTGCCTAGTAAAACCCTTAGAAGGGTGTAGAAGCAGAGCTCAGAATACTGTTTGGTGGGAGGAAGGGAAGTCCCTTTGTTTCTAGGAGCCTGTTATTAAGTGTAATGCTTTTGTGGAATATTTTCCTTGGTTGTATGTTGCTTCTGTAAACCCTTTTTGCCAGAAAGCCTATTTTCTCACTAAATTAAAAGAAATCACTTAGAGAAAATATGTAGCTTTTCTCCTGATGTGAACTCAAGGTATCAAAGAACTCAGACTCTGAAAAAGTTCTGTGTGGGAATTATTGAGGATCAAAATTAAAGTGTAACACTGAGTAAAGCTTGATACTTCTGGACTGGGGAGTAACATCTCCCTAAAACAAACCCCTGTTTTCTCTAAAACAAAACCCAGTGGCTTTTTCCTGACATAAGATGCAAGACTCTTCTAAACTTAAAAGCCTGGTGGAGGAAAAGAACTCTCCACATGTAGCCTGAGAAATCAGACCTCTAGTGAATCATTACCATAGGTATGGCTCAACCACCATACAGAGTGTTCTCCAGGGGCCCTTTGCTCTATCCCATAAAGCCACAGCTTCATTTTCAGGCATCAGAAGATAACAGAAAAATCACATATTTGTCTTGTCTTTCTTTTCCATGATCATGGAAAAGTCAATATCTACTCCGTATTCAATGAGCAGGATAGATCTCAAATGCAGCAAATTTCTGGAAGAACTCTACTACACTTCCCCTCCTAGCAGAATAGATCTCTCACCGTTTAATTTATAAAAGATATTTCAATGCTTCAGCTGCTGACAGCATGGTAAAACAGTCTCATTGCTGCCTCTTCACTAGATCCTTCCTTCTTTGTTCTTTTTTTCCAGTGTTTAATAAATTATTCCAGTTGATTTTTGAAAGGCAGGTCTTTTTCATGAAAAGGCTGCAATACTGACACATGATGGATCAATAATTAGGTTTTGAGTCCTGTCACACTTTATCAGCAACAGCTGTTGTCACACAGATGGATCTCACCAAGCACACATTTGAGGGGCTGAGCACTGTTTGTTCAGCATCTGCAAGCTGCATAACTAGAGTCTCATTTCTCCATCTAATGGAGATAAGCAATGGTCCCCAGAAAATTCCCACTCTCTCATTATATTGTTTAATTTGTAACCTCTTCCCTTTTGTATCCTGAAAGGTAAGAAGAGGGATTCCCTAGTCAGATCCTGGAATCTGTTTAACTGAATTGGAAAGCTGCTAAAGCAAGTCTTGGAGGCATTTACTCCAAACCTCATCCACTTTATTTCCTTAGTGTGTACTTACACACACACACAAGTGTAATTCGTTTTCCAGCTGTGAAGTATAATAGTTTTTCTTCTGGCTTCTTTTCTTCACTTTTCTGTTTTTTCTGCCACTCAGGCAACTGCTTCTCATAGTGAGAGATCCCAGATCAGCTGCTAACTTTGTTTCAATTTCAATTTCACTGCTCAAGTACAATCTTTTAGCACAGTTGGACAATTTCTCTACAGTTCTCAGTTTTCATGGTGCTAACTGTTCACACAGTCCATTAAGAACATTTATTCTGCTGTTCTTATTTCTGATAACCCAAGCACAATATTTCAGTTTCCCCAGACTTTAATGAGTGCTGCCCATTACCTTCCTTATGCATACATACATATGTTCTTTCCTTCTCTCTGTACAACACTAGGTCACCAGATCATTTGGATAACTCACTAAAGTAGATTACAGTCACACTAACATTAACTCCTATTTTGTGGCATTACTGATTTCTGCTTCCTACTGTTATAAAGAACACTGCTTTAGTATCTTAGGAAAGTGCTTGTTCCTACTGGTGTTCCTGTGCTTCTTTATTACACACAAGCTAGATTTTGAAGTTTAGGTCACCACTGATGCAGCTAGGCAAGATACTGGGAAAATGGTCATGATGAAAAGAATCCTTTAAGATCTTAGTATGGTAATAATAAAGCCCTCATGGAATTCCCTTCTCCAATTCACTGAGAAAGGGTATCTATAGTAACAAATTTCCAAGAAATTCTTGTGACATTTCAGTGCCCTGCTTCTTCTTATTCATTCAAAAAAAATCTTCTAATGCAAATAGCCAGTTGGTCTGAACTCAGTCGTCCCACTAAATCCAATCGCATTCCTTAATTACAGAAACTCAGCCTCCTGTTGCATACTGGAGAACTTCATTACCATAATAAAATGTGATGTTCTTGGCTGTGAATTCCTGCTACAATGTGAACTAGGATCCCAAGGCAAGTGAGAAAGATTTTTCTGCTTCTGCTGCTTTTATTATATTTAGATAACTAAGAAAACATTAGTTTTTGTGTCTTCCTCATTAAGCCACAGCAGTAATATAAAAATCATGCAAAAAAGCTACTCTTAAAAATCTCACAATAGCAAAACTCTCATCCTCCACATAAATTTACTTCTTTAACTCTTATAGACCCAAACTCCAACATGACAGTCTTTGTACAAAACCACAACAAATGTAACTATTACCCCATAGTGGTAAGACCAACTCTCCTGTCATCCTTTTCTAGTAACAGGGGACCTAGATGAAACATGACTTACATGACCAAAGACAACAGTTATGCCAGATGCTAAAAGCAATAGGATGCACTACACTACGTTGTTTGGGTTTCTATATTGACCAAACATACAAGTTGTTGGTCACCCCTGTTCCCTATCTTATCTTTTTTTAACAATTCTATTCTTTCAGGGGGAGAGCAGTACAATGCTGACATGCTTTGCTATGTCTATTTTGCTCATAGTAGCTGGCACAGCTGGCAAAAGGGATGTTAACTTACTTCTCACTTCCCCTCCAACCCCCATCATCTCCCATTCCAGGAAGGCAGTAGGAAAAAAGGGATTGTTCTTCTGAATTGCACATCCGTCAGTCTCCTCCTGGGAAGAGACAGCTATTTCTTATCTTGGCTGTTTTACATCACTGAGATGTGAAGGGAGAATTTGAAGGAAGGAAATCAGAGAAAAGACAGAGAGACCTCTATGTTTCAGAGCATTGGAAGGAACTGCTGTCTACGTATCAGAAGAAGGGTGGGGTAGTTGGTTGTGGTGGGGACAAGAATGCTGTAGGTAATGAAGAGCCAGAGAACCTCCACTGATAAAGAAAATTTTGGTGAAAATATCTTTGATCTGCTATCCTTTGCCCTTTTGAAAAAGACATTTAAATAAATATCTTTGCATTATTTTGGCCTACAAACTTCTTGTCAGTAGCGATTGTCCTCTGAGATCCTAAAGGAAAGATGCATCTACGTTATTCATGCCTCAAAGACTGAAAAGAAAGGAAAACATCCTTTTGCACTATTCTAGGACACACTGCCCTGGAAGTAGAGGCTTATGGCTAAATCTCGTGTAAATAATGTCATTTGGTAATACTTCAAGAAATGACAGCAGGGTTAATTTAGTCTTCCCTCTGGGGACCAAGAATGAACACATGGGTTCTCTAAGAAGACACAAAGAAATTTCAATTATCTCATTTAGAACAAACTCTGTTTAAAGGACACAGATTTGAAATGCGTGAGGGGCAAACTTCAAAAGATTGGGAGTTAAAGATAAGCACCCAAAATGTAGAGTACTTATCTGAAGCTTATCGGGACTACTTGATGCTCTGTGAGATGGTACCAGAAATCCTGTACCAGCAGGCCTTCTGCAGTAAATTCAGAACTTCCTTTCAGGCTAGAAACTTGATCTGTTTGGTGATAATTCCTCACCCCTGGACCTTGTGTAGAGAGAGCCTAGCATGACAACTCGAAACCCAGTAACTTTAGAAACTCCTGTCATGGAAGTGCTAACCAGGCATTTCACAACTCAAAACTCTTCAAGCAGCAACAGGAGCTTGGACAAAATCAGCCAGTTTCCCCTGTGACAGCAGATGGTCTTAAAAGCAGCCCTTTCCCAAGAACTGCTGTGGACAATGACACTTCTCCACAGCCTAGAAAAGAAACATCATCTCTTGGCATCTGCTAGTGAGGGAAGGGAACAACGAACCAGGCTTTATCAGGTTTAATTGAACATTTATTTTCCAGCATTTTGGACCTTTGTGTTAAAAACCACTAAGTTAAAAATTGTAGAAAACGATATGCAAAACACATTTGCAAAAAATTCGGTAACTATCCTGGGGTAAATAGCGGTCCTAATAAACTGCTCTGGTCCCGAGAAGTGGAAAAATGTGTCTATGTGGGGAAAAAGATTCCAAGCAGATTATTTCTTCTTTTTTTCTTCCCTTAGGAAAGAAAAAAGACTTAATTCAGTAAGACTGTTCTGTGTGGCTGGGGCTCTGCGTGGATGCCTGCACCGCTGCCCTTTCTGTAAAGGACCAGAAACACGGCAGGGCTGGCTGTGCAGTAGCTGGAGAGACCAGAGAAGGGAGTAGTCAGGAAGCTGGCTGCCAGCACAGCAGGCAAAGCTCACAGCGGCAGCAGTAGCAGCGACTAACGGAGCTCAGGGCGGCAGAACACATGCGGGGATTAGGACCAGAGCAGGTGACCTGAGCGACCTGGGCACCCTGCTCCTGTGGAGTGCGGGGGCACAGTGGAAACAGGAAGCCACCACAGTCGTCACCCCCAGTTCCTGGAGGACAGTGTGATGCTGCAAACATACTCCGTGATAGCAGTTTTGCCTCCGGCTGTGGATTACTTAGGTTTTCCAAAATGACGTATGATTAATTGGGAGGTAGAAAGAACAGGGAAGTGTAAAGATTTATTTATTTATGCCCTTCAGTTTGATTCATTGTTCCTGTGGAGGGAAGTACTGCTCAATAAGAGAGCATAATTTAGATTGCCAGATTTCTGGGTGGAGGCTCAGACTGGTGCAGTATGTTTGACTCTGCAGGATGGGTTGTTTTTCTTTGGTAAGGAGAGCTAAAATTGATTCTGACCTATACTGCTTCTTGCCAGAGAGGTTTCCCTCACACTGAATTCCCTGCTGGGGTAGACGTCAGTCTACCTGAATGATCTCAGCAGATACAGACCTCTAAAGAACCAATGCATACAAGCAGGTATCAAATCAACAAGCATAGCTATCATCTCGTACATAGATGGATGTGATGAAGTGTAATTTATCACCTGGATAGCTCAGCCAGGAAAGGATGCTATTGCAATTACACTGTCAAATCACACTGCTGCCAGCAGAGTGCCTATATGAATAAAAAATACAAATTGGGAACAGCACAGGTTTTGACTTTCTAGCTTTATGTATAATGGAGGCTTTTGTCAGCAAAATGTATACATGTAATCCACTGATGGTAGGATTGCAGATCTGGCTAAAGATTGCTTAAATAGACTCTTAAGTTAGCTAGGTGACTAAAAGGATGCAACTGAGTTGGCACAATGCAACACTGTCGACTACTTCATAATAATAAGCTTACTTGTAAATATTATATACCATAAAATTATTCAAGTATATGCTTAGATATTACATGTTTTTGACTGAGTTCTTGGTTTTGAGAGAGATCACACAAACTATGTTAATTTATTCTCTGTATTAATTCAGATAGGTTGCTTTTTAAAACATCATTTCTCTATTTTCATTTGTGCAAATGAACTCCAGGGAAAATAGAAATTTCTGAGGAATTTATTCTTTTTGGAGAGCTAGCTGTGAAAACATGCAGAATTTTCTGCTTTTCCATAATAAAACTTCCTTGTTCTCCAACATTAGAACCATCCATTCGTCCAAGTGCTGAACACACTAACAAAATATTTATCATATAGGAAAGACATTGGCAATGTTTTTCATACCATCTGCATCCTGATTCCAGGACTTTTCAAAAGATAACCAAGGATGCTTCTGGGACAGTTTTTAGAAAACTGGGCAAAGAGTGTTTGATGTGCCACTGGAATTGAAGAGTCTGTGAGCCGAATTGTTACTGACTCCCACCATCCCAATGCTCCTCGTCCCATGTCTATTGCCTGGATCCAGCTTTGAAAAAACATCCTCTTTGCTCATATTTCTATAGTGCTCCAAAAGCATTAATTATTCCTAATTTGCTGTGCTGAAACCATGTTATTCCATCAGTCACTTTTTTTAATTCTCTATGGAAACTGTTTCCATAACATAGCACCTGTAGCATGTATTTTGTGGCATGATTCAGGGCATGTACTTTGCATTTGCTTGCTCTAGGGCAGGTGTCCTTCCTACCTGAATATCTCTTGCTGCAAACTGAGGAACCGATCAAGACCAAACACT
This sequence comes from Lepidothrix coronata, assembly GCF_001604755.1. NCBI lineage: Eukaryota > Metazoa > Chordata > Aves > Passeriformes > Pipridae > Lepidothrix > Lepidothrix coronata. The sequence goes on from NW_016690240.1 coordinate 4,930,933, forward strand.
TTATTTTGCTGTTTTTTTAATAGCACTTTATGCTACTTCTAGTAATTCATAGGCTGAAAGTTCAATACAATGCCTAAAAATGCATTTGTATGCTTTCTGCTACTGTTTTTTTCCAAAATCCTTGGGCTCAAAAATAGCAAAAATTAATTCTGTGTGATAGGAGACCAATAACAGTATCAAAACACATAAAAGTGTTAAGATTTTTTTTTTATTATTCAAACAAAAATATGAACTTGATTACAAAGAAAGATTTTCCCAACTTCGATACATGTTTTAGGTCTATAGAGTCAGGTCCAAAAAAGCTACATGAATGCACCATACTTTCAGTGTAAATAGGAAGTGTAGAAAATTTCAGTATCAAAATGACATATCACTTTATTCATTTCTTCTGAATAGGAAAAATGTTTTTCAGATACTTGTTCGTGAAATTTATTAAGTATCTTTGTAACATGGCTTCCTTTCTTTTAGAATAAAGGTTGTCCACACCTTCAGGAAAATGGTAGCAATAGAAAGGTCAGGCAACTTTCTTTTCCATGCCTCCATACAGACCCAAGGTGCCTGTGCTCTGAGACTCCTCCACTTCAGGGAGGCTGTTGCCCAGCTCCGCTTTGCTCGGGAAAACTGGTAAGGCTGCAGGTTGGACTGATAAGACTGCAGGCTATGAAGACCAGCAAGTCTGTTCCAGCTGTCTGCCAAGTACAATTGGAGCCTGCAGATGTTACTGCTGTAGCACAATCTTCTGCATCAGATTGTTAGTCAAAAGCAGAGGAACACCAATGTAACATGAAAGGTAGTTTTGGTATCACTTTGCCATCTGATCTCATTGAGGCTACAACCTTTCCCCCTTTCATGGAGGATTTGTGTTTAGTTTCACTAAAATCCTTTCCTGCAGTGAAGTTTTTTTCTTGTGGCATTTAATGCTTCCCTTTCTTTGGGACACAGCAATACTACTGCGTGAGGAAAACAGAAGGTACCACAAGAGCATGCGAAACAGGCTCCTGGCTAGCAGAGCAGAAAAGAAGAACATTCTTCACTTGCTTGCTCATTTGCAAAAGAACAAATACTGCTGAGAGCTCCCAAATCTCTGCGTTTTTTGTGACTGATCCTTGGTGAACAGCTGGCAGCAAAATGAACTTTCCAGAGTGGCTGAATATCAAATAATTGTGGGTTGCCTGGCCTAGAGAACAGCACCATTACCACTTATCTTGTTATGACAAAACAAGTTAGCATATTTGTCATTGTTTACTTGATAAATGTAAGCAGACACAAGGGGTACATAAGGACATAACATCACTTTCCTCCATTTCTCAAAAATAGCAAAGTTAAATGTCTTTTCTGTAAGTGTGGCGTATTCTAAAATTAGAAAAACAAAGACTGCAGAAAGGTTTCTGGGAATTTTTTTTAATTAAATAATGAGAAGAATGGTTTCCTCCATTCTTCCTGTTTTCCTACATCTCTAACTGTTGGCAGGTAGATGGAAGAAGAGTTGTAGTTAAAAAACAGGGAGCTGAGTTATATGCTAATGAAAAAAAAAAGAAAAAAAAGAAGTAAAAAAAAAAGAAAAAAAGAAGAGGAACTATTGAACTGAGAGAAACTGAACTTCAGTGCTGAAGTAATATTACATAGGGTTCCCAGACTTACTCGAATGACGGCAACAACTCTTGCCTTCACAAGTGTGTGTATCTATTCTTTGCACTTACAAATGAGCTTGAATTCACAAATTCAGACCTGTGCAATTACTTCTTTCACTTTCCTGTTACATACACTTGCTCCCATAAGACCCTAGCTCCAGCTTCCTTAGTTGGAGCTGCAGATATCCTAGAGGCTTCTTTGTAGGTACATCGTGCTCGCAGGCAGCAGTAGAAATGGGTGCTTCTGATTTTGCCTACATGCAGATGGAGACTCAAGTGAGCATAGCTGGAAGCCGCCACCTCTGGCCACTACACACATTCCACTTTAAATCACTCTGCCTATACAGCTATTTCATAAAATATGGTCTGGGAAGCACACAAGAGACTGCAGTAAAAAGAAAATGAACTGAAAAACAACAGTCACAAATATTTGGATCCTTAACACAGTCCAAGTCACAAGAGGCCAAAGTAACCTGTCTGTAGGTTGAGTTTTGGTATTAGAGATCTGGAGTTCTTGTGTCCGCCCATGAAGGGAAAATGTTCATCAGTGCTAGTCCTGAGACCCACATGTGGGGTCAATAAAGCAAATAATTTAGAATATAACGTGTTATAACCATCATAAAGATGAGGTAGTTGTAAGAGTAAGACTAAGTTGGAGAAAAAAAATGTGATGACTTGCAGAAAACTGAATTAGTAAACCTAAAATCTCAAGGAACACATTAAAAAGAAAAAAAGAAATATCATTTAATTGCCACTCTGAATCTCCCAATTGCACTAAAAAAGTCACTAACTTCTGTGCTGCTGCTTTTTTTTAAACAGAAGTATGCAAAGTAGCTTTAAACTTATCTCTTATCTCTATACTTGCTGTAAATGGAATTTTCCAGAGGAATTTGTCTAGCAGATGTTTTTAACTAATGTTCATTAAAAGTATGATGAAGCCCCACCAGGTAAATTCAGTAACAGTGTTGTAACACTAGGAACCCAGTTGTCATCATTAGTGACGAAAAAAGATAATTACCTGCCCTGACCAGGAGTGTTCTGGTGGTCTCAGTAAAATCTTAGACCAAGGAAAACAAGCTGGACTAAATTCTGGGAAGCATGAGTATTCCGTCATATATCTTCAAATCATAAAAAACCTTGATAAGTTATTCACCAGTCTTTAGTACCAGATTTTAGGAGCACTTGCCAGGTATCTGCAAAATACAGTATGTGGGAAAAGGGTACATACAACTGGAAACTAAGAGTGAAAGCCTGGAGTTTTAAAACAGAAAGCTTCTATCCTACAGAGGAGGACACGGTTTAATGATAAACATGGTGGCAGAGCTAGGTTGACAGTTGGACTTGATGATCTAAAAGACTTTTTCCAACCTTAATGTTTCTGTGATCCTTCTTAATTAAACTACTAATGATACTCACAGGGGACACAGTCAGTCAGGGAGGAAGATGGAGTTCAGTTCTCTGCACATTTTATGCTATCTGTGCAGCTTGTTTCTTTCAGGCAGAGAAAGGAAAACGCTTGAAGAAATTGGGAGGAAATTCTACAGGGACTTCGGTAAAGATTTCCTTCTCTCATTTTTCTCATGGAAGAAGGAGACCTGAACTCTTAAATATAAAAAATAAATGCTCCATGAAGCCTCATATGAATCAACTTCTTGTCAAAAAGCCCCCTCTTCTACATGCAACACTCTTAAAAAAGTTGTAACGGAACAATTTAATATAATTAGTTCCATCCAATCTGCACAACTCCACCACCGATGTGCTGCTTTTGCAATACCAGAAGCAAAATTGAGCATGACTGAAGCCTTTTCCTGCAATGTCATGTTGCTATACAAACAGCAGCTGGCTTCAGGCTACAACATCACACTGCCCTTCGAGTCCAGGTTAGTCTGTGCAGGGTGGCTGCACTCTCAGGCCTCTTTGGAGAGGCAATGAAAGGACACTGTGGGTGGTAGGTTCCCACAGTGCTAATGGTCACAGGGAAAAATGAAGCAAGACAGAGGGCAGGGGAGGAAAAAATAGAAAGTAGGACCAAGTGGAAATCTATTATATGTCCACAAAGCTCAAAGGGAAAGAATAAACAAAGCACTATTATTCCTCCTGTTGCTGCTTTTTTATAATTCATTTTCTCAGTGCTTTTTTTTAAACTAGATTTCTTTCTTCTTTTCTCCTGATCTTTCTTTAGCAAAAAACCCACCATGTTGAGATGCACTCGGACTTAAAAATTATTAAAAGAACCACATTGTACTTATCCTCCCAAGTGTCCCTTTGTGCAAAGGCACTTCTCTGCTTCCCTGTTGATTGAGGTGCTGAGTCAGGTAGCAAACATGCGTGCACTTCACTTCAGCAGGCATGCTCCATCCTACACTTGACCCCAAATCACTGTGGGTGTCACATATCCTTTGGGGAACCCCCATCTCCCTGTCCCCTGGCATTAGCCAACAGCTGAGGCAAAATTGCCTCAGGAGAGGCTGTGGCAGACACTAATAGCTGCTGGCAGCAGCTTTTCCTCATGGGCAGCTTGCCCCAGAGATGGATTTGAGAAGGTGGAAGATGCTTCTCATTACTGGCATGTGATTGCAATGAAACACAGCTAAGCTGTGCCCTGCAGGGTCATAACAAATGAAAGCCTCACAGCAATAAATAAGTGCCTGGGAATTTAACATGCTCAGAGGCAAAGACTCGAGACCATTTTAACATGCACAAGCCAGCAATGTTTTCTAAATGACAAGAGGCTATGGATACCTGGAAGATCAGGTCCGCTGCTGAAACACTTTAGAAGGGTCTGTTGGACACCCATTGCTTCCTGTGCAACCAGGGAAGAAACAAAAACATCTCCAGAGGACAACGAGGTCCAGCTGTTTTGCCTGTCTAGACACCCATCCACCACACAAGAGGTTCAGCTGTGCCTGGCAGGTACCTTCTCCCAAGCAGCCAGCCTAGACCTACTGCAGAGCCTGCCCATGGCTAACACTTGCTGAAGGAAGTCGAACCTTTTAAAAACCTGACTTCTCTGAAGCATCTCAAATTAGACATTTACTCTCAGCAGTACATGGACCATTATGAAGGGAAAAACCTTGTATTAATAAGTTTATAAAGTCAACAATTTACATCAGGAAGTAAGAAACAAAATTTTCAAGTACAGAGTTCACTTTCTGAGGAGAAATCTTAGATTCGACTTTTGTGGAGAGATCTTGTATTAGCAGCCAGCAAAAGGATTAGCAGCTAGCAAAAGGAGTGATGGATGTGTGGCATGAATTCAAGTATGAAAAGAAATGCAAATTAGAAATGCATGCCTCATAACATCTCAACCTACTTGAGAAGATGCATTTTACTCTCTTAAGTGAAAAAAGTTTCTAAAATGGAATTTCAAGAATCCTATTATTGTATCATAATCATTGAATTTGTAGTACTTCAGGGAAGGCTTCCTTCTCTTTCTTAGAATGCCTCCCAGAAGAACCTGGTACTGGAATGCTTGACTCAGTAAACACTTATTTCTGGTAGTATAACCTTCTTTCCAGCAAAAGTGTAACTTTTGGTCATTTTTGCAAAAGTAGAAATTTGCAATTATCTATCTGCATGGAGTTTTTTAATAGACTGAAGAAAACCCAATTACTTTCCCTAAAAGGAGACTTCGAAAGATAGTAAATTTTGCGAGGTTTTAGTATAAATTAAAGAAATTCATAGAAGTGATAATTTTTCCATGTAGGATGAATGACAGGCATTATACAGGATTGTACAGATAGAAAAAACTTTCAGTTTATTTAATCCACCAACTTTGTCTCAGGCAAGATAACTTTCCATAAAACACCTCAGCCAAAAGGCGGACTGTTTTGAATAGGTTTCTTAATAGACAGTAAAGCCAAAACTGCTTTTACTGTGTGTTTCTTCACGAGTTCAGACAAAGGGGTATATATTTCAATATATGATGAAATAGCCATTTTCAAAGATGGAAATACTATGATGCATGATATTTTTATAAGACAGAGGCCATCAAACAAACTCTTCATTTGGAAAACTGTAAACTTGAAAAAAGAAACAGCCTAAAAGCAATTGTATCCAGAGAGATGGACTTAACAACATAAAACTTGCCAGTGGATGGTAACCATAATTTCATCCTTTCAGTCCAAGAACAGCTGCACTTTCTAAGTACACTATGATTGTATCTTTGCATTATTTTATCCCAAACACCCCAGTTAGGTAACATATGATCTCCTCTTTGTATTCCCACTGTCATCCTTTATAAACTTAATTAGAAAGTCTACTTGGGGAGAATTGTTTGGAACAATTGTAAATAATTCTGTTTGTCAATGGTATGAGCTCTTTTCCTAAGTATCACAGTTTCTCTCTTCACCCTGTGAAACCTGTATTAGGAAACAACAAAGTAAACAATAGAAAGAAAAGAAATAAGCCACCAAGATCCAGACCAGCTTAATTTAAAGAACTTAACATAATCTTGAAGTTAATTGAAATAATGTTATATCTTTTCCGATTAGTCTTAAGATAATATTGCAGGCTTCCTGGAATACAATGCACTCTGTCCCAAAAGCACCTAAAATTTCAAATGAATCCACATCCTTATAAAGAAAAGATGCTGCACTATTGACCAATCCTAATTTGTATTAGTAGTCCTTAACAGACCTACATCCAACCATTCTATAAGGTCAAAATTATAAAGAAAATGTAATAAAAACACACTGCCTTTGTGACGGTAATTGTAGTGCTGACCTGTGGTGGACAGGAAGATCTGTGGCTATCAGTGCAGAATGTAAGTATACAGGAGTCTCTGTATGACCTCCAGAAGGGGAAAAAACCCTTTTATTTGTGAACAGGGGTTAAATTCCCATTTCCCATGACTGCAAATTTGACAATGATCATCACAGCTATGTGAAATGGATTTAGATTTAAGAATTGGGATTTTGCCATTCTGTAGAGCAAAATTGCATTGACTGATGAAATTTTAACCTTACAAATGTCAAGTTATACTGCCTACAGGAACATCATGTTGGCCCTACTCCACATACCAAATAAGACAATGAAGTTAACAACATCAGGGTAACGTTGCATTTGTGGAAATAGACCAACTGATGAATGATACATATCTCAATTTCCTCATTTCCTTTCATAGACGAATTATTACTATATGTAAAAACACAAGAGACCTAAGTGAAAATAAGTAGGATTGTTAGTTAATTAATTTTAAATCACCACGACTATCTTAAGGGAAGAAAAGGCAAGAGAATTAACTGGAATTCATTACACTGTAAGGAGTAGGCACACCAATCTCAAGTTACTATTTTCAGCCTAGAATGCATAATAGGACAAGAGGGCAAAGGTAAAAATTAAAGAAAAACAAATTCCAGCCGTCAGGAAACATTTTTCACATGAGAATCATAAATGCTGGAACGCTCTATCAAGTAAGGTTAATGAGGCTAACAGCTAGCAGCCAAGGAACATAAAATTTAGATGGCATCATGGGTGGATGACAAAAAAAAAAAAAGGAAACACTTTTGCAATTGTCCTGAAGGCAAGAATGCTTCTGATGCTCTTTGCATACCAACATACGTAAAGGGCCATATTTGCCTTTCACATCTGCAAAATCCAATAACCATCCCCATAGAAACTGCACTGCATCACTGACAGGATAACCTGGTCCATGGGTTTTATGGAAGATATGCAAGAAATGAAAAAGGAAAGGTTATTTTTCCTTGATTGGCTGTGATTTAAAAACTAGTTCATTTTTCTGATTTGCTGAACTTTGCAAATTACTTATATTCACTTGCAGTATTATACAATTAAGTAACACCTATGAACTATGAGAAAAATCTATTCTTGAAACTGTTCTTATGGAGTAACAAAGATAACAATTTTGCTGTATCACTCTTTGACTTGATGTTCCGTGACATGCTGATTATGAATCAGGTAGGAAATTCCCATCCAACAAAATCAACACAATTTATCTTCAGTGAAAACAGATAATACAACATTTGACGATATGAACTCAGTAGTAACAAATAGAAACAAGGAGGTTATGCAGTTTTCTTCGTTAAGAATAATGTCTTGGTCCGGTTGTGACTGACAATTTCAAGTATGAATGGAAAAGGACTTGGAGAAAAGTCCTAGGAAATGGTCAAAGACTTGATGGAAAGGCTCCCTTAGTGACAAATTACAGTAGGCTAATCTAGGTAGCCTCATAAGAAGCAAGTGAGAATAGGGGTTTAAAACAATTGTTTCACCAGATACCATTGTCATCAGCGACAGTAGCCAACCTCATGGACATGCCATTCTCCCAGCTTCATGTAATGCACCAAAATGGATTAAATGCTACAAGTCACATAGATATATAAAGTATCTACATAATGAAACTAGTAAAGTTGAGCTCTTTCATTTACCTCACAAAGATAAAACAAAACCTCAGAGACTGATTTTAAAGCTAGATCAATGTGATCAAATCAATCTGTGTTTGTTTATTCTTAGAGTAATCAACTCTTGGAACAACTTAGTAAGAGCTGTGATAGACTCCCAGGAATCAGAAAAACAAAAAATACAGATGGGATGTTTCTCCAGAACTGGCACTGTAATTCAAACATGAATTAAACTCAGGAAATTCTCACAGCCTACTTTATAAATATTAGTCTTGTTTTATACATTCTATGTTTGTCTTTACACCGATACACCACACGAATCAAGTGTCCTCTATCAAACCGAGCCTGTACTTTCAGCTGATGATAGGCAAGGACTGCAGATGAGAGATGAAAGACCTAACAGTTTAGTGCTGTAAGAATTACACAAGAAAGTGTAATGTGGTGGAGTGTCACAGGACTCTAATGAATAAAATTCCTGGCTCTCTGCTTGCATGATTGTTATTTAAGGCAAACCCCAGACATAAATTCACTGGCTGATAACAAATGTAGGTGATCAGTCTGGGGACATATTCTGACATTCTTCCAGGACTCTGTTCTCAACTTCTGGTTCTTAGAAATTAAACTTGAACCTCCTTAAAAGAGATAAAATATTTCTCAGCTCATACAAAGAGATATGACATACAACTACAAAACCAGGAAAGCCACAAGATGTATGCAATGTTAAGTCACTCATTATTACCTGAGGGAGGCTTGTAAAGCAGAAGTTTAGTAAAGATTAACATGAAACCTCAGTGTCAGCACATATGGGGAGAATTTTCTATTAATTGTTACCCCGAACACTAAATCCAGTCAATCCTATTGTGTTCTGTTGCATCTCCCAGCAACCAGCAGAAGAGGTCAAATGCTTACAGCCTGAACCGAAGTGTGCTCAAATCCATTGATTTAAAGGGGATTTATAAAATATGCTGGAATCTCACTTTAAAAACTGACTGAAAACATTAGACCAATTGATAGCACAAATTTAAATTAGAATTTTCTGTTGAAGACATCATGCTGTTCTGCTTAAAAGCTGGTGGCATGAAATGGCTCTCATAACATTGTAGTTAATCATTACAAAACAATAAAGCTGGGAAAGTATTGTGTTTTTCAGCTTTAGTTATTTAGACTTAAAGCAACTGGTCACATGTCCTTAGTAATTAGACAGAATCCATGCGATAATATACCAAGATCTCACACTGCTAAGTCTTTACAAATCATGCTGAATATACCCTTTGGAAACATGTGACTTTTTGGGGCATGTCTAATGCAGCACATAGCGATACAGCACAGGGATTCAAAAAGTGAGTTTCAAGTCAGCCACCTTGCTACTGTATCTGGCCTGAATAGCATGGGTTGCAGTGCATTTGTAAAATCTAGATTAATTCACTAGGAAAGTTCTAGTTGCAAAAACACATAGCTTCCTGAAAGTAAGGAAGCTACTTTTAGCAAGGTAGCCAGCTCAGTAACCTGTAGTAATGGAACTTGGGAGGCAACAACACCCTACTCTGAGTGTGCAAGGATACATTTCTTCTCTGTTATTTTTGAAGCTGAGACATGCTACAGTTAATGTAATACAACTGTGGCATAGATGTGTATACTGAATGATAAGGAGAAAATGGTTAACAGCCTGCTTAGATGGCAAAAGGGAGAATGAGCTTCCTCTTGTCCGTATGCTTGGCCAGGCAGTGCACACATTCTGCATCATGCAGACTGGGGCACTCCTCACCACAGCTCCAGTAAGAGCAGCATCACAGGGATAGACAGGCAGCGAGTCATGGCTTGCTTGTGCTCCCCAGTTAGTCAACTGTGGATCTCATATTGGGGTTACATTTTCATAGTACCACAGAATACGTTGGGTTGGAAGGGATCTTAAAGACTATCTAGTTCCAACACCCCTGACATGGGCAAAAATACGTTCCACTGGACCAGGTTGCTCAAACCCACATCCAGCCTGGCCTCGAACACTTCCAGGGATGGAACATTCACAATTTCTCTGGGCAACCTGTTCCAGTGGCTCACTATTCTCATAGTAAAGAATTTCTTCCCAATGTCTAATCTAAACCTATCTCCTTTCAGTTTAAAGCCATCCCGCTTTGTCCTTATAAAAAGTCTGTCCTCATCTCTCCTTTAGGCCGCTTTTAAGTACGGTAAGATTGACAGATTTTAAGAGACTCTGTGTGGCTCTGCTGTTGTGGAGGCTGATGGACAGTCTGACACTCCTGCTTAAATGAGGAGAGGTACATGAGTTCACAGTAGCCAGCCTGTCTCTCACAGGCTCGTTTTTGAGCTCTGTGCTGCAGCTGGACCCCTCAAGGAGCTGCTCTTTTCTTCTGTTTGTGAAATGCTGGAGCTTTCCCTTTCCTCAGGTCTCCAACTTTTCTGGTATTTGTCTTGCTGCTTTCAGACATGCAGAGATTTTGGGAACAGATCATCAGATCAAAAGGTTAGAAGTCTTTCCTGCTCTGGAGCACAGTCTTTGTGTACATTGTTCATTTGAAAGATGCAAGGGACAGCTGACATTATCAACTAGAGTCCCTGCAGAGGCTAATCAGACTATTTAAAATTACATTCGGTTTTGAAATGCCAAAAAAAAAAAAGGACATTTCTTGAAGCTAAGGCAAAACTGAGTTGGTCTTTCATCCAAAAACAACAAAAAAGAGAAAGCAATAACCTTGCTCCTTTATTTTAATTCACCATTTTCCCATGTCATAGGAAAACAGTACTCACTTTTTACAGTAGGAAAACTTGGAAGTAGGAAGATACAGCAGAAATTCTGAGATTAAACAGCAAAATTTCTGCAGTTCAAACAACTTCTGGCCATCATGGCTAGGCTTCATGAACAAAGATTTGGGAAGGACTCTATCAACATTTGCTACAAGTGCGCTGGTGGCTAAAAAGGCCAATGCGAGATAGACACGTCTATCTTGCACAGCAGAAAGACTCCTTAGGTGGTGTTGACAAGACACGGTTCTTTCTACGTTGTCTTTTCTCCTTGTGAGTGATCCTGCGAGGGTTCTCAAAAGCATCAGCAGCGTTATAGATGGTGTGTCTCCAGACCTCCCGATTGGAGGCCAGAGTAGACCAATGATGGTGATCGATATGGCCAAGGCTGAGACATTGTTTCAGGGAGTCCTTGTATCTTTTCTTCGGGGCTCCTCTCTTGCGGCAGCCGGTGGCAAGTTCACCATAGAGCAAGATCTTAGGGAGGCGGTGGTCCTTCATCCTTGAGACGTGTCCTGCCCAACGCAGCTGTGTTCTGAGCAACATGGCCTCAATACTCATAAAACTTCAGGTCAGTCTGACCACAAAAAGATAACAGAATGGTCCCAGGCCTTGCTTCTCAGCTACTGAAGAGTAGAACTTTTCTCAAAGAAAACAGTAAATTCTTATTTACGGAAGAGCTCCAAATAGCAAGGCATCTTGAGATGACAGTCTCTCTTTAAAGAAAAAAATCCTGGGTTTTCCTGTATGTACATAAATGGGCTTGGAGAGTTGACATTTTAGCATGGATGAATGGATTACTCTGGGGTTGCCCATTACCTGCATGCAGCACTGTAATCTCTCTACAAATTATGTCTGCAGGGTAAGTACTGAAACTACTTGGCAAGTGCATTTTCATATCCCTTTATCTCCTGAGAAGGATGAGCTTTAATCTCCCCAAATTAATCATGCTATTTTATGAAGTTAGGTGTCCTTGTCTCAATGGAACATTTTTTATAAAGCCTAATGAAAGATTAGTAGCCTCGAGGCTAAGAACACGTGTCCAGGGCGGATCTCGGTCTACCCCTCATTCATAACGCATGATGACTGTACTTCAGTTCCTCTCTCCTGTTTACACATGTTACTGACTTTGTGGATGACAGGGAATGATACATGACTAATGTGGAAATGACGTTGAACGAAAATTAAATACCTTGAAGAAGTAGCAAAAATTACATCATCCCTAATTTGAGATGGTATAGTTCCAGTAAAGCAGCTGGCAATACTGGAATCCACCTCATGGCAACTGGATTCTATACACAAAGAGCTCCCAGCATGCCAGTATGATGCTTCTGGCTGCCCATGATTTGGTCATATTAACTACTGTATGTTTTTCCTTGGGAAAAAACCAACAGACCAGTTGGTTCAAAACATGAAACAGCATAGGATTATGCAAGCATGTTGCTGTAGGGCTCACAGGATTCCTTACTCAGACAAATTCAAGACTACAGTTCCAATCTTCATTATGATTTATGAACCAGACTCAAGCTACCTTAATAATCACCCGTCTACTCACTGGTGACTCTATGTGATACCGTGTCCCTAAGGGACAATACAAACCTCACACAAGAGATTAGAGTTGTGAAAGCAGAGGTAACATTTTCTTAAGGAATGGTTACTATCTTATCCCCTTGAAGACACAAACACAGTTATGATGAACAAGTAACAACAAGAAGAGTTTAAAGTTTCCCCTCTTACACAGAAAAACAATCAGATAAATGTTAGCATTGCATACATTGGATGGATGGCATAACATATTTGGATCTCAATTTGATGGCATAAATTCACAAAAGGAAATAAATGTTAAAGAGAAAATATTTTTTCTGGGTTTTTCCCAGTCCATCAGCCATATAAGTTTATTTAAATAATCATTCCTTGGAAGAGATTCAGGTATAGATAGTTTGATGTGTGGAAATAGTACCATATTTCACTCTCTTTGAGTCTAAGTCTATTTAGTCAAAAGAAAGCGGTACTGACCCCTTTGGTCCCTGGGTCACTGAAAGGATGGAGTCCCAAAATGTCCTCTCCTTCTTCTCTAAGACTGAGGCAAAAGCTACGCAGACAATCTTGTGGTAGACATGTTTTTTTTTTTTTAAGGGAGTATTAATAGCTTAATAGATAAGGCAGCAAGGCTGTGATTCACCATAGGAATAAAAACTCTTGACATAGGAAAGGACTGGAATAGAAAAGAAAGAAATCTAGACTGGAAGCTGGCATTGTGTGACTGAAAACTGATAAACTCCAGCTTGCATTAAATGAGGACAATTAAACCCCCCTACCTTCCATTACTACCTTCTATTACTCACCTATCCTTGACTTTATCCTAAAACTATAAGGTAAAAGAGCATATTTTTGCCATTCCCCTCATCTGACCATTCCACGTAGATGGAAAATCTCTCTGGAGAGTGGGGCAATTGAAGAAGATGCACTGCAGTGTTGACACTCTCCAAGGGCAGATCAAAGTGCAGTTGAGGTGTTGCAACGTAAGGTACCACCATAAGCCAATGTCTACATACTCTAGTCACTGTCCTTTCTTTGGGAAGGACTACTTTTCCTAACACTGAGGCCTGTAGTAAACAGCAGTAGTAAATAGTTTTTGCAATTTGATTTGTGACCTGTTGCCATTTACACCTACTTACATGCTTATTTTTGTCTCTTATTTTACTTACATGATGCAGATACCAACAAATAGGGCATGCTAATGCCAAGAATCATCACATAAAACTTAAAACAAAATGATCAGAAGGGGTTTCGGTCTTCTTTGGCACAAATTTCCTATTCAAATGAGTGACAGTGCTGCTCAGTTCTTTTATTCCATCCTTACTCAGGCAAAACCACCCAATACACTGGTGAGAAATGAGAGTGGGCCCCGACTTCCAGCCAGCCAATGTCACAGCCTGAAGCATATATGCTCCATGTCTATATTGATGCATTAAGCAGCCCTGTGCCCTGCAGCTTGACCATCCATACCATTTTGTTGTCAGAAATGTCTAATGAATCCCTGTTGTTTGGGCTAGGAAGTTTTCACTTGCTCTGCTTGCACAGTTTTGGCCATGGTGCAGGAGTCAACATAATGCAAGGAACACAGGCAGCCTCTAAGGAGCCATCCTGTTTTGGAAATTAAGGAGGCTGTTACCATTACGGACATGGACAAACTGTGCCAATTGACCACAAGGCAGAGAATACACCTGGGACTCTGTGGTTTACTATAAGGGACGCAGCCAGAGAGGAAGTAGGCTGTGGGCTTTCGCAAGTTAAGACATAACAGATGTGCTGGCTACCTCTTGGGCACATACAGAGGACAGAAGATTTGGGCAGCTTTGCACTTACTCTTTCACACTTATTCTTACCACAAACCTGCAAAGCACCTGGCAAAAACCTGGCCTTAGCCCCACACAGCAAGGAAAATGCTTAAATTTCCCCATTTCACTTCCTTCTTCCAGCTAGTGTGACTTAAGATTTTTTAAGTTTCATGCAGAGACGCTTGGGCTGTTTCCAGCAGACTGTTTCTCTGGCTGCTGGCTTGGGGAGATATGCAGGCTTCCCATGCTCTGTGGCCCCAGCGGCTATTCCCAGCCCTGCAAGGGAGCGGCATTCCTTTCTGCCCACTCCCTTTGCCGCGGCTCAGCCCAGGACACGCCGGCAGCCTTGGTGAGCAGCTCCACTCCTCCTGGAGTTGCTCTCCAGGGTCTCTGTACATCTGTTGGGGATGCTGTGAGACTCAGACCAGGTGTCTGAACATCAATTACACGGGGTCAGCAAGGCTGGAGCTCGAATGTAAAAATGCCTTTCCTCATCTCTTTGTAGCATGCTTGGGGATTTCACAGCCAGAGCAGCAGGAGCCAACGCTGTGCTGAGAGCAAGGCACGCACGACTGTGACAGGGAAAGCCTGCAAAGCTTTCCCAGTTTCCTGTCCCTACCTTAAGAGCTGATTCTGCTCCCCAGAGATGCAAGGCGCAGCAAGCATGGGCAGGACCTGAGAACGGAGACTCATACGGTACAGGCAGCGAACTGTCAATTTGTACAGATGCCTTTTTTTGTTCTTTTTCCTTTTTCTTTTCTTTTTACCCCTGATGACCAGCAGGTTTGTTTCCAAGCCTGAAAGTGGGGTGGGCACGGAACATGTGGCAAAGAGGTCAGCTTCCTGCAAAGCCAGGAGCTGCAGCCTCCAGAGGATGGGCAGAAAGGCAGCCACCCTGCTCAGGCACCAATGGGTGGTATGCAAGATCCAGGAGCTCCATCAGATGTAAAAATTCACAAGCTCAGAGTTGTGCTTTGGGACATGACTTAAACTTGAGGCAGGCAGTTGTTCAGTAATGACACAAACAAAAAACAAGAAAAACAAAACAAAACAGAATAGGACAAACGGAAGGGTATGTGCTGTATCCAAAATACTTCACTTTGCCCAGTTTTTGCTTTTTATATACAGCCTGATTATACAGGCAAGTAATTTTGGCCAGCAAAGAACCATTAAAAGCCTGGTGAAGTATAAAGGAAAAATATAGTTGGAATAAAAAAATCTATCACTTGGCTCTATCAACCAATGCTGAGAAGAGGTGTGGGTAGGATCTGCAGCTAAGACCTGCCAAAAATAAGCCAAGCCCTATTTCTCTGAATGATCTTCACTTGCTAACTTCAGAAAGCTACTTCAAAATAAAGGTTGGGATCATTTACAAATAAATAGGATGCCTGAAATATCCCAGTAAGCGTGCATCCTTGGTAATTGATATGATCTAAATGTTCTTCTGATCTCCTGTGTCTAAAATAAAAATAGAACTTGTTAGTAAATTTGTGGTGAACATCAGGGGGTTTTCTTAACAAAAAGTCCCTTTTTTAAGGAACTCTGCTAGGAGAGAGGTGCTAAATAGTGCTGCTCTTTCAATTTAGACAGAAGGCTCTGGTCAATTTTAAAATTCTGTCCCAACCCTCCTAAAACATGGTAATTTCCCTAAAATTGCCACTGAATTTTAAACTTACACATCTGCTTTTCCAGCTCCCCGGCCTGTCCACAGCCAGCTGGGCTGTACTGGGACCTGCTGGCTGCCTTTGCATCAGGCCTGCTCCCCCAGCCCACCCCAGGGGAGCCCCAGGTCTGGCCACCGGGCGCAGGGCCAGCTCCTGGTGCAGCTGTGCTCTCAGAGGGGTGTGAAATGAGTTGTGTGGGAAAAGGGCTGTGAGAAGTGGGGCTTCCCCCTTGGCCAGCCTGCAGCTCATGAGCTGGGGCTGAATGCTGGGCCTTGGTGTTGGCCTGAGCTGTGGTCAGCCATGCCTGTGCCACAGCTCCAGCCCCATGCCCCGCTCTGCCCTCCAGGGCTGTCTCTGACCATGGTGACCACCTGGAGGACCCTGACCCACTGGAGGGCGAGGGTCCTGCCCACCTCCCCACCCTGGCCTCTGCCTCCTGCCTCCCAGCTCCCCTGCCCACAGGGAGCAGCAGCCCATGCTGCCACTGGGTAAGCCATATCCACATCACTGTTCATTCCCGGCAAGTATGAAAGCAAAGGCAGAAACTGAAAGATAGCACAAAACCAGGCATGTTCAGAAGATGCAGCAGCCTGGTCAAACACTGAGACTTGTCAAAGAGGGGAAACTGCAATAAAAACATGATTCTGCTAAAGTAGGGCAAATTAATTGCATAGATGTAAGTTTGCTCATGAACTTCTTTGTGAGAGCTTTCCCCTTGCTATGCATTGCTTCTAGGGTCTGAAAACAAGGAGTTACCCTTGCCCTCATAATTCACATCAGCACCCTCAGCTTCCAAATGGACAAAAAAGGGCACATGAAAACCAACAATGTGGGTGCTTGGTCACTCAGAAATATTTGCATGATAAAGATCACATACTTTCACTGTGAGCTGAGTCAATGGCTTCTGTCACCTAGCTGCTGCCATTTTAAAGAAAATAACTGTTGATAAACATCAGGAAATACTGCAAATTTCACTGTGCTTTTTACTCCTTGGGAGAAAATGAGGTACTGCAAATAAAGCAAAGCATGAGAAGATAAGCTGCCTTCTTCAGCAGGCAAAGATATCATAACTGTAAGCTACTAAATTAGCATTGAACTCTCCCAAGATCTTCGATCAGTATAATACAGTACAAAGAATGTTCCACTTCTTGACCAATTTTTGGCTTGGAAAAACAAAAGCAAAGAACTAATAAAGAATAGTCTGGTCTCAAACAAGAAATTCATACTTCAAAAAGAAAAAAGATCCTCTAAAATAAACTGTGCTCTGAACTACTGAATTAAAACATTTGTAACAAATGTGTTTGCGTATAGTATAACTGAATAAGCCACAATGCAGTTTTACATTTGGGGTAGGGCAAATATGATTGGATTATAAATATTTTTTTGTGCAAATTTAAAAAATACATGGTAGGTTTAGTATCATAATGCTTAAAGACTTCCTGTGGTGCAATAACTACACAATAAAATCCAGATGTCCTACTTTAGAAGCTCAAGGAGAAGCAATACTGAATTTCTAAAACTGCTTCAGCTACTTTCAGGATAAGATGACAAAAATAACAAGACCATTTTATTACATGATAGTTTACCTTGTCAGGGTTCTTGTCTCTCAGTATCAACATTTTAACTCTGAGAAATGTGGGAGGCTGACAGAACTCGTCTCTTCTTCTACCAAATGCAACATGACTATATGATATGATAATTAATAACTCAAAAAAATAGAATTAACTTGAATATATTATAGTAGATATTCATTGAGCATACTTCTATTCACAAGAAAAAGCGAGTAAAGAATCTATGTGTGGCTTTGCACTGAGAGATTAAAAAACATAGACCTGTGCAAGAACCTCCTCCTCTCCATCACTAACTCCAGGGAGACAGAATATATTGCTTTTGGTGTAATGTATTTTTAGTCCTTAAATGAATAATGTGAATCAGTGTTAGGATATGACTGTATACAAAGATGAGACTCTCTAATTTAGTCCACAGAGACATAGCAGAAATGGCTCATAAAGAAATCTTCCCAGGAAGAATGATTAATTAATAAGAAATTAGAATTCTATCAGTTTCATAGACATGACAGCAAAAAAAGAATTTCAAGGAAGAATTTGAGGAGTAAGAATGGAAAGAGACATTTAAGGGAACTCTCTTACTGGTGAGTGGAGCAGACATCACATAAAAAAAGGAAGGAACAAAAACAAGGAATTTGAAGCTATCAAACATGACTACATTTCCATGTATGCAGTACTTGCAGTGAATGTGTTTGTCTCCCTGGCATCACACGATGCTGATGGGACAAATCATGAATCTCATAAAAGAAAAAAAACAAATTCCCATTTGGGCAGCCATTCTGATGCCCATATACAATATGATACACACTGTGACCCTCATCATTGAAACACCACTGCCAGACCAAGGCAGGCTGTTGGTGTTGGTGAAAATGAGGGACTTTGCCTTATGTAGCTATCTGGATGCCATCTCCTTCATTCAGGACTTTTCACAGCTCCATAACCGAACATAAAAAGAGTCCTCTCTGAACTACCCAATAATTCTTTCAGGGTTCAAAGAAATTTTAAATAAAGCAATCAGATATGCTGGGAGGCTCCCCAAAATGTTGGAGTTTTTTTCAAGGTATCATTATTCTGTCTGATTTTCTCGTGGAACTCAATAGAGTTAAGCATAGCATAACTCTATGCTTATTTAAACAGACATAGATAAGCCATGTCTGCCAGTGTGGAAATACCTCAAATGAAATTTTTCTAAAATAGGATTGCAATGTTTCTTTTTGGGGGATCTCCTAGTCAAAGCTATTTTTGAAGCACCACACAGGTGTGGGTAGCAGCACACAGAGCCTGGTATTTCCAGGAAGAGATGGATTTGCTTTGCATGCACTAAGTAATGTGGCAGAAGAAATCAATACATCAGACTGATGCCTCATTCCCAGACCATTGGGGCAGTATGTCTGCCCTATCACATTTTTCACACTGTGATCCCAGTGCGTACATTCACAGTGGACATGCTGAGCAGGATGGGCCGAGTGATTACTCCACCCTGGCTTCTTTCAGCCTGGAAATCCTGGGTTAATATAAAAAGTCCTCCTGTTTCAACCAGACAAAAGTTTCCAGATGGAATAAAACAGGACACATCTGGGACAACCTGGATGTCAGACAGCCACAGAGCATTGACACATTTTAACTGTGAGCAATAACTTAGGTGCCCATGTCAGCAATCTAATTTCATTATGAAATCAATAGGAGAAATACATTGCTGATGGTTTTAAGGATTTCTTTTTAAGGATTATTGCTTCTCCCACTTTGATGACATTCCCCATGATATATCCCCTTACAATCTCACAGAAGTGAATTATATCTCACGAATTACTTCAACTGTTTTCTTTCTATATATTTATATTAGTTCTCCTTTTAAAATGACAATTGTCATCTGTTATTTGCAGTTATTTTTGCAAATGTTATTCAAACTTATTCTCTCTCAATTTTCTTTCTTTGATCCAACAGTTATTTCCTTCTTTTTCTGGAATTCTAGTGCTCCCACCAGAATATAACTTGGAAAAAAAGTAATTTTCGTTAGAGGCAGTTTAAAAAAATATACTAAAGGGGCACCAATAGAGTAATCAAATCTTACAAAACTACTTGGGAAAAAGTGTGCTTTGGGAAAGACGAAAGAAAAAAAAATCAGCATTAGCAGAAGATATATTCTCTCTGAAGAGAAAAAAAATAGAAGAATTATATTTTGGATTAAATGTATTTGCAGGGACAGAAAGGGAGAAGAAATCTGCAAACCTGGTTGAACTTCAGGTAGTTAATACTACTTACTTTTATTTAAGTCATGTGAATTCTCAAATCTACAATTCAGAGCAGTTCCAAAGTTATTTGAGGTCTTTTAACATCACTACCCAGCGTATGCCAAACAGTGCTAAACATAACTGGGGCCTGATCTGCTCCATTTGGCTGTCTGTCCTAGCATTTCCCTTCAGGGATTTCTCTTCCTTAGTTCTTCAAGCCTGCAACCAGCATCCTCTCCTTTTGCCAGAGACATCATTTTCTCTCCCAGTTCTCAGATATCTTAAACATCCTCTTTCTTTTTCTTCCTCCCATTTGTTTTCCTGGTGAGAAACATCCGTCTCCCTAACAGCTAGCAGCAGCCTGCCAGGCAAGATATTCATTCAAACTCTCTGAGTTCCACTCTTTCTCTCTCCCTCCTTCCTGGCTTCCTCCTTAATCTCATTCCAGTTTCTTCCTATGTGCGATTTTACTCATTCTACAGCACTTATCTCCAGCAGCTCTAACTCATTCACATATATATGGCTGTCAAACTCAGGAGCTCTGCTTCTCTCATTACAGGTGGAACTGTGACTTTTAAGACCTGGTCTCACAGACTCTAATAATTCATAGCAGGTTTTTTTAATCCAAGCTAATAAAACACTTCATAACATTAGCATGTTAATCTGTGTAACAAATAGGATAAGATTCAGTGTGGCAAACAGGATTATAATATAAAGAATATGACTGCCAGCAACCCACCCGCAATTACTTGGGTGCTGCTGCTTCACACAGACACTTTGTTACTTTGCAAACGCATTTGACCAGAGCTGTCACTGCAAGGAGCAAGCCCAACCCTCCTCCCACACCCAGCTGCCTGCTCCCAGTCTCATTCCAGCCCAAGTTTCTATGAATACAAGTGGTGATCTGATCCGGGATAAAGTTAGCTCTCACCCCTCTTCTCCCTTGGGGTCCTGATTAGTTTTAACAAGGAATTTTCCAATTCAGTTCACCACACAACTACTACCTGGGCTGCCCAAGGGAAGGGAGCAGCATATGGGTAGAAAATAGGATAAATATTTGGTGGCAGTGCAGCTCAATTTTTCATGGACACATGACCAAACTTCCCCCTTCACATTCACTGTGGTGTTTCATCTCTATGCAGCCACAACCTTAGGAATACTTACTTTTGGGAAATTAGGCCTTCAAGCAGGTCAATTTACTCTTCCAAGATTCTCTGGGAAAACCAGAATGTGAAGATCCTAGCAGCCATGACCAGACTGCATCCACTAACTGAGGTATCTCAAACACCTCTTCAATATATCTCTATTTTACCACCACAGACTGCAGTCTACAATAAGAACTCGAAGGAGAATTAATTAGTTCATGCTTTAGCTAAAACTCAGGTATCATGCTACGCACACTCTAGCACAACTTCATAAAAAGGAGGGTCATACCACAAATGCCATTGTTTCATGTCAACTAATCCCAGTGATATCATTACTGGGATAAAACATTTGCAGTATCACCAGCCTGCTCTGGTTTCAACAGCACGTGGTAATTTTATCATTCATTCAGCGCTACTCAGCAGAACAATGTTTGTATCTAAATGTGGCAAAGACAAGTAGCACATGACACTTGAGGTCCTCATTCTGTTCCTTCCCTGTGGGTCCCCAGGCTGACAGCTCTTGCTCAGACATGTTGTGGAAAGACCAACCATCCACACAGACTGACCGGCAAGCTCTACATGCCAACTGCAGCTGGAGTGCAAGATTATCATATGTCACAACACCTGCTGCAAAAGTCCTACTCTTTCCTATTCCTTAATACAGTATGCCATCTCACCACAAAGATGTAACCACATTGGATATCTATAATGAGTGTAAAGTCATAAAGTTACAAACAGTAGGATTAAAATGTAAGTAGGATAGCTTTCGAAAAAATGTAATCAAGGTCCCACTTGTACATGACCACAGAGCCTTACCCACACTTTGTGGCTGACCAGTGAATGCAGCCACAAGCCAAGCCTTACCAATGTTAGTCTGCTCTATTTAGGCCTGATGCAAAGCCTACTTGTATTAATGACAATCTTTCCATGAAATTCACCAACCTTTGTAAAAGGAAAATGTTGCACTTCCATATAGGTTTTCTCTCACTTCTTTCACATCCATGTGACAATGATGCAAGAGTTTAATCACTTCTGCTTTTTTCAACACTTCAGGTGGATAGCTACAACCACCTATATAACACTTTAAACCTACTTTTGGATTTAACAGTTTCATTTAGACAACAGTTTATTTATAAACATGCCTCTAATTTGTAAAAATAAGCTTCACAGTCCTCAGATGAGGTCTGTACTTAAGTGAACTTTTCCTCTGCAGGTTAACTTTTCCAAGGTACTCTTCGGTATCTACTGCACTGCATTTTTGGGGCTTTCCTTAAAAAATGAAGAAGTTGCTGTGTTTGCTTCATTATTGCTTTAACAAATTACCCAGTCTGAGCAAAATTAACAATTGACTACTTCAAACAACCTGACACTTGAAGCATTATGCTTCTCTGTTAAACATCATTTTGTTAAAGGCAGCAATCTGTAAGGCTTGCAGAGATTATTTGTTAGTTGTTTCTTTTAATGGAATGATAGATAAGCCATCTGGCAAAGGAAAAGGCAGTTCCTCACTTTCTGGTACCAAGGAAACTGCTTTCTCCTTCTCTCTTCTCAGTAAAAGTCAGAAGACCTTTTACTTACGGCATCCACTCTGACGGCTGACAGCACGACTTCCATCAGGATCAACAGAAGCCCCATATCCCTGCAGGGAAAGGTGAATAAGGACAACATTGTTTTAAGCTCGCACAAAACAAGCACGTGATAACGCTCTACAGTTAAAGGTGACAATACGACTTTAAAAAAGTTATTTCCAAAAGCCTGCCGAGCGGAATTACTTACTGACAAAGGAAAATACGTGCACTGGGAAGCTGCGAGATGTCCATTTTCGCTCCTTCCCTTGCCGAGGGCTCGGCTCAGGGCTCCCTCCCGCCGGACGGTCGCCCCTACAAGGCAGAGAAGAGCCCGCTTGTAACGCCGCTCCCCCCGCCGGAGGTCTCCGGGTTCAGCGCCGCCGCTGCCAGGGCAGGGAGCGGCCCCTCCGCCCGGGCCGGGCCGGGCCGCTCCGATCCGGGGGAGAGCGGGGTGTTGCGCCGCTCCCCGCGCCGCGCAGCCCCCCGCGGGGGCGCGGACCCCGACGGGCCGGGCAGAAGCAGAAGCAGAGCCAGCGCCCCCGGCCCTTCCCCGCCCCTCCCGCCGCCCGGCCCCGCGCCCGCTCCGCACCGCTGCGCTGCCGAGCCCTCCCGGCGGCCGCGGCCGTGTGCGCCGAGCAAGCGGCGCCTCCCCCCTCCGCCCGCGCCCCCCCGGCCCGCCAGCCACCCGCGGAGGGGAGGAGGAGGAGGAGGAACTGCGGACAGCGGGGAACAGGAGCGGGCGAGGTCCCCGCCCGGGGGAGGAGAGGGGGCTGCCACCGCCCATCGTTTACGGCGAGTCCTTCGCCCCCGAGGCATTGCAGGCTGCGCGGCCGCGACGGAGGGGAGAAGCGCGCATGTGGGGCCGGCCCCGCGGAGCCCCACTGTGAGCCGCCGGCGCCCCGCCGCCCAGGGACCGACGGCGCGCAGCGGTGCGCGGCAGCATGCGGCTCTGGCTGGGCTTCGGGCTGCTGCTGAGCGCCGAGCTCAGCGCCGTCTCCGCCGCGGTGAGTACGCGGGGGCGACTCTCTCGGGCTGCGCCATCGGGTGCCCACGCGGGACCCTCTCACGGGGAGGCGCGGGAAAGGGTCGGGACGGGACGGGGCGGCGGCGCGGGACCCTCGCTCTCGGGAAGGCGGAGCAGCCAGGTGGGCTGTGCGGGGATGCCCGGCTGCCCCGCCGCTGCCCCTCCGCGGGCGCGGAGCGGAACGGGCGGCACCGCGAGGGGCTGGCGGCGGGGTCCGGGCTGGGACGGGCCCCGCCGCGCTCTCCCTCTCCCACGGCTCGGCACAGAGCGCCGCTGGCTGGGGACGGAGTATAAAGCACGCACCCACACGGGATTTAAAAGTAGCGAGTTGTGTTTCCACGGTAAAAAAAAAAAAAAGGAAATGATAATAAAAAATCACTGTTGGTCGCTTTGATTCAAAGTACCGTGCGCGCTGCCTTTGACCTCCGCGACGGGCAGCAGGCTGGAGACCAGGAAGGATCCTAATGTTAATAGTTAAAGCTGAGTTTTGGCACCTTTCCCGATGGAGCCAGATTGTGGCACAGACTTGTAAAATCGAAAGCATGCAAGTAGTCTGAAAGTTTTGCTAAGGGAGCTAATTTTATCACTGAGATAATAGCTATTTGCTGTCCTTAAATTTTAAGGACTCTCTTTCCTGGCGCTCCTGAAGTATTTTGGCAGTTTCTTCTGTACCTCTAGGTAAAGGGCAGTTGACATAATAATTTGAAATAGGTCATCTTTTTCTCTCTCCTTGTTTTCTTGTATATGGTTAAGTTGATACTGTATTAGTGAAATTTAGGGGTGCAGAAAACTTGTTATTAGGCATAGGCACGTGGATTTTTGTCATGCTTCCTTCTATAAATGTAAGATCTTGTATTAACATTTTAATAATTTTAATGGTTATGTTGTAACCTGCCCCTAAAGGCAAGGTAACTGAGGTTCTTGTTAATAATAGATCCTTTGGGACAGATTAGAGTGAAATGACACTAAATGAGCATTGATAATATATACATGGCAGGCTTATTTCAGAACAATTTGGTTGCAATGGAAAGGAGGTATTTAGCCATTTTGGTTATGTGGTTATTATTATCTATAGTAGTATAACAATATAAAAGTATAAAGATATCGCTTACCAAAATATATAAGAACAAGAAATAAAGAAAGAGGGAGAAAGGATAAGAGTAGACAGTGGAGAGGAATGATATCACCATCCATGGATCCAGCAGTGAGACTTGATTGTTGCAGTTTTGATGTCTGTTGGTTGGAGTGATAGTTGCAGTCGTGGTCCTTTGGGTATGGGGAAAGCTGACAAAACATAGAGTTCAATGGGTTCAATATGTTCAGGTTTACATGGGAATGCCCAGGTACACCCACGCCCAGGGTGTACTGGGGGTGTACTGTCTGATACAGCACTGTAGATCATACGCAGTCCTCTGGTGGAAGACCTGAGAAATGAGTCTGGGGGCACTCTGGGGGTCTTTGATGGTTTATGACACCTAAGACATGGCAACTGCCTCTCAGTTAAGTGTAGTTGAGCCAGTTATGCCCCATGAAAAAGGATGAATACCTTCAGGCCTACATGTGAATGTCCCAGTACTTCCATGGAGGGAAGTTTTCACACCTGAGCCAGTTGTATGAGGGAGGACATTGGCATGATAAAAAGCATTATCCCACCTCACAGGATCTGCTGCTTATTTGCCTCTTCCTTTACCTGGCTCAAAACCCAACTTGTAGCTCTGGTGGTGGGTGTGCCCTCTGCATCTGGATGGTTACATGGTGCATCATGAGCAAAGCACCCTCCTGTTTTTGCAAATGGCTGATTGTGTGAGTCATTAACCATGAACATTTCAATTTCTCACAGGTTATTTTAAGCTTTTCTGCAGTTTCAGATGAAATTTAAGTTCCATGATGAGTTTTTGTACCTTTTTGTGGCTATGGGGATGGTATGTATGCCTTGAATCAGCTGAAGTGAGTGATACACTGAACTTTTGATGTCTTATCTGTTGCTCCTAGGCTGATAATATCAAGCTTACTGTTGTTGCAGTAAATCACTCAGTGGTGAGCCTCTTAGGAGATTCACCCGTCATCACTTGGCATTAAACTGACTAAACTGTATTCCTTTCAGGTTATAATTAATTTTAATTAATTAGAATATTTTGAAGTAAGTGATTCACATTTGAGTTCTGAATTTGGTACTTCTAGAGGTATAAATACCTATTTGTGAGATACATTCCCATCTTATACTGTAAAGTGAAATCATTGGGTAAACCATGGTGTCAATCAAAGACAGAAAACTATAGGTAGGTAAGAGGTGCTTATTAAAAGAAGATACAAACTTCAATATCAATTATACAGTTTCAAGTCTTATGGAGCAACTCTGATGAGGCTCTGTTCTAGAAGTGTCCTGTATGTGCTGGATAAATTGTTTTATTAAAATCAAGTTTCCTTAAAATGTAACCTGGAGCTGTTAATTATATTATGAAGCTATTCCCATAGTTGACTGTTCTTTATGTGTTGAGCTGACTGTGGATTTACAGTTCCTTAGCAGTGCCACCAGGAAACACGAGTATGCTGTAGAAGTTGACCTCCTTGCAGTTTTGTTGCCTTAGGTAAACTTTCAGCTGTACAGGGGTGGCCCTTCAGTCAAAGTTATGGCATTTTCCCCAGCTCCACATTGTTGCCTGTCACTAGCAACCACTCAAAAGGTGATGGAGGCTGCTGTTGGCCTGCACCATACCACATGTGGGTGGTGGTCGAGGGGCTTATCTTTGGAGATTCTTGAGCCGGGCTGATGCCTCTGCATGATTGTGGCTGGGTGGTGTGAAGCACTGTACACTTGGGCAGGACCTCTTCTGCTTTTGGAGAGCTGGCAGAGCTGACTGAGTGCTCACATTGTCCTCAGATGAACGTGTTCCCACTGTTTACGTTTAAAGAGTAGTTGTGTTAGCAGAGGACTGTGTGATAGGCAAGGTTGTATGCAGTACTCTTTGCAATAGGCTGAATGGAGCAACCACTTTTCTCCAGAAAAAAAGAATGGTGCTTGATTCTTCCTTCCTTCCTTCTTTCCCTAAAATAGCTTATATTAGCTAGATCTTTTTTTAATGCCACTTGTGCAGCCACAGTCTTCCAAATTTCCCTGTGGCCTTCATCACAGAATTGCTGAGGCTGGTGGGTACCTTGAAGATCATCAAGTCGAACTCCCTGCTCAGAGGAGGGCCAGCTACAGCAGAATGCTCAAGGCTGTGTCCCACTGAGTTTTCAATATCTCCAAGGATGGAGACTGCTCAACCCCCCTAGGCACCTGTGCAGGGCTCAGTCACCTTCATAGTAAATGTTTCTTCATATGTGCATTATGATTGGGCAGGGTAACTAACTGAGACTTGAGACCATGCCTGTGAACGCAAGCAAACGTAGCAGAAGCAGCTCATGCACTGTTGTTGTTGGTGATTCTGCAGTCTGTCAAGGCTGACAGAGTGAAAAATTGCTTTTATCTCTGACATATCTGTGATTAAATACATACAAGGAGATTTGGAAGGACTGCTCTCACAGAGGCATTTGACGTAGCAAAACCAGCCTTGAGCCAGCTGCTCTCAGGATCACGTGCCTCAGTACAGAAAGAGGGAGCTTCTCTGTTGCAGCTCCCATTGGTTTTAATGGGACACTATAAAATGTATCCAGATGTGACATTGGAAGTTTAGTAATTTTTTTATGTTCACCAATTATAATTAAAATATTAGTTATAGCTAATCTGTTCTACATTATTCTTGGGAGATTTGTTTTCAAATTACAGTGAGGGCAGAATGGAAGACAGGGCAATAGATTAAGATGTTTCCAGGTCAGGCTGAGAGACTGCTCCCATGAGACAGTTACAGGAGAAGCTTGTTTTGATGGATCTCTGCAGGGGCTCTCATTTCTGACACTCTTCAGCCTGCTATTTCCTTTGGAGAACGTCTGTTTCCTAACATTAGTACTGCTTGGTTGAGAGATGACAATGCCATTGAAATCCTGGTATCAGGCTTCAGCACCTTGTTGATGCTGCTGCAGCGCCAGTCCCTGTGCTTTCTGCAGTGGAGAAAGATCTTCCAGCTGCGCTTGAGTTGCCTTCCACACAAGTGGGCTGGTGCCACATAACACTAGTGGAATGGAGATGTCGTGGCCACCAGTGCTTAGCAGTGGGCTTAGCATTCTCTCCAAGTTCCCAGTCCATCTCCCTTTCCACTTTTAGTCTTGCCAAAATGCATGCTGGGACAGAGCTGAGAACAAGCTCTGTTGAGCTAATAGGGAGAGGTGCTTCATAACAGTGATAAAAGCATGCATAATTTTTTCCACAAGGGCAGTGCTGATTCGACCAGTGCTATTTGAGCTGAGTATGTGGTGGCAGCTGGGGATACACTGGTGGGAGGCCAGGAGGTTCCTATCCCTGGATAAGCCCTGTCTGGGGAGCGGTGCCCTGTACACGGCCAGGCAGAGGCAGCTCTGTTGTATTGTCCTCATGCCTTCCTCATGTCACCTCTCCTGTTTTTACGTCATATTTGGGGATTCAGTCTGACATATGCAATTCTAGGTCAAAAGCAGAAAGAATATAATTGCTTCCAACTAATCTGAACAATTTTCAATTCTCTTTTCATTAAAAACATGATTTACTGAGATGGAGATGTACAGGGCACATAAACCAAGAACAAATAAAAAGAATGACCCGGGCTTTTAGCATGTGGCTGAAGAGAAGTAATAAGAATGAGTCTAAATAATTGGCAGCCCTTCATTAGTAAAAACACACTCAAGTGAAGTAAGGCAGAGTGGCGCAACTGCCTTCTGCAGCTGTTCATGTCTAGGGCTGCCACTGTCTTTGGTGCTGAGACATCTGTACCCTGAGGCCATTTGACATCCTTGTCCCTGAATGTCCTCAAGGGTTTGTCAATACCAAGAGCACGTTTAACAAACCCTGGCAAGTCTTAATTCAGGAGAGACATGATCATTTCAATTCCATAAATATGGCCAGAAGGGGAGACCGAAATGATTGCCAGTAAGTCAAGCACCTGTCAGGCTAGAAGGCTTCAGAGAAAAATGGGAAATGGGTTTGGTGAAGAAGAGAAGTGCAGCACTCCCCTTTCCTGCAGTTAGAGCACCAGTAGTGGGTCATTCTGTTAGAGCACGTCAGTAAGGGGTATGAGATCTAGGGTAGCTGAGGGTGCGCCAGAGAGAGTCATGAGAGCTTGGGCAGGAGTGTGGCCTTCCAGCCTGTGGTGAGGAGTGCTTGCTGGGGAAGTGGTGATCATGGGTTCACCTCTCCAATCCCAGCAGTGGGAGTCATTTACTCAATATATATACACAGCAAAATGCATGGGTGCTTCTGGGGATGAGGGGTCAGGCCTGGTGACTCCTTGCTCCCAGAGGAACATCTTTATCCCTGCTGTCCTTCCTAACATCTTCCTCTCTCCCTCTGGCCACCTTTTCTACAGCATCATGGCACAGGGTGCTGGAGACAGGAGAGAAGGACAGGCTGTTTTCTGTGTTCATGGACCATCACCCCAAGTAGCACAGTTTCTGCTTCTGTTTGTATCAAATGCCTGCAGGACTACTGCAGCATTTCATTGCAGCTTGTCTGCTTGGTGTATATAATCCTGGGATATCCTTAGGTTACACAATGCCTGAGGTTATGCTGGATGTATATTCTGTCAGTTGCCTTGATTATATAGAGCAATGTAGGACTGCTCCTGCAGGCAACTAAGACGATTGTTCTAAAATGTCAGAAACCATCTTTAGGATAGGCTTATGAATATTGTTCTTTTTATAGAACTAGACTAAACAAAGGAAGATTCAACAACCTTAACAGGAGAATAAATTGACTTGCTTCATTCAGTGTTTAAAAGTTACATGGTGTGCCCTTCCCAGTATTTCCGTTGACATTCCCAGCACAAAGGCCCTTAACACCTTACAAGATTTGATCAAAGGGAAGAATTTGGGTATGGGCTATGACCTGAATGGAAGAGCAACCTGTGACTTTACAGAGTAGTTGAAGGTGTGAAGTACTGCTGCAATTTCATGATGCTTGTGGGAAGATAAATTTTTGACTTCTCTGGGTTGTGACTGGCTGTAATTACTCTTGTTGATTTAATACATCAGAAAAGTATGTGGTATTAGCCCTCCAAGGGCCTTTATATAGCAGTGTCTTGGACAATGTGAAAGTAAGATACAGAACAAGTTAAAACATTGTCAGTATGTCAATTAATACCATAATGCCATTGTAATCTGAAGTGAGTTGCAGTAAAGAAAAAGACAGATATATTCTTCATAAAGTATATAAGTAGACAGTGCAAAAAACCCAGTCTGTTTGTACTCTCTGACATGTATAAACAGGTAAAGGATCAAAAAACTGTTTGTTAAATCTTCCTTTATCTCTGACATGTTCTCTTACAGAAGGAGGAGTTTGGATAAACTTTCTAAATTTAAAAAGAAAAGTATAGTGTATATATTTAAAAGCACTTCAGCTTCCAGTCCCTTGTACTTCTGCTATATTCTGTTCAGCTCAAGGTTCATTTATTACCATTTTGATTGATTCAATATCTCAAATATGTATTTTTTTAGGAAACCTCTTACATTCCGCTTGTTTTCATTGTATTTCCGACACGGGCAAAAACATTGTAAGCCTTAATGTTATGTTAGCTCTTCTTATCTTAGGTGATTGTGTGGTGGTGGTAGGAAATATCCCTTTTCACCTCTGATTTGCCGAGTTATCAAGCATTTGAAAACTTGTACTTATGAGTTTCAAT
Organism: Lepidothrix coronata; assembly: GCF_001604755.1. NCBI lineage: Eukaryota > Metazoa > Chordata > Aves > Passeriformes > Pipridae > Lepidothrix > Lepidothrix coronata. The sequence continues at coordinate 4,960,976 of NW_016690240.1, forward strand.
AAGAATTGTAGTCCTGCTTTTATACCTGTGCTGGGGTGTTTCAGTGACATCACTGCAATTCTGGTGCAAGGTGCTGAGGAATGGTTGCAGGCAGCAGGTGCTGTGGGAGCTGGCAGCTTGGGAATCTGCTCAGGTGGAGATGAGTCAGCCTAGCCTCACAGCCCACAAAAAAGCTCCTTCTTTTTTTACTTGGCTTGCCTTACAGTCACATAATTTAAAAAAAAAAAAAAAAAGTCCAAAAACGAAATGAGGGAAACCAGAGAAGACTGGAAAAGAATGGGTGTCCTTTTTTTTTCCATTACCTTCATGTCAAAGGGGTGCTGTTCTCACACGTGTTCTGAAATAAATGGCAGAAGATTTTTCATCAATGCGCCAACTTAATTAATACAAACTGTTATTGTGTTTTTAGAAAAGTTATTCAGCTACTTTTATGGAATTTCATGTAGGCTGAAGGGTTTCTTTGGGTGGATCCAAGAGAATTACTAAACATCCTCTGTTCCCTTCCTTTCCTCTGCCTTTTCTCTCTGTGTGCTCCTGCTGCCTTCACCTTTACTGCTGCTGGCAGACAGCCTCTTGCAGGGTCTGAGGAAGGGTGTGCTTCTTCAACAGAACAATGTGAAGGACAAAATACAAAGTGCTGTCAAGTGCATAGAGTAAACAAATTGCAAAGTAATAATTAATTTTCTTTCATCTTTTTGTTTCTTTCATCTGCTAGTAGCAGTGACAAAGACAGCATTTTGATGTGAAAGTTTTCAAGACAGCTGAGAGAGAACTAGTGGACGAAATTATCAAAGTTATAAAATAAATACAAGAATTATGTAATACACTGGGTTTGGTAGGAAATACTAGACTGTTTTAATTAAAAATCTATTGAGTTAGGTCACAATGCTTTTTTGCATTCAAAAGAGATGTAGTCTTTATAGATTAAGCATGGTACATAGTATCCATTGTCCTGTCTGTAGATAACAATGTATACCTTAAAGAACATTTCAAATGCTACAACTGGGAAGCAGAAATAAAGTCTGTTACCCCAGGGGAGACCCCTGCTCAGCTGTTCAAGTGGGAGCAGAAGAGATGTGCTGAACAGCTCGAGTTTGCAAACTGTGCTTCAGCTCCAAATTGAGATAAGATGAAAGCCACAGATCAGGTCTAGATGTTGAACTTTCTTGAAAGGTGCTAGAAGCCTGATAGTGTTCCCTAGCATTTGCTAGAGGAAAATTATTTGAGGCAACTAACATTTTTCTCCTCTACCACCTTTAAACACCAGTGTCTAGCCTTTTCTCTGCCTATGTTTGTCTCAGCTGCTGTTGGATTTATAATCTCTCTGGCTATATGTGGTTTCACCAAAATGCTCAACCTTTCTTCTAGTCATGGTGCCCTCTCATATATCTTCTGTTCATGAGGATGTTTTCTTAACACTAGGGCATGAACCTGGTAGAGCATTTCTAAATGGTTTAGTGGATGAAATTGTTCTAATTCATCAAAAGAATCAATGCCATTTTTACATGAGGATTATTGCTATAGATATTCTTTTTGGGAATTCACAGTGAAGTATGTCATCTTTCATACAAATAATCACTAACTTAGGGGAAAATATATTGTTTTATTAGCTGGTTCTATTTTAATAGATGATTTATAGGCTACTTAGTCTAGTATACAGAAATCAGAATGAGAAAGTTTGTTGCTTTTTTCCTTTATCGTGACAAATGTTTCAATTGTAGCTAAGGATAAAATAAATTAGCCCATTTTCACTGGATAGCTATGTGTTGACTGGATATTGTAAGTCTTTTGGTCTCATTAGTCTAGTTGTTTATCTAGTTGAAGAAAACTTGTTTTCTAGTCTACTGAAGACTTCTGTTGAAATATTTCTTAATCTAAAAGCATTGAAACAAATCCTAAGATTGTAATGAAAGCCAAATAAGGCTGAAAAATTATGCTGGTATGAACTTATGGGGCTGTAAAGAATTAGAACAAAAGTTTGAAGAAAAATTAGTACATTAATTGTTTGTATTCTTAGTGCACATATTAAGAGAAAAATCAGCTAAGTGAGGGTAGATTCAAGCATTCCAGGAATTTTCGTATTGTACTTGAAGCTCTGTCCCTTTTATGGCAATGGTAAGTCAGTTATCTGCTAGCAGAATAAAAAAGGATAAATCCTGGCTGCTGTAAAACCAAGATACATATGAAAGCACTAATTGTGGCCAAAACTCAAAAGATTTTTTAACTGTAAGTACACGTCTTTTCACAGTTTGTAAGAATAGGCAAGGAAGACTAAAACTATGTAAATGCTTGTAATATAACAGCTTCGCTTGAGAAAAGTATGAGGTTTTTTTATTTAGCTGAAGTGTATTGACTGAGGCTGTATCTTTGTTAAGAACAGCTGCAGTTTTTGGAATCAATGTGGAAATATTTAGAGAAAAGCAGGGAACAGCAAACAGTGTAAATGAAAGTGAGAAGCAAGGAGAAAGTTTAACATTATCCTAGGAAGTCTGTGTTCTCATCCTTCTTTTTTCAAATGGCACAGTGATTCTGAGGATTCAAGGCTGCATGACACATCCCAAGGGGTCAGAGTAGAAACCAGGGTAAGAAACCAGGGCAAGAAGCATCCCGGAAGCCGGGGGTTATAAGAGATTGTAAAAATCTGATATTACAAACAGAAAAAGTTGGAAAAGGACTTAGTGCTAGAGCCCTACACTTACAGTTATGCTTAGCTGGACAACAACTGTGGGAGCTGGCTCTGGCCCCTGCCACCAGTTGCGAGGACCCTCCAGCTGGCAGTCTCAGCCTGGAAGGGGTTGTTCCTGTGATCATTGCTGGTAAATCCCAGCTGGGAGAAGACTTGGACATGGCTTCTGGTGCTGTTAATTCTTATGCAATGTAATCCTACTGTCTGTGACTTTCTATTGCTATTTTAAAACTTACTTCCCAGTTTGGACCGTGGTGATCCAGCAAATGTTGCACCAGTGCCTAAAGTCATTGGGTTAAATAATGTCTCGGCTCATGTCCTTGTGAATACCAAAATAATAGCTCAAATCATGCAGAAAAATAGATCCATCTTGCTGGGGACATGCCTTTGAAAATGTGCTCTGATTCACACGGGTCAGACAAACAGTGGATGCTGATTTCTGATGCATTTTCCAGGAATTATGTGCTTGGTTGGGACAGAGCTTGTAATCATAAATGGACTGGATGCGTCATGAGTATAGAAAAGCTTTGAATGGTAGCCCCTGAGATGTGCAGGCAGGCAACTGCTGACCTAGCAGTGATTCTAGCTCAGTGCTCTCTATCCTGTCAGGTGCAGAGTCATTTCCTCAAAGTTGCTAATAATTTCAGCTTCCATTTAATTGAGTTTTAAAGTAGTCAAAGATGCTAGGGATGTGGAAGACTTTTTTCCAGAGTATCATGAAATGGAGACCCAAGAAGATAATGGTGACAGGGCAAAGCCAGAAAACTGCATGGGTCAAAAATGAGGAAGATTGTTTTGTGAGGATCCTTCTGTGTGCCATCATTATAAGAATCACGTTTTCTTCTTAGTGTCTTCAAATAAAATCTTTTAAGGAACAAGCCTAGGAAGCGATTGCCTTATACCCATTTGTGTTGCCACAGCCTTTGCAAAGGTAACATACAGACCTACTAAAAGGTGTTTGTTCTAAATGCCTTCCTTGCATTCAAAAGCACTTTCTCACTGATACCACAAGAGCTGCTGGTACTGGAATGGACTTGGCAGTGTGAAAGCCAGAGGAGAAGGTCTCTTCAGTCTTCTAGTCCCGCTACTCCTGGATGCTGCCAGGTCTGCAGAAAGTACAACTGTGCAAAATGCATGTAGGATATTATCAAGACTAACTGACCCTATGTTAAGGCCTGAGATGGCATATACATGGTCCCTGTGTAGCTGGCATATTATGGTTTTGGTCTAGAGTTTGCAAATTACAAATTCTGTGCACAACTTTAGTCACTCATACAGTGTAAGACACATCTGTGCATTGACAGACATATAAGTGTAAACTCTATTTCAGCAGAAGACTTTTTTTATTTGTTCAATGTCGATACATCAATATCCTTTATTTTAATAAATAGTGTCCTCTTGGTTATAATTAAATGGAATCAATTTAACTTGCAAAAGAGAACCACATGCAGAACTTAATGCAATGCCAAAACAGTCTGTGTACTGAGTATCTTTTGTTGAGCTCAGATTTATTTTAGCTGGACTGTTACCCTGTACCACAGGGCCCATAAGCAATTCTTTGTTTTTTGTAAATCCCCATTCATCATCATAGAATAAAGTCTGAACTTTTCATGACCAAAATGTGGAAAGTTCCACATTTCCCACTCTGGACTCGCTCAGATGCGTGCCATAATTGCAATGTGTAATGTGCAATTACATGGGATGGGTTTGCACATGGTGCAGTGTATATCTGTATTGTCCAAGAGAAATTATGAAATTGATTGATATGGGAAGCTGCACATGTGATTGTGTCATGTCATGTATTGTTTAGGATAATAACCCTACATTTCTGATAAATGTGGTTCAGCTGTCTAGAAAAATATTTCATGGTTCTGAATCCAAAGACGTATAAATCATATCAAATCAGTAATGAAAGTGGAGAATGATTTCTCTGTGAAGTTGCACATATTATTGGTGTAAGTACTGCTGAAAATAATTGAATGTTGTGATGTACTTAAAACTGAGACTCTTATGTGTTTTTCTCCAGCTGAGGACAACTGATGAATTTCTAGAATGTTAGGTAAAATGTAAAGCTTTTGTACAACACCACCAGTGAAAACAGAATTTGTAAGTTTGTATGTAAAGTGATCTGTTTCTTGTAACTATTGTTTGCCATGTTAGAAAGTATAAAGTGCAGAATTCTTGTGCTTAGATTTATAGTATTAGATGAAAGCTGCCAAGAAAGCATTTTTTAAATCTGAAGCACACCGTGCTAAAGGCAAAATTATGATGTACTTTCATACCATCTCATAGTTGTCATTGGTGGTGGGCAGTGATCTGTGCATTTCCCTCAGTACTAACAGTTAACCTGATAGCCCAATATCAAGTGATATAACTGATAGGAGTTCGTCATTTGACTGAATTTTGGTGCTGATGCTTCAATATCTGACTGGCTGCAGAAATTTAGTGTAAATCTGGGTCTGTTTTTGGAGAAGCCATCAGATTCTTCAGACTGGTTATTTACCTGCCTCTGTTTGGGAAGGTGGAAGAGATGGGACTGTAAAAGAGTCAAGGCACTTTGAATGTTGTGATAGTACTGGGGTAGTAGCTGGGCAAAGAAATAACTTCTAAGTATACAGGCTGGGTAAGACCAATGGCCACACTTAGTCATCCCGCTTTGCCTTCCTATGTGTGCTGTGCTCCCAGTGGGACAGATGGTGTTTCAACCTGTGCCTTACACCTGCTTTACTGTGGCATATGAAAAAGGCATGCCGGCTTTTTCTTTCCTGGCTGGTGCCTCCAACACATTTAGCCTTGCAGGTGAATCAACACCATTTGCCTTTTGCTGGCTGTCAGCACCTGCATTTGAAGCTGCTGAGGCTTGGACTGGCCAGCAGCAAGGATGAGCTCCAGCAGGAGAGCAGCAGCACCCGCTACCCATTATCCCAGGGGAGAGGCAGAGGAGCACATATCAGCTTGCAGGCTGTACATTCCAAGTAAGACACTTGGCAGGTTGCATCTGCTTCGTATGAGCTCAAGGATGTCCAGCAATCATCCATCATCCTTTGCCTGTCTTGCTGGGACTGGAGAGGTTTATTCTCCAGTAGAGTCTGAAGTGGTAGTGTTGCTGCATCCCTGCGTGGAGCTGCCTTTGGAGCTGAACTCTCCGGCTGACTGCAGTAGGGAGCCAGAGCAGTGGCAGTTACATCCCCTTCAAAACCTGCAGGCGATGCAAAAGGAGAGGGAACAAGCTGTAGAAAAGCCAGAAAATGTCAGTAAGATCTATGTGTCTTTTTTTACTCCTAGGGTGTTTCAGTGATTTGTTTATGGCAGAAGAAATTACTTCTGTCACTGAAGAATTATTACATTTGGGGAATTAGGTTAGCGGTCTTGATCAGCAGAGTAAAAATGAGTTTCATCAGCTTGGTTGTTGGAAGGTTGTTTCGTATTAACAATATTACTGAGGAAAAAACCAGGCTGGTCAGATATTCTGTGCCTGTTTTCCTCTCTTGTAACCAGCCTTGCCCTGTTCCCTAGACTGAAAGTCCGATGTCATGTCTGTAATCTCTTTATTTTTCATGTTTGTTTCATTGATGAACCCATCATTGCTTCCTAAAAACTTAGTCAATTAAAATATAACACATGAAAATATATGCTATTATCTAATGTCAGGAAGCCATTAAAAGCTTCTGGATGTGCTGAGAAGTGAGAAACTACTTAGGTGTAGTGATCAAGGTAAATTAGCAAGGGTAAGTATCTCCTCAGACTTTTGGGTGAGTCATCAAAGAGATTTATTTTAAAATAAACATTAACAAAGAAAGATTTTCTAGAATGTTATAAGTAGAGTACAAGGCAGTCTTTTTTATAGAGTTTGGCCTAATATTTCCCACTTCAGACTAATTTCAAAGATGGTGGATGTACTTCTTAGTTTTTCTCTTCACTGTAACTTTTAACAGCGCAAAAGAGATTTGGATGGGATCTCCTGGTAGTCTCTTAGTCCAGAGGTGTTTTCAGGGAAGATGGACTAAGAATGTAAGAGTGACTGAAACCCAAAAAATTTTCTGGTTGTGCCCAGCTGGTATATTGTTTCTGTTTCTAAGGACCGCTCACAGTTGGTGCAGATCACAGCATTTAGAATCCCTGTGAAATGCAGGAATACATGTGGGGGTTTTTTGGAAAAAAATGAATCCAAAATGTTTAGGAATGAATATGGGAATAGAAGGTGACTTTTGGGTGGTTTTTTTGTTTTGTTTTATTTCTTCTTCTGGGCCTTATCAAGAAATACTGTAAAGAAAAATATTGGTGGAAAATGCAGAAGAAATATGCATTGTATATTTTTGTCTCAAAATAGACAGTAAAATAATTGCTAGAGCAATGAAAAAAATTGCCGCTGCACTTTTATTTATCAGAATTCTTTCTAAAATTATAAATAGTTGAATAAACAACTTCTTTTTGGAACCTGCAGTATCAGCCAAACACAATTCCTGTACGCTGCAATTTGTACTGCTCTCAGTCCTATGCTAAGTACGCGGTTGTGTATTGGCATATTATGTTTCTTGAGTAAGATTTTTTCACCATTTTTTTCTTTTAGAGTGAAGTACTTGTGCATATACTTGTTTCTGAAATCTTCATTTTTGCTTACAAGTTACTGACGCTGACACTTTATCTTTTTCAGCTTTTTTTCTCTCTGTTCTAGACATATGCCATTGGTCCTACTCACAGAAGTATGTGCTAATAGAACTCCATCAGAATTACATGTAATATTCAAAAGTATTTTATCATTCATTTCATGCAAACATATCTAGCACTGCTCACTCATTTTAAGACTAGGAGATACGTTATCTGTAATGTAGATAAAACCTCATTTTGATAAGCAGTTATCTGTTGCAGATATTCTTTTTTCCCTCTCCCCTCATTCTATTTTATTCTTCTTCAGGAAAAGTATGATACTCCCTGCCCTCTCTTCCAACACCTTTAAAACCTGTGGAGACTTCTCACATCTAATTCAGGACCATGGATCTAGATAGATAAAGGAAAAATAACAGTTCCAATGAATGTCTTTGCCAATGAAAGTGGCATAACCTATATTCTGATTCAGTGGTAAAAATGGTGCGTTTTTTTCCCCTCTTCTTTCAAGTTAAATTATGAAGTTTCTCACTGTGCAGTGTTAGGTTTTATTTTCCAGTTTGTTTGGTTCACTGACGTGTTCCATCAGACCTTTTTAGATATGAAGCCGTGGACATTGCATCATATCCAAAGCAGTGTCTGTTTCAGAAATAAACCTCTGGACAAACCCCTATGGGGCTGTCATATCTTGTCTGAAGTTTCCAGTGCAATTGTTGCCTCTCCAGTGGTTCTCCTCCCATTGCACATTCACTTGCTCCCTCAGCTACAAGCAGAATTGCAAACAGGTTCAGGTACTGCAGCCTGAAGGGACGAATCTGGCATGTTTGTAAGGAGCTTGGCATAGTACCAACTTGGTACTGTTCTTTCCCTTTCCCCTTTCCCATTTGGTACATGGAAGGAACTCTTCTCCCTGAGCATCTCCAGCTGGCTGCTTAGGTACCCTGTTTGAGGAAATAGCATGGATCTCTAGCTCCATAATACTATTCAACTGCTTATCTCTTTCCTCTCCAACGATAACGTCAGCTTGGATCTGATCTGGTGGACTGAGGGAAATGTTGCAGGCAGTATCCAGTCCAGCAGCAGATGAGTGTGGCTGACTGCACACGCAGGAGCAGAAATCCAGTCCTTATTTTGCCACAGGCTGATTTGGCAGCTATAATGCATATTTTTAGTTTCCCCGTGTCTCCCTTTCCCAAAACTGAAGTAAGGATAACAACATTTCCTGATCTTCAAAATAAAATATAAATAAATTGTATGATATTCTGTGATAGGGATTATACAAAGCCTGAAAGCATGTAGTAAAAATGAATTTGATGGAGATTGAAGATTAATTTCTCAGTATCACCAGCTTCAGGAATAAAGGAGTTCACACGTTCCAAAAGTTGGCAGCATACTGGCCCCCATGACCTAACATGTAACTCTGGGTTGCCAAGCTTTTTTCTGTATTGGCCCTTGCTGCTCTCATTTCTAGGTGTTTCTGCAGCAACCACAGAGACAAAAACTTTAAATACAGAGGCTAAATATCAGAATGGGAAAAAAGATGAATGATCAAGGGGATTTTTATCATGACTTCAGGATAGTGCACCTGATTAACTGGGGATTTCCATATGAAGCTTTAATTTTGACTACATCTTTGTGACTCTCTTGGAGAACAAAATTACAAACTTTATTACAGTGTATTTAAAAGCATAGCTTCTAAATTGTTTCTGCTTAGGACCCTAAAACAGAAAAATCTTGTCTTTTTTTCTAGAAGAAAAGGCAAGTATTCACAGAATTATTTGAACAAGTAAAGGTAGAGGAGGAAAATAAAAGTAATCTGGCAGACTAGCTTTAAACCTACATACCTTATGATGCTTTCCAGTTTTTATGAGGTAAAAACAGCCAAAATCTCCATATAAATTTGTTTTAGTGATTAAAAATAGTCTTTTGGAAATGGAAATCTTAACTTTTTAAATTTTTTTTTTCTGGTTTAATGTGAAATTCCTTTCCAATGAAAGAAGGGGAAATGAAGTAAATTAATAAAGGAAAGGCTTGCCAACAAATGATAAGCTTCGGGTTGTTGTAAATAATTATAAAAAGTTCAGTGTCATTATAGGAGAGTATGTTACCTGTTCTTCTCTTCCTCCACTGCTAATTGAAAATAGAGGGGAATGATTTTATTCTTTACGTTTAATTTTACAGCATTGAAAAAGACAGGGAATCCAGGCTGTTCTCAGCTGGATAACAAACAGTAGAGCTATTCTTTTGGTCTGAAAACCCTGACCTCGTAGGGAAAAGTGATCCAACTGCTTCCAAAACAGGCACATCTGTATACTGTAGTACTTTGTCTCTTGGGGATACTTGATGCATGCTCCACCAGTTGAAAAATGGGTAAGATAAATGTAGAGTTCCAGAATAAAAGGCATGAAACTACACCTGATTCCAAAAATTTTAGGCACCCCATGTGGTTTTTATTTAGAAAAGATAATATCAATCTATTTTAGGTAGTACAGCAGATAGCTTCTGTTCTTCATTCTCCCCACTACTTGTAGTTTTTTGTGGGCACTTAAAATCTTTACCTGTCTTAAATACACTTGCAAGTATTAAATCATTTTTTGTGCCATTATGAAAATAAATTTTTCTGTATTCAGGTGCTGAAATACAGAAATCGAGATGGAAATGCAAAGCAAGTGTCAAATCATCTGGCTTTATTCTCATTTTCTCTTGAAAATGCAATGTGTTTGAGATACTCAGAAGAAACATGAAATTTAAACATGACTATAAAGTGAGAGATAGATGTGATTTTACTTTTGTAAGCAGTATTTTTTGCTTGTAGACAGTTTTCCATGTTGAGTTGAATAGGACAGCTCCCAGCCACTCGCAGCTCCTTGCCCCGGTAATATCAGGTAGCAGTGAAGTAAGTATTGCTGAACCCACTGGTGGGGCAAAAGATCTGCTACCTTTACCAAAAGAGTAGTAAGAAGAGGCAGCCTTCTGAGCAAGCCTTCATGCTGCCATTGTAGTAGGAGTAGGAGAATAGTTAGCCATACCATCTTAGGTATTGGCAGTCAAGGTGTTTGGTCTCTCTTGTAATTGCTTTGTGAATAATTTAACAGGCTTGGACAGGACAGTAAAGCAGGCTGGACTGACCTGCTGGCTGTTGCTAAAGTGACTTTGTCCCACAGGGCTGCCAAAAGAGATATTTCCACTCCTTTTTCTCATGTATGTCAGTGTTCATTTTACAACAAGCTGTAGTCCATTTCAGCCCAGCTGGTTCCCAGTGTTGGCTCCTGGTAGGGCTGGCTGCATGACAGTCAGTGTTGGCACACAAGAGGGAGCGGGGCTGGGGCCAGACCGCAGTTGTTAACAGCAGCAGGGATTTGGGCTGTGCTGCAGAAACTGTGTTAGCCACAGTTTCAAGGTATGGTTTCACATTGAAGCTAGACTGACCTAGAGGAGGGGTGGAGGATGAGTAGGGCTGACCTTCTGGTCACAGCCAGCTTTTAGCTGGCTTCTCAAAACTGCAGCCTTGCTCCCTCTCTTGTCTGTTTGCATGTAGAGCGGCAGTGGCCAGTCATGATGTGTGGTCAAATGCACTTCCCTCTCACTGCTAGGTCTATATGCTGACATGATGTTAACACTGACATGATGTCTTCGTACAGAGAAAATACTTAAAGAATATTCTGTTCTCATAGTTAAGCTTTGTGCAACCTAAACATGGGCCCCTTTTGCATCATTCTAGCCTTTAATTGCTTGATGGATTTCACAGGATCTCATCTCATTCAATACATAGAACAGAATGTTCTTGCTGAGCAAGGGAGGATGCAGGAGTTTTTGCCTTACTCTTAATTTTCTGGACTTGTTCCTTATTTAAGATCTCATAGTCAAGTTGTGCTTTGAAGGCAGAATAAGTGCCTTCAGCTTCTTATGAGCTACCTATGGCTTTTTTGACAGTAATACCTAAATGTTTCGAAAAAGCACACACTGACTTTTAGAAGCATACTTCTGTCTGTGTGAACCAGAGTGGTGCTTTAACCTTTCCTAAAGGTTTCATAGTTATTTGCCGACTCTTTGGGAGAGGAAGCCTAGAGAAGGTAATGTCAAAAGTATCTCCTAATTAGCATTCAGTACCATTTCATGCTTTACTTTTAACACAGTAACTTTGGCTGAAGCCAGGTCTTTGAGATCTTTGATCTGAGAAAAGTTCCAACACTAAATATATAGAAAATGGGAAATGTGTAATTAGTGTTTGCCTGTGAAAAGTGTGGAAATGATTTGTGCAGCACCTTCAGTTGGTTTCATGTTAGAGACAGGGACTGGATCCCATTCTCCAGAGCACCACTCAAAAGCATTAACTGGGAAATATCTTTCCAATTTTGCATCTCAGCTTTGTGTGCATAGAATCACAGAATCGCAGAATATGCCAAGTTGGAAGGGACCCATCAGGTTCATTGAGCCCAGGTCCTGGGCTTGCTCAGGACCATCCCCAAAACTCACATCAGATGCCTAAGATAATTATCCAGATGCTTCTTGAACTCTGTCAGGCTTGGTGCTGTGACCACTTCCCTGGGGATCCTGTTCCAGTGCCCAACCACCCTCTGGGTGAAGAACCTGAAGCCACCAAGCAGCAGTCATGCAGGCAGTCTGCTTTAAGGTTGCAGAACCTAATGCTGAAATTTCATATTCTCTTTAAATGGATCTGAGAGAGGCTGCTGCTGGCCAGGGACAGCCATGCTGTCTCACAGCTCATACCTGTTTTTAGAAAGGATAAGTGTTTCTCACTGGACAGTTCTTTGCTGTGACTTGCCAGGTAGCAAAAATGCAAGGCAGATGGGTTGATGTGAGCTTGACCAGGCCAGGTCAGGCTGGTGTGGAGGGCTTGGGTTGCCTCAGAGCAATAGTGGTTCAATGACTTCAGCCTGTCAGGAAAGCAGAGAGCTGCTTGACGAGAAAGAAGCTCCCTGCTCAGGGCAGGATTGTATGGAGTTTATATTTCCTAACTTGCTTTAGCTTGGAAGGAGAAGATTGCAAATCTAAAACCTTCAAAAATAATTCAAATAGCAAAGTGAGTTGATTTAAAAAAAAAAAGGAAAAGGTAATAATTTTTCCATTTTGATTCTTTCAAGAAAGATTTTTTTTTTTTGATCCTAAGGTTGTGAAGTGTAGCTCCATCACAGAGTTTGTGAGGAGAGATACCAGTTCCCTGATGCTTTCAGTTATCCCGTCACTTTTTTAGGGTAGGAGGAAGGTTTGGTTTTTAAAATCCTTTCTGAAAGGTTTCATAGTTACTTCCTGAAAGCAGTGGTGAAATGGAAATTAATTTTTCTATGTCTCATCCAGGCTACCATTTGATCCACCAAAGAGACTGCACTTCTTGCTTCTTCCTTCTCGTTTTGTCAGCCCAGTGTCTTTCCTCTGTCTGTATTGGTTATTTTTTTTAAACGTTGTCTATTCATCTTACCTATCATCCTTTTTCTCCTCATTCTTTTGTCCTAATAGTCCAGTCCCAGTATGTTTGACTGGTAATTCAGTCTTACCCATCTCTCTTCATATGAAGCCAGTTGACCTTACATATATTGGCAGGGCTACAAGCTTTACCTGTACTAAGGAAGAAAAGTATATGCAACAAACTACAGGTTTTGATGTTAGCATTGTATATGTTTGAGTATTTTGCCTTTTTAACTGCTGATGAGCAGCAGTTCCCAGTTTACAGCTGCTTAATCTGTTTGATTACAAATGCTTAGTCTGTGCTTCTCTTTTGGTGTTCCTTTCTTTCTGTTGAACTATTGCCAAATATAAGTCATATGTCTGAAAACATGGAAGAGTTGATGGAACAACTGTCTTTTTTCCTGGAAATAGTTTGGTGGGTTTTTGCCTTGGCGGAGTTCTGTGTTGTGTTTATCTCTGTCCCCTCCAATGCTTAAAATTGCCATGAGAAAATGTAAAGTTCAGATGCTGCAGGACTTGCTTGCAAACCTGCTTTCTATGTCACAAATACGAAGCTTTCAAAACTAGCTAAAAGCTTGGTTGGAAGAACTGGAGAATGATAAAATCTATGAATTCAGATGAAGCAATTATGAAACACCACTATGGTTATTTTTAGGCCTTATGTAGACAGATGCAGGTTTTTGCAACCTGTTTTGAATTATCTATGGTAATAGAAAATTGTATATTACTATTAACTGTGTATAACTCGAGGTTCTCCCAAGCATGCCTCTCTTTAGAGAGTATTGTCCGGCAGATCAGCGTCGGCACTGTGACAAGACACGTCCTCCTACGCTTGGTGCCTTCTATGCCTTGGTAGCAGGTAGCCCCAGCTGTCTACTGATGGCAGTGAGCACTTTGGAACTGATTGTAACCTGGTGTGCATTACACGTGTGTTAAACATGCAGTGTATTGTGACATTTCTTTAATTAGCTGTTTAAAGTAGTAATTAATGAAAAAAAAAAGTCATAGTGTTCCAAAAAGGACAACTGAATAAAGTAATTGGATGTTGTGAATCTGTATAAGCAGTGTGATGTAATTTTATATAGCCCTTAAGACTATATAAGAACTGTGTAGTTTTCAATCTGCTGATAAGCTGAGTGGAAATGCAGTAGAAGGGAAAAATTAGGAGGGTTGAATGTAATATTACAGCAGGTGTTTTATAGCTTGCATATTCAATAATTTCAAAGTTTATGAGATTAGAAAGCTCCCCGTAGTTTCATTAAGCTTTAGTTTAGATCTTGAACATTGGACCTAGGGTTGTACTAAGACTTAGAAATTAAGAAGGAAACTAGAAGAAACCTGACAGCCAAAAGTTCCTCCTCCATTGGAGTTCTGTGTTCTGATTTTGCTAAATGGGATCAGCAAATATTGATGAATACTTGCAGGTAGATATCATGGCATAAACATAGCTTAGCAAGAATCACTAAAAAGTTTGAGGAATGATGGAGTTGGCTCCTTTGGCTATTGTTGATGTTTGAGTAAGAACTGGGGTTTTTTATTAAGTGAACAAATACTAGGATTACATCATGTCTTTTAAATGTTTATGGGAGTAATGGCTTCTGTAATGTATAAAACTGCAAGGAAAATAAGTTGTGCTCTTTGAACAGCAAGATTTAAAATTTCACTGTTGGTATTTCATTGGTTTTGAGGACCAGATCTTTTAAAGAGTTTTGCTTTTAATATAAATGAGTAATTGTTTTACATTTTCAAAGGAATAATAATGACATTGTGTTGCATTCTAGATAGTTCGGAGTTTAGGAATGCGACTTTTATTTTAAGGTTGCATGGGATCTCCCAAAGGCATTTCACTTTTGACCTTTAGATGAAATAAATGGATGTTCCCTTTTTGTAGAACAGACAGAGCCTGCTGGTGAAGTGTAAAGGCATTTCTTATTTAGCACAAAGTCAAGCTTTATGTGGGGAATTAGATATACAGATTAAGCAACAGTACTAAAATGAAGTAATGCCAATATAATACCAATATTGTTTTCACCCTAAATAAGTTTACATTCTTAGACTCAGACTGCTAATGTACATCTGTGTTACTAGCTCTGCCTTTAGCTCCTTTGCTTCTATTTTTCCATTCATAATTTCCTAGCAAGAGATGCCTCTGTGTGTTTGTGTGTGCTGAGGGTCAGGCTTTATTTCTACCAAAGTTCAAGGTGTCCGTCTCATGAAGTAGTACATATATTTGTTAGCAGGTATGTCTGAATTTCACAGTTGAACAGTTTTGATTCTAGGTAATGGGAAATAGATGCCTAGATTGCAGCTTCTGCGGTGCATATACCTTAAACTGTGTGTTCCTTTTATTATGGTGTTTGTAACACATTAATACTTTCAGCTGTTCTTCAGGGGACTGTATGTGCAATGGTTTTGTGTGGCATTAATTTTTTAAATAAAAGTACATGGGCTGTAAATGGATTTTATATGTTAGAGAAGGCAATCTTAAAAAAATGCCATATGCTGGAAGCAAAAGATGAAAAAGTTTATTGCGATGCTCAGTAATCTGTAGAAATCCATTCATGGCTATGAACCAACTTTTTTGAAGTGTAGAACCAATCAGAAGAAGCAGGCTCTGAACTGACCAGGTGAGTTGTCCAGCTTTCCAGCAGTGAGATATGGCCCTGAGGGCTAATCAAGGTTTCACTTGTCAGTCCTGCCTACCCCAGAAGAACTGTACACAGATGAGCAGTACCAGCAGTTGCTTGTACTTGCTGGGGATGTGGCCAGGCCTGTTCAGTTTTGCTTGGACAATGCCAGAAGGAGGAAGCAGGAGTGTTATTTCCAGTTATTTGCTGTACATACAAAGTAGGCCAAAGTGGCATTGAAATGTCTACTTCCATTTTCAGGCACTTTGTTAAGATGTACCAACAAGGATGAGAAAACTCACCAACATCCTTCCTCTCCATCAGCTCACCTGTGCTGGACCTGCATAGTTTGAGGGAAAAAATAAAAAAAAAATATTGTACAGATAAAGTATTCACTCTCCTGTATACCATTACTTTGAATCCCAAGAGGTATTGTATGGAGTAAAGTATATCCCAAGGGCAGAATGTGGCACCTCAGTACTACAGTGCTGTGCTTTTGCTTTTTTCAGGAAAGTTATAAATGAGTTTTACCATTTGCTTGTAGCAAATGTGGGTAGAGTCCTTCCCAAATCTTTGTTCGCGAAACCTAGCTATGATGATATAAATGAGTTTCAGTACTTAAATTGATTATTGCTCAGTTAAATTTTTTTTTTTTTACAAATTTAGATCAAAATCTGAATCTTACACAGGCCTCATTTCACTGAGAAGCAGGACATTTGGGCCTGAAAGGGATTTCACAGAAGCAAGGTCTTTTGAAGAGCAGGTTCTTCTAAAACTGTTTGAGAGGCCTGAGCTCTGAATAACCTGAGTTAAGTGCAATGATTTCTTTGTTTTGCTGAACCACCTCACCTCTGTAGTTTGAGCCCCATTTCGTAGTTAGATGAAAGAACTGCAGAGAAAGTTAAAACTTCCAGGCGCAATGGTGCCTTGCAGATTTGCTTTTGTAGGTGAGAGATGGCTCCAGCAGATGAGGAGAGAAAAGATGCCTTTGTGTAGGCTCCTGCTTTGCCCCTTTCTTCTGACTGTTTGTTTTGTGGATGCACTCGAGCTTTAATGAGCTTTCTATACTGCTTGCTCCCAGTGCTGGGCTCTGGTGTTGTGAAGAGACTGGATTCTCAGCTCTCTGCCTGCTTTTGATTTTATCAAAGGTAGAAACAAGGGAGGGAGAGACATTTCACTTCCCGGTATCCTTCTCAGGAGTTAAAGTAATAGATGGAGAAAGCATCCAGCCTGGCCACTGTTTAAGCCAAGTAAGTTGGAGTAGGCACTGGTTCTACTTTGTGCTGATAAGGAATACAGAAAGATGCGTTTGTCCCGTTGGTTTGATTTGTCCTATGGGCTTGAACTAACACACCTGTTTCTGTCTGATGGTTGGGGATATTTTGATTTTGAAAAGCTGTGGAAATACTTTCATAGCTGTGCAGCTTTTCATTCTGGCTTTGCTTATGAGAAAGTGGAAAGGTGAGTATAATTAATAACTAAAAATTCTGAGTAACCTATAGGCATAGAAATTTGGGGAAGATTCTGTACTTTTAAGAAGTGTGCCAGTGTTAGAATTAGCAGGTGTAAAATTGGAAGCAAAAGCATTGGTAGAGCTTCTTGTTCCCTCCATGGCAGGGGGACAACGGGACCAAACCATGTCTGTGTAAGGGTGATGGTGGGAAGCAGTGTGAATCAGATGCACCCAAAATACAGTTTCCTGTTTCATAGAAACAGTGAGTTCAGCAATTCCCTTTATGTGTTGGCTGCAGAAAAAACCCATTCTTGCGTTCTTCCGAGTATTTAACCCGTCATCCAGTTACAGTTGTGAAAAATACAAAAAGATTGGTGTCCATAAAAGGAGATAATTTGAAGTTAATGGGGGCAGCTCTGTGTCACACAGAAATGGAATGCAAGCCATCGTGCCTTTCACTCTTGTGTTCTGCTCTATTAAATTAATCTGCCAATTTAATTCATGTCTGTACTAAACAAAACTTTACATGACATAACAGAAAATTAGCTTGTGTTTCTGCCTTGTTGCCTTGGCTCTTTCATAATACTGTAACTTTCTGCCTGCCTGAAGACAGCAGAGTGAGCCTCGGTGTGGGCTGAAAAGCAGGGGATTGAATAGCTGAAGCTCAGGAGTTGTTTAAAAGGTTGGTCAAAATGTCCACTCTGCCTCTGCTGTGCTCCCTGATACATATTAACCTAAAGTGGTTAAATATACAACTTGATTTATGAAGCACAAAATTGCTTCAGCAAATGAAGGCTGCCTAAATCTGTAGCTGTAGCCTATTTCATTGCCCTAATTTATTTTTTTCTTAAGTTAAAAAGTTAGTACATTAGTTACTGAAATTAATATAAATAATGACCAGTCTTCGCGAGCGAAGATTTGGGAAAGGTCATTAACCCTTCGAGCCTGCGCAG